>NC_061815.1:18456894-18764166 GCF_021462225.1 Girardinichthys multiradiatus | reverse complement strand
GCCTTCCTCGGGAGATGTTCCAGGCACGTCCCACCGGGAGGAGGCCCAGAGGACGGCCCAGGACACGCTGGAGGGACTATGTCTCTCGGCTGGCCTGGGAACGCCGTGGGCTCCACCCGGAGGAGCTGGAGGAGGTGTCTGGGGAGAGGGACGTCTGGGCGTCTCTGCTGAGTCTGCTGCGCGTGCGACCCGGTCCCGGATAAGCGGAAGACGACGAGTACGAGTCTCTTTGTGGCATTTCTGGCACAGGTTGCTCTTTTGCAGAAGCTCAGAAAGAAACGTTTCAAGACAAGCTGTCTTAATTCCCTCTTTTTGCATAAACGCTGGATTATTTGGAGAGCAGATCATACTTAACTTCAGTTGCTCTCAATGGACGGATTCGCTAACATCAGATCGTGTTCCATGCTGAATTCAAGTTTGAAGAATTAGTCCAGCTTGCCAGCAAGTTGAACAATGGCGTGCGTTTCCTTTTCTGTCCCTTATCTGTGGGAGAGTCGCAAGGTAGAGAATGAAGTGTGTGAAGGAAAATGTTTTTGTCCACAGCTTCATGACATCTAACTATGACTCCTCCTTCCTGGGCTGGACTCAGTGTAGATTAAAAACAGTATTTATAGTTGCAGAGAGTTTCCTACCAGCATCTTTGTGTACAGTTCAGAGTACATGTTTTATTCATGTTTTTATCCATGGCTGTGGCACAACACATGGCACCTAAAAATGTATTGCTAGTGAGGACTCACCTATTTTTTATTTATTTATTGAGAGGATTGAGCCTTCAGTCTGAGATGGCAATCATTAGGCATCGGGAAAGGAACATAGATGGTGTCACCAGAACAACAAATAACTACCAGCTCCTACTCTGTCTTATTTGTCTTATTGTGATGGCAAGCCACACAGGGTAAGAGCCACACCCTACTATAATCTGGTTTTCCTTTAATTTGCTTTGCAGTCATTACTTTAAATATTCCTTTATTGTATAGTTTCTTTGTTTATTCCTCTATCACCTTACAATGTTTATATGAAGTGCACACATATTAACACTGCAAGGTCAATTCAGTTCTATGTTGTATTAATACTCTTTTCTTTCTTTGAGTTTACCTGGCTGTTTGGTGTTTGGCTTCCCCTTCCTGATGGGCAAAAGGCATGGCTAAGGGCTGAGATTCCTGAAGTACTACTGATGGCCTCATTGGACTGAACCAAATGCTTCAGACCAAGTGGGGGGAACCTTAGGGGTTGTTTTGGATTTATTTCCTGTTATTATGCGGCAGTCATTTTGTCTTCCCCTATTGTGTGTGTGTGTGGTTTAGCTAAACCTTTATTTAAGGGCCCTTATGTGTTAGTTCAGGAGGTCGGTATTGGTTTGTATCTGTCTGAGTCTTGTCAGTGACGATTTTGAGTCTAGTATCTTGAGTTGACCTCTTTTATTGGCATGCCTGTATAATTGCACATTTTGTTAACCACTTTTTCATGTTTAATAAAACCCACTTTTATTTAATTCAACACCTGTGTCCTCTACTCTGTACTGCTTGGTTCCTGACACTTATGTACATCAAGTCAAACATGTACAGGGGTTAGACAATGAAACTGAAACACCTGTCATTTTAGTGTGGGAGGTTTCATGGCTAAGTTAGACCAGCCTGGTAGCCAGTCTTCATTGATTGCACATTGCACCAGTAAGAGCAGAGTGTGAAGGTTCAATTAGCAGGGTAAGAGCACAGTTTTGCTCAAAATATTGAAATGCACACAACATTTTGGGTGACATACCAGAGTTCAAAAGAGGACAAATTGTTGGTGCATGTCTTGCTGGCGCATCTGTGACGAAGACAGCAAGTCTTTGTGATGTATCAAGAGCCACGGTATCCAGGGTAATGTCAGCATACCACCAAGAAGGACGAACCACATCCAACAAGATTAACTGTGGACGCAAGAGGAAGCTGTCTGAAAGGGATGTTCGGGTAATAACCCAGATTGTATCCAAAAAACATAAAATCACGGCAGAATTAAATGTGCACCTCAACTCTCCTGTTTCCACCAGAACTGTCCGTCGGAAGCTCCACAGGGTCAATATACACGTCCGGGGTGCTATAGTCAAACATTTGGTCACTCATGCCAATGCCAAACGTCGGTTTCAATGGTGCAAGGAGCTCAATTCTTGGGCTGTGGACAATGTGCAACATGTATTGTTCTCTGAGTCCACCGTTACTGTTTTCCCCACATCCAGGAGAGTTACGGTGTGGAGAAGCCTCAAAGAAGCATACCACCCAGACTGCTGCATGCCCAGAGTGAAGCATGGGGGTGGATCAGTGATGGTTTGGGCTGCCATATCATGGCATTCCCTTGGCCCAATACTTGTGCTAGATGGGCGCGCCACTGCCAAGGACTACTGAACCATTCTTGAGGACCATGTGCATCCAATGGTTCAAATATTGTATCCTGAAGGTGGTGCCGTGTATCAGGATGACAATGCACCAATACACACAGCAAGACTGGTGAAAGATTGGTTTGAACATGAAAGTGAAGTTGAACATCTCCCATGGCCTGTACAGTCACCAGATCTAAATATTATTGAGCCACTTTGGGGTGTTTTGGAGGAGCGAGGAAACTTTTTCCTCCACCAGTATCACGTAGTGACCTGGCCACTATCCTGCAAGAAGAATGGCTTAAAATCCCTCTGACCACTGTGCAGGACTTGTATATGTCATTCCCAAGACGAATTGATGCTGTATTGGCCGCAAAAGGAGGCCCTACACCATACTAATAAATTAAACCAGGTGTTTCAGTTTCATTGTCCAACCCCTGTAACAGGACTTGATGTTTCAAAAAATATGCTTAATTTTTTTATGTTTGGATAAACATAAAAAGTTTTTTAGGTACACCAATATGTGGCAAGATCAGAAATTTTGCAGCTGCTTTACATTTGAAAATGTTATTGCTGAAACCACTTATAAACTATTTTGGAGAGTGTGACTGTTTGTTCATAATTTTTACACAAATAAACCACACAAATATTTGATTAGATTAAATAATTTGTATTTAGAACCTGTGGAGAGTAATAAACATTAGGAGAATAGCCTGGAGGCCCTCAAACGTCAAAGAGCTCATCACCAAAACTAAATCTGTCAGGAAAGGCTACATCTGCATAATACCAGTGGAAACATACAAAGAGCACAGGCAACAAATGGATCTAGGCAACCCCAAGGACATGGTTTGTAATGACTTCTGCGAGGGCTCCCAACACTTGGGAAGGAACAGCACATTGTTGTGAATGAAAATGCATTTAGATGATACTGTTAAAGTTGTAATGATGAAGACTGGGAACACCAGAGCCACCCAGCTTACTGACAAAGATCTAGAAGAAAAGCAGGACAATGCCAGTCAACCATCCTCCTTCCTTTTTAGCCAGTATGCAAAAGACTGTCACAGCCACTCTACAAGATGCATATCCACCTATACTTGCACTGCCATTTTCATGTTGATATTTTTAACTTTTTCAAAATAGGTAATCTTTTTACATGATTACTTTGTCTTCTGAGAGATGTTTGTCTCATTTTATTTGTCTCATATCCTATCAGAAACAAATTTCTTGTGAAAATATATTTAAATCTCAATTTATACTAGAAGCCTGAAAAACTTAAACAGTCTTAGCTTGTCATAATTTGTAGAGTTTTGTTGTTGATGTTTGAGTTTTGTTTTGGGTCTTGTCTCTGATCGTTATTGTTTACGCTCTTCTGTTCATGGTGCATTTTTTGTTTCGTTATTTCTGCAAGACATTTCCTTTGGTTAAATCGTGTCCCTGTATTTCTGTTTTGTTTCCATTCATGTTTTGGTTTCTACTCTCAGCCACTGCCATCATGATCAGCTTCATCCGGTCCACCTGCTCCACGCAATCAGTCTCACTGCTTTCACCTGTGCCACCCACCTTATATAAACTGCTGTTCTCTTTACTCTTTGCAGATACATCCCGTTTGCAATGCCAAGCTTGTCCATGGGTGTCTTGCTTCTGCCAAGTCTTTGTACTCACTTGTCTGCCTGTCTGCATTTTGGGTCCACTCCAAAAGCCTTTCCTGACAGAATGCATCCGGTATGTATGGACCCGGTAAACAAATGGCAGGTGAGCGCTTTGGATCTCTGGGTCTAGCAGTACAGGGAGGAGGCACTGAGGAATCTGCCCGCATCTTGAGGGTCCGACTGACATCTCCACTCTGTTTCGGGGGATCTGGCTGACACTTCCATTCCTCCTTGTTGTCTCCGAACACCATAGCCCGCACCATGTCTGCAGAGCGCAGCTGAGCTCTTTGCAGCAGGGACTTGCACACTACAGGTTCTCCCTCATCCGCTTCAGCTTGGTGCAGCAGCAATATCCGCATCTTCTTCTCATCACAGTCAACGCCGTCATGTAACGACTTCCACGCCTTTGCCTGCCACATCTCCTGGGTTTACAGCTGCTCTGTCAGCACCGGCAATTGAGGACACAGGATTAAGCTTTTCAGGGAGTTTGCGCATCTCAATTCCCTTCTAGGTTTTGTACAGAAATTAAAGGAGATTGAGAGGAATTATGAGGCAGCAGTGAGAGGCTTTTGCTGATGCAAACTCTGGGACCAAAACACTGATGCCAGTCTCCAAGGCCGCTACGCCAGTGCTGGCCTTCAAGACCACTACGCCAACACTGGCCTTCAAGACTTCAATGACAATGCTGGCCTCCATGGTTCCTCTTCTTTGCAGTCAACCACCAGTTCCCCATCTTAGACTCCATCGCCTGCTGCTAATGTCTCTATGTCACTGCCAGCCTCCAGGGCCCCATCTTTGCCTCTGTCACTGGCCACCAAGGTATCTATGCTACTGCCGACCTCCTGGGCCACATTTGCACAACCGTCGCCTGCCGCCAAAGTCTCTATGACACTCCCACCCTCCTGGTATCCATCTTCGGTGCTGTCGTTGGCCGTCAAGATCTTTGTCAAAACCAGTGTTATTTCCAGTCATATTTTGATTTCTACTCTCAGCCACTGCCATCATATCAGCTTCATCCAGTCCACCTGCTTCATGCAATGAGACTCACTGCTTTCACCTGTACAACCCAGGCTGTACAATTTTTTTTAAATTATTTTTAATTAAACCTTTTGTACTCACCTGCCTGCCTGTCTGCATTTTGGGTCCAGTCCAAAAGCCTTTCCTGACCTATCTATTTTTCTCTTTTCTGGCTGTATGTCTTTTTCATGTGTGATACCTTTCAAACTCTTCTGTACCTAGTAACACAACTTGTTTAAGAAAGTGCAAACACAGTATTTTCACTTTTGTCCTTCATTTCCAGCTGTGCACTTGTTCCTGGGTGACTCACCACAATTGGAAACAATTGGGCCACAGTAGTATTTCTCCTGAAAAGAGGCAAGTGAAAAACCAGCCCTAACAGGGAAACTTTTTGTTACACTTCACACTATTTTATTTATAACAAGCTTATCCAGTAGTCTGAATAGTTTCTTTACACATCCTTGACCATTTGGACATTATATTGCAAAAGGGATGTGACCCTTTCACGCTCCAGTGGCTGAGACTACTGGGACTGTTACATCTATACTCTCTACACGTCTCCATGCTGACGCCCCAAGGCAGCACTGTTAGCACCAAATTGACAAAGCAACTGGATGTGACAGGGGGAGTCACAAAATTGCTTTTTGTAGGATCCATGTTTTCCCCTCCTCTCTTGTCCCTCAGCACTTCAAAAATTAGATCATTGCTCAATTTAAAGCGTTATGATAGATCTTAGACAGGATCTACTTTATCCACTCGTTGAGATAAGATGGAGGAGGATGAACCCGGGAGCCCCTGGGGGCACAACATGTAGGTTTGATACGGTCATACGCAGAGCACAACGCTGCAATTTCTGTCTTGTCATTGACAAATACACATCATCTTTATGACTCTGGGACTGTATCGTGTGTCATCAAGGTTGATGATTTTATCAGTTTTTGCTCAGGCAATTTCAGGCTTTCAGGTGCAATGCTTCCACTTTTTTTTTTTTTAACTGCAGCACAGTGAGATGATGACTACAGCCTAGACATACATACGGCAGTGAGCACAAGCATTTTAGAAACATTGAAATGTCTGCCATTGGCATCAGATGGCAGCACAATCTGTAAGGCAGTCATGTGCTGTGCCATACCACAGTTGTATTCATTTCAATGAAGCAATTATTGAATCCTGGGGGAATGGCCAATAAAGCCCCAATGGCTCTGCAGGGGATTCATGGCTCTTTTTGTGCTGGACACCTATAACACAGCTTTTTGATTGCAAGAGAGAAAGATCCCCTCAGACAAAGAAGAGATTTATCAGTGCCCCTGTAGCTATCTCCCATTCCTAATTTCTTGGGTGCTACAGTTGAGTATGGATTTCACAGAGTCTCTCTGAAGCATGAAGCTTCTACTGTATACCAGGTCACCTAACAAGCTCAGACCACACAGCTGTATTGTCCTGAATTCATTTTGGTGCACACCTACTGTCCAGCAAAGCAAGATGAGATAAACTTGAAAAACTCTGCCTCAAGATGTCCCCTGCAAACCATTGCAATGAGAAGCGATTTTCCATGCATGTTTTTGCGTCGCTTAAACAAGCACTGATGTAAAAGGGCAAGGACCTCCTGCCTACATAAATATAGTCTTATCACGTAAATGATCTGTTCTTTATGCAAACCCACATCCAATTAATATTCACTGATTGCCGCACAATAACTGATTGTTGATATTTAATGCGATCATAGCAAAATACTAGTGTGGCATTTATCTCGTGTCTAAACAATCACATACCCGAGCAAGTGCATTCTGTAGCATTAATATCATAAGCTTTAAAAATGGAAAAAAAAAACAGGCCTAATGGGCTGAGTATTACATCCAGACACTCCTCTGGGTTGAAGAGAAGGAGCAAAACTATTTCCCCTTCATTTTCTTTCTTATGAGCATGCATGAGAAGAATGAGGTTACATTTGGATGCTCAATTAATTTTAGTGGTTTTTACACTATTAAACACAATTTATCCAGAGGCTATTACATCCTGCTCATTGTCTTTTTTGTTTTGCTTTGATATTTTTAGTGCTCCAGCAAAATGTCTGTATTTTAATCTACCTTTTACAAGGCTGGAAATATTACACCATTTTTAAATTAATATATTGTTTGTTTACATCCTAGTCCTCATGTTCTCTGCTTCCCTTCCTGTCAGTTCAGTCTGTGTGGTGTTAGGTTTTGTTACTCTGTAATCTGGTCTGTAATCTGGTGTGCTTTGTGGATTCCTTGTTCGTTCTTAGGTTATGGTGTTTCTTATGTTCCCTCTAGTTTCTCGGTTCATGATTATTCTCTACTCTCATTTGGTTATTTGTTCATAGCTTCGTTTTAGTGTTTATTAGTCCCTCATCATGTTTTAATCTATGTATTGTTTTCACCTGTTCCCTGCCTCCTTGTCACACCTGTTCTTAGTTCCTTGATTACCTGCCTTTGTTCTCGCTCTGTTTATTAGTTGATTTTGTTTCATTGTCATTTGCTGGTTCCTCATTTCACACCCGTTCACAACTGCTGATAAGGTTCAGTTTTTTCTACGTCCTGCAGGGTAAACTCAAGTAAGTTTTGAATTGTCTCATGCTTGAACCTGCTGAGATTTTTGCTACGTTCATAACTGTTTGAATAAAGCTGAAGACTGCTCGAAATGCTGCCGCCAAGCTCTTGCCTGCGCTTTGGTCCAACCACAAAATCCCACCGTGACACTCAGTCCACTTCTCAACAGTGTGAACTGTAGTTTTGGAAGCTCTTAGTTTCTGCCTGTAGGTTGAGATGAGGTGGATAAGAGAATGATCCGAAAATCCCAGAGCAGCCCTGGTAACAGCATGATATGAGTCCTTTAAAGTTGTGTAACAATGGTCCAGTGTGTTTTTGTCTCTGGTGGGACACTTAATATGCTGTCTGTATTTGAGGAGTTCATTGGAGAGGTTTGTACTGTTAAAATCTCCCAGTATTATGATGAAAGAGTACGTGTATTTTTTCTCCACGTCTGTAATCAGCTCAGCGAGATGTTTTTCAGCGGCAGAAGTGCAGCCATGCGGTGGAAAATATGAGCCAATTATTATAAACGAGGAAAACTCTCTCGATGAATAAAACGGTTTACAGTTTATGGAAAATGACTCCAGATCAGGACTACATGTTTTCCTCAGCACTTTTATGTCTCTCCACCAACCTTCATTTATATTAAAGCAGATTCTGCCTCCTTGCTTCTTCCCCAATAGCTCCTCGCTGCGATCCGCTCTGAACAGCTGGAAGCCCGGCATCAGCAGTGCGCGGTCTGGGATGTTTTCACTCATCCATGTCTCGGTAAAGCAGAGAACCGCTGATCCGCGGAGGTCCGTGTTTTTACAGGTGAGAAGAAGCAGTTCGTCCATCGTGTTACGTAGAGAGCGGACATTTGCCAGATGGATTAAAGGCAGTGGTGTGCAAAGTCCTCTTTGCCGGAGCTTTACCAGCGCGCCAGCACGGTTTCGCCTCCAACACCTTCGGTGCAGTATCCCATAGAATGCCGCGGCTCCGGTCGTCAGAAGCTCAGTGAAGCTTGGATCGATGGTGAAAAAATCCTGTTTGCACATCTAACAACTTAAAATTTTGCTCATTCTTATGTCAATCTCTGCAGTAACAATGGCCCTCTCGACTACTTCTCTAATTGATAATGTTCTTATCCAACTCTTCTAGTTTAGCTGAACAGCCATGTTTTGGTAAGTTTGCATTTATGCCATTCTCTTTCTATTATAGATTATGGGTTGAAGTGTACTCTATGGAATGCTCAAGTAATAGGATGTTGTATAACCTAACTTTTCTTTAAACGTTTCCCCTGCTGTTATGAAATACACAGCATTCCATCCACCATGAGCCCTAGTCCACTGCATTTTTGGAAAGGCAAGTATGGTCACTGGTGAGCAAACAGTTGAGGACCCCTGGTCTAGATCCTACACTTGTTTATTCCCTTTAGCCTTAAATCATTGGTTTGAAATGATATACAGGTCCAGTTAAAATGTTTTGTTCATTTCAGTTATATTGAACTCATAAAGGGTTCTTTTAAGTTCAAGAGCTTGGTCCGTTTGGTAGAGAATATGAGGTCTAATCTAAATAAACAGTTTAGATTGCATAGCAAAACGGCTTCCACAACATCCAACAAAGCAGTTTTGATTACATTCAAGAGACTTTCTAACACTGCTACACTGCAGCCATGAATAACTCCCTGTATCATTATGGTAATGTTAAATGTGGTTTATTAAGCCTTTGGAGAGAAGCTGCCTCGTCAGTGAACAAACGTAAGATTTCTGCCATTGAAATGTAGATATTCTTGCACAGTAATTAGGCTGTGCAAACAGAAAGACGGATGAGTGAACAGACACCAAAACTACACCGAGAATAGGAGTGGATAGCTTTTGTCAAGTTCTTTTTTTCCTGGATCAGTGAGCAATGTGACTTATAAATCATCCAACTAACATTTAACATCAAAAAAGAAATCAAAGCACTAAATTATTTTATATGTTAAATGAAACTTTTGTGGCATTATTAGCCTATCACTGATGTAATTTATGGAAGGGACTGTTCCTTCTACAGGCCATGGAAGTCGTACCATTCTACTTTCAATGATTTCATTTATTTTTATTAAAAACACAGACTTACAATTCAGTTCACTGTCCTTCAGTCTCTGCAGCTGCAGCTGAAGCACGGCCCCCATACAGGGAGCAAATAGTATTATCCCTCAAAGCGAATATGAGTCATGACCGGGTTAATGAATGTCACAGAGTGCCATGTTAAAACATGGAAGGAAAACTCTCCAGTACCTCATTGGAACAGCACATTGGAACGTCCACGGTTTATTCTAATTACTGTAGTTTCTATTATTGCATTTCTCTTAATGTGTCATGCTTGGGTGGTAATTGGCTCCAGAATTACAATTAAAATTACCAACTGTAATATAAATGTCATTAAGAGGGGCTAGTGTAATAATAATCAATTATTGTTAGCCATTTCTCAAAACAGCATGTGTCCTAGGTTTCCTTTCTTAATTGCTAAAATGCACTATACACTATACACTATATGTTTTTGCAAAATTCTTCAATCCCATAAGAAGAAAACAGTTTTTGATGAGAGATGAGAGAAAGTTGAGGTCTTCTTATCGCTTTCCTTTTCTGATATATATATATGTGTGTGTCTGTGTGGTCTGATGTAATATTCTAATCTTAAATGTCTCAATATGTGTGTAATTAATCTATCTGTATTTCACTTAATTCAGTTGCTGAAATAATGAAATGCTCAATATTTCTAATTTAAAAAATATGACTGTTGCAACGCTGGCAAAAGAAACAAAAAGAAACCTGAAGTCTAGCTTTCTGATGACATACAGTACAGACCAAAAGTTTGGACACACCTTCTCAATCAAAGTGTTGTCTTTATTTTCATGACTATGAATATTGTAGCTTCACACTGAAGGCATCAAAACTATGAATTAACACATGTGGAATTATTTACTGAACAAAAAAGTTTGAAATAACTGAAAATATGTCTTATATTCTAGGTTCTTCAAAGTAGCCACCTTTTGCTTTGATTACTGCTCTGCACACTCTTGGCATTCTGTTGATGAGCTTCAAGAGGTAGTCACCTGAAATGGTTTTCCAACAGTCTTGAAGGAGTTCCCAGAGATGCTTAGCACTTGTTGGCCCTTTTGCCTTCACTCTGCGGTCCAGCTCACCCCAAACCATCTCGATTGGGTTCAGGTCCGGTGACTGTGGAGGCCAGGTCATCTGGCGCAGCACCCCATCACTCTCCTTCTTGGTCAAATAGCCCTTACACAGCCTGGAGGTGTGTTTGGGGTCATTGTCCTGTTGAAAAATAAATGATGGTCCAACTAAATGCCGGATGGAATAGCATGCCGCTGCAAGATGCTGTCGTAGCCATGCTGGTTCAGTATGCCTTCAATTTTGAATAAATCCCCAACAGTCACCAGTAAAGCACCCCACACCATCACACCTCCTCCTCCATGCTTCACGGTGGGAACCAGGCATATAGAGTCCATCCGTTCACCTCTTCTGCGCTGCACAAAGACACGTGTTGAAGAGGGATTTTGGGTTGGACCAAAGTGCAGACAAGAGCTTGGCAGCCGCATCTTAGTTTATTCTCAAAAAGGTCAAAAACGTAACAAAAACACTGCAGGTATGAATCAGAGACAAAATCCAAAACTTACAAAACACTGCAGGTACCTTGGCAAAACGTAGCATAAGCGAAGCATAAACAAACATAGTCATGGTAGGGAAAGGGGTAGTGACGAACACAAAGAACCAGCGACGAACAGAGACACCAAACCAACTAATATACCAGGGAAAGACAAAGGCAGGTAATCAAGGGAACTGAGAAGAACAGGTGCGACAAGGAGGCAGGGAAGGAACAGGAACAGGTGAAACAAATACAAAGGCTGAGGAAGAGTGAAAGGACTAAATAAACAACAGAAAAACACAAACTAAGCAAGAAAATAAATCAGAGGAGGAAATAAAGAACTAGAATAACTATAAACTAAAGTAAACAGAGAAACTAGAGGGGAACAACTAAACAAAAGTTAGCACAAAGCCACAAGCAAAGTCCAAAATGTCACTCCGTGACATAACCCCCCCCTCAAGGTCGGATTCCAGACGACCTCTGGGAACTAACAAAACAACCCACCCAGGGTGGGCGGAGGGAGGCCTTGGAAGGAGGGCAAGAGTCCGAAACACAAAACAACCCACCCAGGGTGGGTGGAGGAAGGCCTTGGGAGGAGGGCCAGAGTCCAAAACAAAAGTAACTCCCAATAAACAAAACCAGAGTCCATAATCTCCAGGGTCGAGAACAAAAATCCAGGAGGCCGCTGATCAGGGGGCCTGCGACAACGAAGCCAATGACGAAGGAGCTGATGATCCGGAGGTCTGCAACAAAGTAGCCAGCGAAGTGGCCAATGGTCTGGAAGCCAGCAGCGTCGAAGCCAGCGGCGAAGAAGCCGGTGTTCTGGAGGCCTGCAGCGACGTAGCCAGCGATGAGGCCGATGATCCGGAGGCCTGCAGCGGAGGAGCCAACGAAGAGGCAGGTGCCTCGGAGGCCTGCGGCGATGAAGCAGGCTGCCTGGAGTCTGGCAGTGGAGATGCCAGGCAAACCCATGAAGCGAGGAGTCAGGCAATCTACGACGTGGCGAGATCCTCAGAGACTTGTACCTAGCGTCCGGCTTGGACCCAGGCAGAAACCCAGAAGACTTGGCCCTGGCGTCCAGTGTGTACCCAGGCTGGAACCTAGAAGACTTGGCCCTGGCGTCCGGTGTGGACCCAGGCTTAGAGTCGTCAGGTGCATGGTCAGTCAAAAAGTTAGTCATCACATAGTCAGGCTCTGGTGTGTCATGCTCTGGTGTGTCAAGGTGTGCGTCAGGCTGCAGTGTGTCAGACAAAGAGTCAGGCTGCAGTGTGTCAGGCAAATAGTCAGGCTGCAGTATGTCAGGCAAAAAGTCAGGCTGCAGTGTGTCAGGCAAAGAGTCAGGCTGCAGTGTGTCAGGCAAAGAGTCAGGCTGCAGTGTGTCAGGCAAAGAGTTAGGCTGCAGTGTGTCAGGCAAAGAGTCAGGCTGCAGTGTGTCAGGCAAAGACAAAAAGTCAGTCCGTATTTCCAGTAACACCACCCAGAGGAAACTGAGCAGGTGCTCTGGACCAGGTCGTGAATGTAACCTGACTACGGGCTCCTCCGAAGCATTGTGTGGAAGTGGAGGCAGCCCGCCCACGGGCTCCTCCGTGTCGTGACGAGGCTCTGTAGACCCGGCGGCGGCCGGCTGGCTGAGGCTCTGTAGACCCGGCGGCGGCTGGCTGAGGCTCTTGCGGCTTGGCTGCATGCTGTGAGTCCAATGGCTTGGCTGCATGGTGTGAGTCCAGCGGCTTGGCTGCATGCTGTGAATCCAGTGGCTTGGCTGCAAGATCCTTGGAACTTTGTGCTGCCATTACTGCACAGAGAAGAGGGTCAAAGGGACCTCCAGCGGAGAGTGGAGCTGGAGCATCTAGCCATCCCTCTTCGAGAAACTCAGTAAGTAAAATGGTGTGCACATCAGCCAGATCCTGAGGATTGCTAATCAGGTGAGGAACACACTCTAGGCAACGTGACTTCATAAATTCTTTCTTAATCTCCTGCAACCCGGCCTGAACCCATGGCGGAGCAGGAGGCCGCACCGACGACCGGAGACCAGCAGAGGGCGCTGGGTAACCGCCCACCAACTCCGGGGAAGACAGCCGCGAGGAGGTCCCTCCATGGAAAAGTTGGAGGCACCCACCCGTACCTTCTCGGTGGCGACTGCCCACCGACGATGACGTCGTCCAGGGCAGGACGAAAACCCAGCCGGAAACTCTGCAGTGGCAGGTGGCGATGGGGGCAGCTCGGCTGGAGCTGCTGCAGACGTGGAATGCTTGCGGCAAGAACGACGTCGCTTGGAGGAGGATCGTGCTGGTGAGCAACGGTTCCGACCTGGCTCGAAACCCATATCTGCCTAGTCGGCCTCACCGAAGCATTCTTCCATCTCCTCCAGCAATAAAGGTGAGGGCGAAAGTTCCATCTCCTCACCGTACATAGTTCTTAGTGTCTCCACTTGCTGCTTTACCCAAAGCTTCAGCTCTGTAACTTTGTCCGCTTGGTCCTCATGGCTGGTTCCTAGTGTCGAAGAGGGATTTTGGGTTTGACCAAAGTGCAGACAAGAGCTTGGCAGCCGCATCTTAGTTTATTCTCAAAAAGGTCAAAAACGTAACAAAAACACTGCAGGTATGAATCAGAGACAAAATTCAAAACTTACAAAACACTGCAGGTACCTTGGCAAAACGTAGCATAAGCGAAGCATAAACAAAACATAGTCATGGCAGGGAAAGGGGTAGTGACGAACACAAGGAACAGAGACATCAAACCAACTAATATACTGGGGAAAGACAAAGGAAGGTAATCAAGGGAACTGAGAACAGGTGCGACAAGGAGGCAGGGAAGCAGCAGGAACAGGTGAAACAAATACAAAGACTGAGGAAGAGTGAAAGGACTAAATAAACAACAGAAAAACACAAACTAAGCAAGAGAATAAATCAGAGGAGAAAATAAAGAACTAGAATAACTATAAACTAAAGTAAACAGAGAAACTAGAGGGGAACATAGAAACAATAACCTAAGAAATAAACAAAGAGTCCATAAGGAGAATCTAAGTTACAAAATAAACAAACCAAATGAAAACAATAACTAAGGCAGGACTACAATACATACTAGGAAATGATAGAGGGAGGAAAATAAACTAATAAACATGAAGCCCAATCCAAAATGGAAACAACTACACAAAGGTTAGCACAAAGCCACAAGCAAAGTCCAAAATGTCACTCCGTGACACACGGTGGTTGGAACCAAAGATCTCAAACTTGGACTCATCAGACCAAAGCACAGATTTCCACTGGTCTAATGTCCATTCCTTGTGTTCTTTAGCCCAAACAAGTCTCTTCTGCTTGTTGCCTGTCCTCAGCAGTGGTTTCCTAGCAGCTATTTTACCATGAAGGCCTGATTCACACAGTCTCCTCTTAACAGTTGTTCTAGAGATGTGTCTGCTGCTAGAACTCTGTGTGGCATTGAACTGTTCTCTAATCTGAGCTGCTGTTAACCTGCGATTTCTGAGGCTTGTGCCTCGGATGAACTTATCGTCCGCAGCAGAGGTGACTCTTGGTCTTCCTTTCCTGGGGCGGTCCTCATGTGAGCAATTTCTTAAAGTTATTTCTTAAAGTAATGATGGCCACTCGTTTTTCTTTACTTAGCTGCTTTTTTCTTGCCATAATACAAATTCTAACAATCTATTCAGTAGGACTATCAGCTGTGTACTGTATCCACCTCCTGCACAATACAACTGATGGTCCCAACCCCATTTATAAGGCTTGAAATCCCACTTATTAAACTTGACAGGGCACACCTGTGAAGTGAATACCATTTCAGGTGACTACCTCTTGAAGCTCATCAACAGAATGCCAAGAGTGTGCGGAGCAGTAATCAAAGCAAAATGTGGCTACTTTGAAGAACCTAGAATATAAGACATATTTTCAGTTGTTTCACACTTTTTTGTTCAGTATATAATTCCACATGTGTTAATTCATAGTTTTGATGCCTTCAGTGTGAAGCTACAATATTCATAGTCATGAAAATAAAGACAACACTTTGATTGAGAAGGTGTGTCCAAACTTTTGGTCTGTACTGTACATCCAACCACAACCTAGCAATTATAATTCAAGGTCAAATCTTTCTTCTCCCACTTCACAAAATAAAACACTTCCTGTTACAGACTCCTTCACAACAAGAGCATGCATTCTGGTGTGAAATATGCATGTAAGTGTCTGCCAGAGCTGTATATATGAAATGCTGAAAAAATTAAAGGAACAATTTTTAATCAGAGTATTATATCAAGTCAGTGAATCTTCTGGGATATTGATGTGGTCCGTTCAGTAGTAGAGGGGATTGTTAATCAGTGTCAGCTGTTTTGGTGTTGAAGAAATTAACAGCAGGTGCTCTAAAGGGGTAACAATGAGATGACCCCAAAAACAGGAATGGGTTTGCAGGTGGAGGCCACAGATATTTTTTCCTCCTCATTTTTTTTTTTTACTGCTTTTCAGTAAATATGCATTTGAACAGGATCAGTGTCATTCCAGGTAGCGTGAGGCAATACCTGGACGCTACAGAGTTTGCATAGGCAGTCCAACCCCACGAGGATGACACATCAATATGTGACATTGCCCAAAGGTTTGTTGTGTCTCTAAGCACAGTTTCAAGATCATGAAGAAAATTCCAAAAGATAGGCAGTTACTCTAGTGGAGCTGGGCAGGCCTATTGGAGGTCCTTAATCCATCAGCAGGACCGGTATCTGCTCCTTTGTGTGAGGAGGAACAGGACGAGTCCTGCCAGAGCCCTACAAAGTGTCCTCCAGTGGGGCACTGGCTTGAATTTCTCTAACCAAACCATAAAAAACGGACATCATGGGGCAACCTGAGGGTCTGACGTCCTCTAGAATCAGAATCAGATAGAACTTTATTGCCAATTAGTGTTTCACATGTACAAGGAATTGGCTTTGGTAGTAAGGTGCAACACATATGCCCCTTTTCCACTGGCTCGATTTGGCCAGCCCGGAACAGCTCCGCACGGCTCTGCACATTGTGTGTTGCATTTCCATTGACCCTCTTTTGCTCCGCTGAAGGGAACACCTCGCGGAGGCGCGGCTTTATAGCATCATGTGTTGTGCTGCATAACCACGAATGAAACACCCAATCGCCAATGTAAAGAAGAAAAGACCGAAACGCGTTACAAAAACAAGAAGTAACATGTCTATTGCCTGGGGATTACGGCCAATCAGTGAACAACCCTTTGTTTACGTCACGTACAGTACCGACTCGGCCTCTCTTAGCCCTGCTAAGAAGGAGGTACCAAAAAAGTAGGTACCGGTACTGAAATAACAGTAATGGAAATGCTCGCGAAGCGAGCCGAGTGGAGCTGAGTCGGACCAAATCGAGCCAGTGGAAAAGGGGCAATAGACAAACATACTCCTGATATAAATACATTTGGAAATATATAGTTAAAAACAAATACAAGTTGTGTAGGAATGTTATGAGAAAAATAGAGCACCGTGCCAAAAATTTTAAATGTACAATAACAACAATATAGAAATCAATGAAAGAGTATTTACATGTGCTGAGATATTCACACTAAGTGCCAGGGCCTTGTTAATGAGGCTAGCTGCAGACGGGAAGAAGCTGTTTTTTGTGGCGGGATGTTTTAATCCTGATGGACTGCAGCCTCCTGCCAGAAGGGAAAGTCTGAAACGGTTTGTGTCCAGGGTGGGAGGGGTCAGCTGTAATCTTTCCTACTCGCCCCTTTATTCCTGGACGATTGCAGTTCCTGAAGATATGCTGTAGTCTGCCCTTGTACCTGATGGTGGCAGCAGCGTACCAGATGGTGATGGAGGAGGTGAGGATAGACTCACTGATGACGGAGTAGAAGTGCACCATCAATGTCTTTGGCAGGCTGAACTTCAGCTGCCGCAGGAAGTTCACTCTCGGCTGAGCGTTTTTGGTGAGGGAGGTGATCAGCTCCCACTTGAGATTCTGAGCGATGATGGTGCCCAGCACTGTAGAGATTAACTGGCATATGCCAGAGAACACTGCACTGGTAACCTGTTCTTTTCACATATGGGAGCAGATTCACTTTAAGCTCATGTGACAGACCTGAAAGGATCTGGAGAGACTGCAGTAAACACTCCAGCTGAAAAACACTGATCGGTTTGATGCTGGGTCAGTGTTGGTCTGGGTTAGTCTGGGATATCCATGCAGGGACAAACGATGGCACCCTGACTGCCATTAGGTATTGAGATGAAAGCCTTGGACTTATTGTTTGACCCTTCTATTGTTAGATCTGGGAGGATCTGGGAGGAGATACCACAGGACATCGTCCGTCATTTCATAAAGAGCATCAAATTTGTGTCATCTTATCATTCCAAACACATTATTTATCCATTCCTTGTCAGCATGGATATCCAGCATAATTGTTTTTTTTAAGCTCTTGTGATTTCAGTGATTTTATTTTCAAACACCTCATTAATACTGAAAATAGCTAACTTTGAGCCTTCTTCCTGCAGTAAAAACTTGTACATTGAAGGGCGTGAGTCATGCAGGGCAGTAGTGCTTGTGCTTGAGTTTTTACGTGACCCGACGACCTTCAACACTGATTAAGCTAAAAACTCTGGTTATCAGCCAATTTCTTGTTGCATCTCTAAATACTGGATATTTGTCTATTCTTGGTGATGGCTCTCTGAGCTGTTAAATAATGCTACTCTTTGTTCTTGTTTTTTCCTGATAAAGTTTTTTGATTTTTGTTTCATAATGATGTGGATTGTGTTTTTTAGTTACATTTAAATCAAACATAAGTTTCTTAAGTTCAAAACCAAACCACTGCTTACAAAGGGGTTTATTTTAACTGACACTGTCAGTAACTAAACGACAGCTGAATACCATAGGGATGTGCTCCATATCACCCAAATGCAAAACACATAAGTTGATCAATAGTATTTTTTGTGCTTAGATTGTTAAATGCAGTTTTTCTTCTTTTTGCTTTGTATGTCATCATATGTGCTTATTTGGACCAACTGGCCTCAAACTGCTGCTCAAAGGCAAAAGGCAAAATAAAGAAAATATTTAATTGATGTGAACTTCAAATATTTCTAAGCCTTAGCACACAGAACTGAAACTATCTGCCAGGCCAGATAACACCTCGGGCTAAACTGGCTCTTTGATTAAACCACTTTACAAACAAAATATTGTAAATGAGCCCATTTAAAAGGTTAGGCGATGCATTTCAGCAGCCACCAGTGGTGTCTAGATGTCAAAGCCATCTAAGCAGAAACAGATGTGGAACAGCCACATAAAAAACAAAAAAAAAGATGAATGCTATCTGTCAGAGGCGCATATGGCCATGCCTAAATACAAACTATACTATTTATCACCACTCCTGCTTTCAGCAAAGAATGAAATCAAAAGCCTCAAATGCTGAACAGCAGGTGCCAAATTTCATCCACATATTTGGTGGCTAAAAAGCAGAGCTATAGTTGTTTCTTCTTTCCAGTTTGCCATTGTTGTCTGCGGGGGAGCCAGTGCTGCACTCATTCGTACCGTACCTGTCTTCAAGGACTGTGACAGCAGCAGCAGGATTGCGAGGGTGATCTAGTTCCATAGAGTTTTGTTTATTGGCAGCCGTTTAGCCAAGCATGTCTTCAAAAAACCTCAGCAGAATAATTTACCAGGTTTACGCTGCAGTATTATCACGGAGATACGCTCCAGAGAAAAACAGATCTGTTGCACTGGCTGGCGAAATGTCATGTCATGAGATTACAGATATCTTGTCTCGTCACATTGTGTGCAGCGTGAGAATTCAGCCCCATCCTGTTTCTGTGATGGGGATCTTAATTTGAGTTAAATAGAAAGTGAGTCAATCCATTTGTGTTGCAACAAACACAAGACTAGAAGCCAAAATTTTCAAAACAGCATTCATTTTTTCTCTCGTGCGTACTTAAGATATCGCATTTCATTAGAAAGGACACAAATCCTGACATCAAAGCCACATAATGGCAAATTGCTTTTGTTAGGTGATACTGCAGTAAAAGGAAAGATTAATATATAAATCCAGCCTCCTCTTTGCGATATACACACGCTTTTTGTGACCAAATTAAAAGTGCCCCACAGAGAAAATAACCATGCGGTATTCCACTCCTGCAGTGGCTGATGTGACATAGAAATTGTGCAACATTGCTAAGCAGCCATGTCAGTTCTTCACTTACTTCATGAGAAGTGGTGCCTGGGTAAGAGGAAAAACACATTTTACCATCATATAAAGTCTCATTTCCAGAGGAAACTTGACAGTTCCTTGAGTGGGAACACGTCATGAGTGACAACATTTCCACTTGCAGTTTTTTGCAGCATGCTTGCAATATGACAACCAAATTCATTGGATTCAAGAGCCTTTCTGGCATTTTTATACAGTTAAAAAACACAAAGTAGAGTGATCTGGGTTTCCAACTCGGACTTTATCTGTTGTTGTGTTTCTGGCTGAGTGTCCTACCTCAGGTGAGCCCTGGCAATTCCCCACCAAGTCTCCGAAGAGACTTGGTGGGGAAGACAGAACTGTGCAACAGAATGGAAATCTCAACACTTACAGCCCTCCCAAGTTTCTACTGAAAGCATCTACAGTACAGTGGGTAAGACATGCAACCAAGCATTGATAATGAGAGAGGGGCTGACAAAGAAAGTGTTATTTAAACATTATATTCAGGCCAATACAAGGCGATAAAATCACACTTATTGTTATTTACCCTTCTAGAGGAGATGCGTTCCAGCTGTGGATTCTTTCTATTTTTGTTACCAGTAAAAGTTTGGACACACCTTTGTCAGTCAGTTGCTTAGAAAAAGTTGCAACATGTGAACATATCACAAGAGGGAAAACGTATTATACATCAGTAATTGTAATCATGACTTGCAACAATATAACTACAAAAACAACAAATGGTGCATGATCTAAACTGAGTGAAAGTAAATTGTGGTGGTATCAGAAAGAACATGCATGGGTACTTTTTATGGCAAACTTAGTCTTGGACCTGACAGGACACATCAGTGAGGATGTTTCATAACAGTACAATATGTAGTCTAATTACTAAACATCTTGCAACACTTGCAGCAACATCCCTGCCTCGGGCAATGTGGTGTCCACTGAAATAAAACAAAAACAAGCAACAACAAAAAAAGTGAAGAAAAAAGCTGCAAATGCAGCAGATATTGCTTTACTCCGTATGTTAGAAACTTTGAGTCATCTTACACTTCTTCTACATTTTCTCAAATCTACTAGCGCTGATCCAAATGAGAGCATACAGGTCCTTCTCAAAATATTAGCATATTTTGAGAAAGTTCATTATTTTCCATAATGTCATGATGAAAATTTAACATTCATATATTTTAGATTCATTGCACACTAACTGAAATATTTCAGGTCTTTTATTGTCTTAATACGGATGATTTTGGCATACAGCTCATGAAAACCCAAAATTCCTATCTCACAAAATTAGCATATCATTAAAAGGGTCTCTAAACGAGCTATGAACCTAATCATCTGAATCAACGAGTTAACTCTAAACACCTGCAAAAGATTCCTGAGGCCTTTAAAACTCCCAGCCTGGTTCATCACTCAAAACCCCAATCATGGGTAAGACTGCCGACCTGACTGCTGTCCAGAAGGCCACTATTGACACCCTCAAGCAAGAGGGTAAGACACAGAAAGAAATTTCTGAACCCAGAGTGCTGTATCAAGGCACCTCAGTGGGAAGTCTGTGGGAAGGAAAAAGTGTGGCAGAAAACGCTGCACAACGAGAAGAGGTGACCAGACCCTGAGGAAGATTGTGGAGAAGGGCCGATTCCAGACCTTGGGGGTCTTGCGGAAGCAGTGGACTGAGTCTGGAGTAGAAACATCCAGAGCCACCGTGCACAGGCGTGTGCAGGAAATGGGCTACAGGTGCCGCATTCCCCAGGTCAAGCCACTTTTGAACCAGAAACAGCAGCAGAAGCGCCTGACCTGGGCTACGGAGAAGCAGCACTGGACTGTTGCTCAGTGGTCCAAAGTACTTTTTTCGGATGAAAGCAAATTCTGCATGTCATTCAGAAATCAAGGTGCCAGAGTCTGGAGGAAGACTGGGGAGAAGGAAATGCCAAAATGCCAGAGGTCCAGTGTCAAGTACCCACAGTCAGTGATGGTCTGGGGTGCCGTGTCAGCTGCTGGTGTTGGTCCACTGTGTTTTATCAAGGGCAGGGTCAATGCAGCTAGCTATCAGGAGATTTTGGAGCACTTCATGCTTCCATCTGCTGAAAAGCTTTATGGAGATGAAGATTTCATTTTTCAGCACGACCTGGCACCTGCTCACAGTGCCAAAACCACTGGTAAATGGTTTACTGACCATGGTATCACTGTGCTCAATTGGCCTGCCAACTCTCCTGACCTGAACCCCATAGAGAATCTGTGGGATATTGGGAAGAGAACGTTGAGAGACTCAAGACCCAACACTCTGGATGAGCTAAAGGCCGCTATCGAAGCATCCTGGGCCTCCATAAGACCTCAGCAGTGCCACAGGTTGATTGCCTCCATGCCACGCCGCATTGAAGCAGTCATTTATGCAAAAGGATTCCCGACCAAGTATTGAGTGCATAACTGTACATGATTATTTGAAGGTTGACGTTTTTTGTATTAAAAACACTTTTCTTTTTTTGGTCGGATGAAATATGCTAATTTTGTGAGATAGGAATTTTGGATTTTCATGAGCTGTATGCCAAAATCATCCGTATTAAGACAATAAAAGACCTGAAATATTTCAGTTAGTGTGCAATGAATCTAAAATATATGAATGTTAAATTTTCATCATGACATTATGGAAAATAATGAACTTTATCACAATATGCTAATATTTTGAGAAGGACCTGTACATTGTACAGAAATATGTCAAGAGCCACAACCTGTCATATAGCAGTTACACTTTGTATTTGTACACACAGAGCCAGCTTTGGCCATTTTGGTTCCCTGGACAAGATTAGGATTTGGCCCCCACCTCCCTAAATGTTGGTTTACAACATTTAGGGAGGTCATCTTGAAAGTTTGAAAATTTTAAAGGTTAGACCGTTTCATTGACACAGTAAAAATAGACATTCAGAGCCTGTATGTGTGGATAAATCCGGCAACTAGTTCCTCACGGCATCAGTCCATGACATATGTAGATTAGATTTACTTTTTGTTGTACAGTACAAGCGGAACATGTAGCTGCAGCAGACAGAATACAGGATGTGTTCCACATATCTAATTATCCGGTCTTGATCAAGGAATCATTCAAATAAAAATGTTCCATTACAATTATATAGTTACACAGCACCTACAGTATTTACAATATAATTATTAGCCAACTTATTATTAGTCTTTGTTTCATTAACGTGCTCTAAGAAAACCAGACTCTCAACATAACAGGATCAGACATGAAACATACATGTACATCAAAAAACACAAAACCCAGAAACATTTAGAGTGTCTCTGTTCCTCACCAAAAATGACAACGTGGTCCAAAAATTTGAACTGCAACTATTTTCTTGAAAATATTTCAATAGGGGCATAATAAAAATGTTTTATACTATTTTATTCAAATTTCTATTATCCTAATAAAACTAACAAAGTAATAAACAAAAAATTTATTTTGTGAAGTATGTTTGAGCTAACAGGTGAGACAGAACAGCACACACTGAAGCTAATGTCCTATTCATTTCCACAGTATGTGAAACAGTTTTTTCAGAAGCTACAAATCATACCTGCCCGCTATCACTGTTTGTTCTGTATATGTCCTCCTGTAGGGCTTATATGCATAGCTGATCACTACTGTGGACAGCTGCAGTTAAAACTGTTTTCTTGTATGTGTGAGGTTGTAAATAGTGCATTTGCATATAAGTCTAGGGTGTCACCCTTTGCACTTTCACCTACCTGGCAGCCAATAGAAAAATCTTCAAAATAAAATTGCCAGTCCTTACAGATACAAAATATCATCAACATCAACTTAAAAAAGTGAATATAATTGTTAAAAAAGAACTGATTTCATGTTGGGAGGAAGCTGGTACCATTGATTGTATGTGAATAATTGGAAAAGTGAGGTTGTTATACTTTATGAATGAATGAATGAAATACCATATATGGTATATGTAGTATTTATTTCATCTTGGGTAACTAAATGTTGCTAATTACTGCTGTTAAGCTATGAAGTGGCCAAGTCTGGACAGTATTGTAATTCATTAATTGAATGAGAGCAAATAAACATCAAGTTAGGTCAGTTAGTCAAAGATGCTATTATGTATGTTACAGTAAAGTATCAAAGAGTTAGGCAGGACATGACAGCAACATCCTCACTCACTGTCTGATTAACAAAAAAATCACACATGCCCAAAAAGAGGCTGTTGTGATCTAATTAAAAGCCATCATAGGATAAGTATGAGGAGATTCAAGACGTGAGCAGCCTGGGAGAATGAGTGTTGAATCCAAATGCACAATTTTCTTCCACTGAGACATAGCTGAAATCAGGAAAGAGGGGAGAAAGACAGAGCAGTGTCTATAAAACGATTTTCATATAGAGACATGGCCAACCCTGCAAGGCTGACTGCCTCCACAACACTGGTACAAGAGGTGTTTCAGAGGGACTACACTCCGCCGATGACTACATTATTTATAGATGAAAGAGGATCTAAAACAGAGCGATCAATGCACAGATGAGACTGGGTGACCAGATGACTGCAACCTGGTCTGCAGAATGAGATGTGAGCTCTGCAAGGTGGGCAGGTGTAGCAGCTATTTGGTCCCTAAAACAAATCTGCTGTTTAATGGCCACTTCTATCACTCTCACTGTAGAGGAGGAAAAAAAAATCACGGTTCTCTGTATTTGCCAGAATCACTAAGTGAGCCAGTATGACCACTGAGGAGTTACGACCATTTGGACAGACCCATCAGGGTGGTTTGCTGTCATGTTTCCACATTTGAACACATTCCTGCACACAAGCACCCTCACATATCTTGCATTATCACTAACGTGGGGAAATTAGTGCTCGGTCTGTGATACGGACCACTCGTGGTAGCCACTGAGGTGCATGGAGATCGGAAGTGGGGCCTTGGGGAGTGCATTAACCCATAATGATCTGCCAAATACAACAGCAATTTCACACCTGAGTAGATAAAAACACGGCCATCTGTTTGAGCCGGTGACAGGTAGAACATCGCATGAATTAAACCATTAGGTAGAAGACATATGTTCCCTGTTTTTAAGAGCTTTTGAGGTATGTAATTGTCTACCCAATAAGTTAGTTGGGTTTGCAGTTTGATTGGTAAGTTCACCATTTAGGGCGGTCACATGGTATTACATGACAAACAGTGTTTTACAAAAGTAAACATACCCTTTCATGTTTTGTCATTGTGCTTGTTACCTCAAAAAAAATTTATTTTATTGAGGTTTTATGTGATAGATGAACAGAAAGTAGTTCATCACAGCACATTGGAAAAGAAAGTGGAGGGGAAATATGTTTTTAAGTGCCCAGCCTCTTTGATCGGATACACCTAAATAAAGTCCAGTGACTTCACAAGTCATCAGTAATGTACTGTTTTAACATAAAATAAGTTCAACTTGGATTATTAAACAACGTCTCAATCTTTGAACATCTCACAGAGCAATGTTCAATCACCATTTGAAATCTGAAAGTCTATTGCACAGCTACCGACCTACTAATACATGTTAATCCACCTACACTGACAGGCCTTGTATGGATGGCATTGATCAGATAGGTAAGAAGCCTATGGTTACTCCAGAGGAGCTGCAGAGATCCATAGCTCAGGTGGGAAACGTCAAATACATGGAAAAAGGTGCTCTGGTCAAATAAGACCCAAATTGAACTTTATGGCTCACATTCAAAACGCTATATGAGGCAGACAACAAGTATCACTAGTAGTCAACCCCTTGAACAAACCTTTCCCACAGAGAAACATGGTGGTGTCGGCATCATGCTGTGGCCATGTTTCTCTTCAGCAGGGACAGGTAAGTTGATTAGGGCTGAGGGGCCAATAACCTTGAACATACAGCCAGACCTACAATGGGAATTGTGTATATCAAAGCATATTAATTTGTTAGAATGGTCCAGTTAAAGTCCAGGCCTGTATCCAATTACGAATCTGTGGCGTAACGTGACAAAACAAAACAAAAACAGAGTTAAGGCGGGCGACCAGGAGGTCGTCCCGAGCAGGCACAGAGTTCAGGCGGGCGACCAGGAGGTCGTTCCGAGCAGGCACAGATTTCAGGCGGGCGACCAGGAGGTCGTCCCGAGTAGGCACAGAGTTCAGGCGGGTGACCAGGCCTGCACCAAAGACGTGGAGGCCGACTGAGCAGAGTAGAGGACTTTCCAAACACTCTGTGGGACTCCAGAGGCGTGGAGCCTGGCGAACCCTCAGAGGCTGAAGCAGAGCCTGGCGAACCCTCAGCTCTGGGTTCAAAAGCCAGAATGAGGACCAATTCCTCACTGAACCCCTGCAGACTAGGAACAGGAGCTGAGGCGTCACAGACACCCTCAGTGACGTGAGCAGGAGCTGAGGCGTCACAGACACCCTCAGTGGTGTGAGCAGGAGCTGAGGCGTCACAGACACCCTCAGTGGCGTGAGCAGGGGCTGAGGCATTGCAGACACCCTCAGAGGCGTGAGCAGAGGCTGAGGCGTCAGTCGGACCCTCAGTGGCGTGAGCAGAGGCGTCGCCGGGGCCCCTGATGACTTGAGCCGGGGCGTCCCTCTTATGACGTCCTCTGCGCTGTGTGGAGGGTGTTGAGGCTGACTTAGGGTCAGCCGTCATCCTAGGCTGTGGTGTGTCTGGCCTGGAGTCAGAGAACGGCCACGAAGGGGACCTGTCCCCGGAACTGGAATCGCCAACCTGGATCCATCATAAGCCGACTGCGGCACTGACAGACCCGCAGAACGGCGCAACGACTTCTCCGCCTCCCGAGACAGGAAAGTAAGGAGATCAATGGAGCTAGCCTGATGCTCCTCCGCGAGGTCCGTTGTTGGCGGAGACATTCTGTCACGGTTTACTTGATATTGGACCCCAGAATGCAGGCGAGCAGGCAGTGTGATGGCAAGTGAAGAAAAGGTTTAATTTACAAAAACTCACACTCAGCAGGAGGCAGGAACAAAACAAACGGGCAGGCAAGACAGGCATGGCATGATCAAAAAAACAAAAAGACAAGACTTGGTTAGAGAACTAGACATGAGCATGAGCGCAAGACATGAGCATGAGAGTGAAAGATGTTTCCGCGAAGACAAACAGAGCAGGTGTGAATATATTGAGTGAAAACCAGGTGGAGCAAGGGGACAGATTAACTTGGACAGGTGAGCCGATTAAACTTAATTGACAGACAGAACAAAATGTGGCTGCGGCAAAAACAGAGACTCTAATAAACAAACTAGAAAAACATGAAGCTAAAGCATAACCAGATCCGAAAACCAAACTTGACAAAACATGAACAAGACGACAAAACTAAAGCATGAACAGGAAAATAAACAGAAACATGATTCAAAATCTAAGAAGAATAATAACAAAAGAACGAGTCAAAACCTTAACTGTGAAAAACATAAGAAGAAACCCGAAACCAAAAACCAAACAACCCTACATCATGACATTTGTAAAGCAAATTGAAAACAATTTGAGACTTTTTATCTTCCACTTCACGATTATGCACTACATTGTGTTGGTCTAACACATACAATCATAATTCATGAAAGAGAATATACGTTCCAATGAGACTGAGTCTGTCAAATTAAAAATACTTTTTAAATATAACAACCTTCAACTACGTATTAACATAGCTTTCATTAAGTCTACTTTTCTGTAATTAAAATGATTTTTTATTGGTCTGGTGTAATATTCTAATCCTAATTGTCGTGTTTTCATTTGCTATAAGCAGAAAACCCTCATAAACAGAAATAAAGGTTTGAAAACATCACTCTGTGTTTTATTAATCTATATAATGTGTTTCACATAGTGAATTGAGTTACTGAAACAAATGAAACTTTTCAATAATATTCAAATTTATTGAATATGACCGTACTATCTGAATAAAGTATATTGAGGTTTGTGGCTGTAACATGATGAAATCTGAAATGTTTACATTCATGCTGAGAACCATCAATGTCTACAAAGTGATAGAAGTAAAATACCAGTGCTTAAAATTTTGTTCATCAAAAGATTGATAAAAAGTAACTTTATCTGATGACTAAGTATCCTAACTATCTTGTTTTTCAGGAAGTTTGGTAATGATACTATCTAAACATGCTGCTATACAACAATATTCGCTTTGAGAGCCTGTGAGAGTAAAAGGCATGTGTCAAGTCACAATAACTTATATAACGAGCAGGATGACTGTCTTGTTTCACAAAAAAGCCCTAAACTACTTTTAAATGGAACTGCTTTAAAACTTTCCCAGTAAAAATATGTGTAATAACTAGAGGAAACTGTTTTTTGCATAACACCATTTCCCTGCAGCCATTACAGTGGGTGTGTTGAATACAAAAGTTTTTCAACAACCTCAAAGGGTTGACACATTGAATGCTGCGTACAGTAGCCTACAAACACAAAGTTGGCTGGGTCCAATTTGTTGTTCTCTGTCTTTCTTTTCTTCATTTTTTTATGAGAGGCTTATCTGACAATAAGCAGTGTGAACCTCAAGTTGACACAGCAGTAGAGGAGTTTTTAGATCCTTTGATGTGTGATTTCTGGTGAACAAGGGTGAATGTGATGTACATGCAAGAAAAGACACCAATTAAAGAAGGTCCCACCATCCCAGGGAAGTCACACCATTATTTCTTTGAGACCCTCTCAAACTTTGACAAAGGGCATTAATCAAACTTAGACCCTCAGGCAAGGGCAAGAAAGGAAAAAGTGCATGTGTGTGTGTATCTCTGTATTTGTGTGAGCTTGTATCCTACTCTGTGTGTGTGCTCTGAAACTAGCTAGCAACAAACAAGATAAGACAGACAGTGAAACAGGAGAAGGGGGAACTTTCAGAGATCTTTGACAAGAGGAAGCTCTTGAGGCAGACAAGGTGATACTCTTATCCAGAGGTCATTGCCAGCATTTGCTGAAGAACCGGATTTTTATCCTAAGCAGAGAGACCAGATAACAAACTTCTATTTGTCATTGTTCCCATATCACTGCCTGTTTTATTCATTTCAGACTTTATTGTCAGGATACGAAAGTGTTTGGTCTTTTAATTTTTAAATGTTGCAACATTTTTCTTAATTTTATTTTATTTTATAAGATAGGGACTCTCTAATGACCTTTTCAGATTTCCTTATTATCCTCGTCAGGGCCCTCTTTTACAGTACGTCTTCTGGAAGCAGGTGTAACACTCTGAAATGAGGTATCTCAGCACACTTTCCACCAGAGCTCTGTTAGGATACTAGTAGGAAGAGATGTTTGTTTCCCCAGAAACTGTAGTCTCTGCTGGATGCACTTCATGATGCCAGAGGTGTCCATAAACCAACTGAGGTCATCAGAGATCTGCACTCTGAAGAGTTTAGTTCTTTCCACTCTTTCTGCTGGAAAGTTGGCATTGCTGAGGGATGTATGCTCAGGACATGACCTCCAAAAGTTGATGATCATCCTTATAGTTTTGTCTGCATTGAGTACCAGGTTGTTGTCTTTGCACCAGCCCTCAAGCTGTTTGACTTCCTCTTTATTCCTATTTGTTTAACATCATTAGACTCATAGTTTGTGATTTATTTATTATGTATTAATTTGAAGCTGGATGGGTAGGGTATTCTTTTCAGAACAGATATGGCACACAAACAGTTGATGGTCAGTGACATGTTTTTCTTTTTCATCAAATTAGTTTTAGGTCTTAACTGGTTTTATAAAAACAGCAGAAAACCAGTGGTGCTTATCCCCACGGCTCCTTGAATCAAAGACGGGGTACTTGCTGGACAGGTCAGAAGTCCATCACAGGACCTGCAAACATGTACCCATTCATAACCTCAAGGCAATTTAGAGTCATGTTCTTGGACTGTGAAGTACCAGTACCGGGAGAGAACCCACATATGCTCAGAAAGACTCCACGCCAGGATTCGATCCAGGGACCCTTTTTTTGACAAGCAACGGTGCTACCAACTGCACCATCATGCAGCCCTTTATGAACTCCAAGGCTCATCAGTTTTTATGAATGGAGCCCCAAACTGAGTTTCTAAATAGTTACTGTGAACAAAGCTGTATGTAATGCATGGCTCTACATTTTTATATAACCCAGGTGATAATGAAACAAACAGCAGGAAGGTAAATGGGAGCACACATTGGGAGAACCATGTAGCGTTGCATCAGGTGATGCCTTTAACTCACAATGGATGCATCATACTGAATCTCGCTGAGACAAAACAGATAACAGCCCTTCAGTTGTAGATAGTTTTAACGGAATATTGATGTTTCTGCACAGAACAGGTTCAATTGAAGGATCACTGGGCCCTTTGCCGTGGTTGCCTCAGCTGCCAACCAGATGCTACAACTCTGGGTCATTTATCACTAAAGTATAGGTAGTCTTTAACTGCCATCATACACGGTTGATGTGTGTTGCCCTTGATGTGGTGAACTTGTATTATTGCCAGTTATTAGTGCCAGTTTAGCACTGCAACCAATTTGGTGGGGGAAAAAATAACCTGTGTGATGCAAACATTTAAAGTGTTTATCTGCTCTAATCCTTGTCAGTGGGTATTTTAAATGTGTCAAACAAGTCATTATTTAAAGTGCTCTACAAAACTGCTCATGTTTTGACCTGTTAACTACCATTCAAGGCTGAATCAAAGTTCCACACAAAAGCAACCACCAAACATCATCAGGCCACAAGAGCATTTTTTGCACCCAGGTTTTAGATTGAGAATAGGGGTGCATTAGTTTCTAAAAACTATTTTGTAAATGTTTTTTTTTTTTTTTTACAGGGATAGACAAAATTCAAGGAAACAAACAACTGGCGCTTAATTAGTCTAAAAATGTGTGTGGTAAAAACAGGTCTCACTGGTATAGAAGCATGTTTCGCAGCAGTAACAATGTCATCTCCTGAAATGAGAGATAAAATGGGCTATATGATGCATTGCAGAAATGAATATAATATTTTTTCCTATGGTTGTAATCATTGGCAGAGGACAAAACAGTAATTACATAAGTAATAGTGACTTCTGCACTATTAAGCAATAATAAGCTGTATTACTGTTATGATATTAGTGTATTTATGATATTAGTGACAGTAAAACTAACATAATTAGATGTAATGTTGCCAGTACTGGCCTTGGTACTGCTCACAACTGATAAATATAATAAGTAAAGCAAAGACCATCACCATCATATAAAAAAAGTATTTTACTGATATGTCAAAACATTTATGATCCATGAAATGAACTAAGCATCAAAGGAGTTGAGAAATCAGCTTCTCTTTGTGCCGCTAAGGAATCCAAACCATGATGTAAAGAATGAGCAGCTCTTCTTCACTGCCCAGTGCTCATAAGGTTTTGGTATCTTGTAAGCTTTGCTAAAGTTTTATATTGTACTCTGATCCTGTTTAAATTCTATAAAGGTCTCAAATCAAACTGTCCAACTATTAGTTACTTAGTTTAATCTGTCAGGATCCCTTTTAAGCGTTTTTTTGGGAGTGAGGTGGAGTAACTCCAAGGTATCAATGGTTTTGGTCTAGGGTAGTCTAGTCTTCACAAAGTCTTCTGGAAACAGAGGCGAATTCTGGGATCTATAGATTTTTACAGCATGTTTTTGTTTTTTGTATTTTGTACTTGCTATTTTATTGCTTCTTGCAAACGTCTTAATACTTTTTAAGATGATCTTGGTATTCTGGTTTGTTGCTTTTGTGAAATGTGCTATAAGCTTGTTTAGTTCTTCTAGTCTACACACTTAGTTTATCTTGATTGCCCTCATACCTAGTGATAGCTGCTGTAGTGGACTTTTCTTATCAAAGTGGAGAGAAGTTGACTCACAACAAGATAAAATCCGGACTTTGTCTTTATAAGTTTTATTCAAAGGCATTAAGCGTTTGAAGACCCTGTCACTGAGGTTAGTCAGTGAAACAGAGCCCCGATCAACATTTACACACAGTATTTATACCAAACATGACAGTGTTATCTCAACTTCAAAGAGTCTGTGTTTTATGACCCTAGAACCTTCTCGGGTTCAGAGGTGACAAAGTTATCTAGGAACACACCCATCTGCTCTTCATGAGACATCACCCTAAATGATGGGTTTTAACCATTAAACTTCTGATAATGGCTTTACAGCTTCCTCCTCTAACACAGATGTTCTGAGGAGTGAGGTAACCTAAAGGTCATACACTTTGGAGCACTTAATAAAATAATTTCCATTACAACTCCTTTCTTCTGATTACAAGATAATCACAACTAAAGGAAAATTCTTCAAAACCATCAGCTAACAGATAATCCAAAGCCAATTTATTTTGCAAACTCATCGTTCTAAGCTTGCTGCTCTGTGGTCAGAACAGTGAAACCTTCCTCTCTAATAATGGGCTGACTGAATCATAAGTTGTGACTGTAGGTAGTAAGTGAGCTAGATAACATACTCCAGACCAATTAGCAGGCAGTTACAGATATAATCTATTTCCACACATCCAAACCATGTTCTTAGGACATGAGTACCCATCTCTACTAGGAAAAGTAACAAACCCTGGTTAATTTACCTGCCTGGTCATACAACTTACTTCCATTCGGTACAGCTGTGAGATTAAGAGTTAACACAAAGGGATCTGGGACCAAAGATCCTGAAATAGTATAAGCAGCAGTTCTGATAGGACATGACTCAAATTTATGTCTGTTGATTAAAGCACATGAAACAGATATAATAGTTTTGCAACCTTCTGTCTTCCCAAGGAAATAAGGTGTGTTTCCCTTCTGCGCAATACAAATATCTGTACCTATATCTGAATATCTTACTGATTCCTATTACCCCAAAATTTATAAAGAATTCCTGTAGTAGCACATATTAAATTAGTCTCACTAGAAAATCTGCATACATTTCTGCTTCGCCTTACAATATAATTCCTCACCTAAGGAAAAACAACCTCCACCAGCTGGTTATGTTGCCTAACTGGAAAGAAAGTAGTATCAATAGGAACAGGTACTAAAAATGGTTGATCATAAGTAACACGTGAAATCAAACAAACATAGCAATTGTCATTTCTTATTTTCCTCACGGTTTGATGCATCAATTGCCTCCAGACATTATCAGCATGATCATGGTAATCAAAAAAGTGATGAATCTCTCTTCGAATCAGCTGATGAGTGTTATTGGCGTCCAATCAAATTCTTTCTTACCTTCAAAAATAACCCAATTTAAAAAAAAGTTTTAGCTGGTGATATCTTAGAAAACAACAAGTGTTTTAAGATTCCTATGCAACACACAACTGATTAGGTTTCCTTTCCTTCTCCAAAGGGAAAAAAAAGGAAACTGCAGAACCAAGCCTTTCATAGTTTTTGTCAGGACCTGATATAAGGTACAGTGTAAATCAACACGCTGCGTAAATCAGAAGAGGGAAAAAAAAAAAACCTAATATAACCTCTTCCCAGCAGCTGCTGTGAAAAACAATGAATTTGTACTTTCCACAAGCATCAATTAGCACTTGCGGGCAAAAACTGCACCCCGCTGTAAGTACTGTGTCAGAGACTGTATGAAGACCATCTGCAGTAGAACTAAGCCTGTTTTAATGAGGTCTCTACCCATTAGATTTATGGGATACAAACTCTGACAACAGAAAATAATGCCTGAAGGAGAAACCCATCAGGTGTTACACATGCAATGGGTTTTAAAAATGCTCCTTCATGAGATCTGTCCTGAGAATAACATAGAAACACATGGTTACTGCTGAGTTTTGGAGATGTTGTAACTTCCTCTGCATTTTAATAACTTTTAATAACTAGAATACTTGACCCTGAATATTCCACGACAAAAGAGAACTTGTTTCTCTAAAAGAATTAACTGGAAAGTATCAAATGAGCTAAGTTATCACCCTTTTAAAGATACTTTTCTAACCCTAAAATAATATTTTAACCCGCTATATCTGTCAACGTCAAGCAAGCGTGTCACACGAGCAGCGGTTAATAAGCGTTCTTCATTGCAGAAAATAGGAAAAGATTTATGCAAATGTGTGTGTGTTTGTACTTTACCCCCCTCAGTTTCTTAATCACTCCAGAGTCAGACTGTCATGGCACACAGTCCTCTATCAGTCCAAAAAACAACCAGGCCTTTCAGGTCTGTTGGTGGGACATTCAATCCTTTGTCCACTTTAACTTCTCCAGGAGGGAGAAAGAAGAAACTTTGCTCCGGCCTGTTTCTCTTCTGCCCGCATAAGATGCTTTCAATATAAATCCAATGTATCACTCTTCTGGCTCTGCAGCAGCATGGATCGTTGTCCATCTCAGTGGGTTTGGGGCCAGACTTCTTCTGAGTTTCATTCTGATGGAAACTCACACTGTGATTTGCAGCAAGCAAGCAGGCAGGCAGGCTCTGGCGGAGTAACCATGGGAAGGTCAGGTTTCTAAAGTCCAGACTCAAAAACGCAGATGTTGCACTCAAATCCCATATATGTGTGTGTGTGTGTGTGTGTGTGTGTGTGTGTGTGTGTGTGAGAGGCAGAAGAAAAAGTTTAGTATAGGTTCAGATTTTGCACACAGAAATATTATCAGTCAGTCAGTCAGTTGTCCACCTGCCTGTCACTTCCTTTCATAACATGAACTATACTCCTTTCTAAAACAACTTTCTTTTCGCATCTCTAATGTCCCTTTTCACTTTTACCTTCTTTTCCGACTGATCGCAATATTTAAGACAAACGAAACTTCCTTCAGGAAGGTTTAAACTCTTTAACCCCTTAATTGATGCACTCTGTGCTTTTTAATCTTTTTCTTATGTTTTTTTTCAGTTTTTTCCATCTGCATCCATCAACTGTTTGACTTTAAACTATTTAAACAATTTCTTTTTGTTTATCTATTTAACTTATTTACACTCAAACCTCCACGCTGTGAAAACCCAAACTTATCTTCCAAATTAAAGCACATTTAACACAATCATCCCCACTTTTTCCTTTCATTATTTTATAAATCACAGAGTCTGGAGAAGGAGACACCCCTGATGCCTCAAGGTTCCGGAACCATTTTTTTTCCTTTTACCCATTCAGCGGCACGTCTGCCCTCTGGCTTTTCTCCTTTATGAAGTGTAGAAAATTGCAAAAAAACCACCCGCAAAACCCCGTGTTTTGCTTTATCTTATTGTTACCAATAAGAACCTCCCTGTTTTTCCTAACAGGGTGACCTGGCCCTCAGCTGATGTCCTCCCACTCGCAACTCCAGAACCTAATTAATTAGTTAGGAGAGGATGGTTAATGTGTAATAAAAAATAATATACATTATATCATACAGAGCAACTTCTCACCCAGATATATTTGTAGACAAATAGTTCGGATCCAATCGGCCAGAAGCCGCAAGCGGGCACGAGGACTCCCCTCCGTAAAATGGAGGTGGACTGAGGACAACTTAGTCTCCAAGCTGGCCAGGTGTCCGTGTCCCCTGCGGTTTCTCTGGCACGTTAGATCCTGTTCGTGATGCTAAAATTGTAGTGGAATTTTCTTATCAAAGTGGATAGAAGTTGACTCACAACAAGAGAAAATCCGGACTTTGTCTTTATAAGTTTTATTCAAAGGCATTAAGCGTTTGAAGACCCTGACACTGAGGTTAGTCAATGAAGCAGAGCCCCGATCAACATTTACACACAGTATTTATACCAAACATGACAGTGTTATCTCAACTTCAAAGAGTCTGTGTTTTATGACCCTAGACCCTTCTTGGGTTCAGAGGTGACAAAGTTATCTAGGAACAGACCCATCTGCTCTTCCTGAGATATCACCCTAAATGATGGGTTTTAACCATTAAACTTCTGATAATGGCTTTACATCTTCCTCCTCTAACACAGATGTTCTGAGTGAGGTAACCTAAAGGTCATACACTTTGGAGCACTTAATAAAAGAATTTCCATCACACTGCCAATGATCACTTATTTCCTGTTAAGTGATGACCAACCAACAGAAATACTCCATGGTTTTTTTCTTTATTTTGTCCCTGTGCTATTACTTTGTCAATGTTCATTCTAGTTTTGTCAAGCTTTGTGATGTCCCATTCTGAGTGTTTTTTTGTTATGTTTTAATTAACTGAACTTCAAGCTCTTTTAGTTTGTCCCATATTCCAACATCAAGCTTTCATTCTGGTCCTCATAGACACAAGTTTCAAAAAGGAAAAGTATTTTTATATAACATTATAATTTAGATCTTGCCAAATGGAACTTGCAGGCAAATCTGACAGTACGAATTAGAAGCATTAGAAGCAACAAATAATTTGGGTGACGGTAATATTTTTATGAACTGGGAACCTCGCAAGGCTGCGTTTTAACCAAGAAATTTAAATTAAATGTGGTTTTATTATAGAAATAGGAAACAATGTTTTTTAACACTAAGTGATTGCTGTAAATTGAGTTTAAAGATAAACTTTAGTGATTTAATGCCAAAATGAGTTGCAATAAGAGTTTCTGGAAAGGCAGAAACCAATTAGTCTGCTGCATGCGCACTGTGTGGTCAGCCTGTTACATCCTGTAGGTTCTCCTATGTTTGTTGGAGGCCCAATATTAAAGGAATGCATGCAAGCACATGTTCTTAGCCGTTAGAGATTTGAGCTAACAAAAGAAGCGTATAGCTTATCATCAGAATCAAACACGTACTTTTAAAATACCACTAATAAAAGCGTTAAAATGCTTAAGCGTGGATGGCGTGTTTCATCTGTGTTTAAAATCACCCTTTAAATAAAGTTTGTCTTAACTTTGAAAACACAAACACAGAACACATAAACTGAAGACATGTGCTTAACAGCTAATCTGCTAGCACTAAGATAGCTGAGTTTTCAACACAAACAAAACCAAACGTCATTCTAAACTACTTCTCTCTGCCCAAAACACAACCTCTTACGTGAACTGTGTTGAGGAAAGTTGTCCGGGGCAACGAAGTTGAGGAAAGCATTCACAGTGAACAAAGGGTTAACTTGCAGCTAACCTCCACTGTGGGAAAGGGTGGATAGGCTCATTCTGCCGGGCCGGCTGAACTGCACGTTACTGCTGTAGCCACTGTGATGCGGTTCCATTGTCCTTCCTTCAGACCGGGAAAAACTGCTCCATTTGGCGTTGTAGAGACAGGGTCTCTGCTGGGAACTCTCTGGAACCCAGTTTGTTTCTGTAGACCTCAGAGAGAAAAGTCAAGCCATGCTTGTACCTTAATGTTCTTGAATGTTTCTTGAAAAAAAATTTGCTTGTAGAATTGCGCCGCTCGAGGTGGCAGCAGGTTGGAGTAGCTCTATTACTTTTGATCTTGATTTATTCTTTTTGGGGAACTATTCCTCTTGTGGTGGATACAGTTGATTTTGTTTTTGGACAACTGTCCTCTCCGGTGTCAGATGCTGTGCAGGTTGGAGAATTTTCCTAATACTAGGTAAGAGAAAAGAGAGAAGGAGGAAGTTCAAACCATCACTTCCGTCGATTATGATGGGTAATGTGAGATCGTTGGGAAACAAGTTGGATGAACTCCAAGCCCTACAAAGGACCCAGCCAGAGTACCGGGCATGCCGTATCATGTGTTTTACTGAGACATGGCTGTAGGATCATATCCCCGACTCCAGCGTCTCTCTGCCGGGCTTTTTAACCGTACGAGCAGAAAGAGATTTAAAGAGGAGCGGCAAATGTAAAGGAGGTGGACTGGCAGTACTTGTGAACAACAGATGGTGTCATCCAGGACATGCTACTGTGAAGTGTCATCTCTGCAGTCCAGATATTGAACTGTTGGCAATAGGTTTTTGTCCACATTATTTACCCAGAGAGTTCACCAGTGTTATTTTGGCAACAGTTTTTTCGTTCCACCTTCCGCTGTTGCCGACACTGCATGTGATGCCATCAGCTCAGTTGTTGCTTAGCTACAGACACAAAACCCCAATGCTTTTGTGGCAATTTCTGGTGATTTTAACCATGCTTCACTCTCTGCTACACTTCCAACGTTTCAACAGTTTGTCAGGTGCTCTACCAGAGGAAACAAAACATTGGATTTGTTTTATGCAAATGTCAAGGACTCATACATCTCTACAGCAAGACCCCCTCTAGGCAAATCAGATCACAATCTTGTTTTTCTCTGCTCAAAATTTAAGCCACTTGTTCAGAGGCAACCTGTAATAAAGAGGACTGTGAGAAAATGGTCACAGGAAGCTGAAGAAGCTCTGCAAGGTTGCTTTGAGGCTACAGACTGGGACGCACTGTGCCAGCCACATGGAGAGGACATCAATGCCATGACTGAGTGTGTAACCGACTATATAAACCTCTGTGTGGATAACATCATCCCCACCAGAACCGTGAGATGCTTCCCCAATAACAAACCTTGGATCACCAGTGACGTGAAGGACCTGCTTAACAAGAAAAAAAGAGCCTTCAGAGAGGGAGACAGAGAATTATTGAGGAGTTTACAGAAGCAATTTAAAGTCAAGATAGGAGACAGCAAGGAGGTGTACAAGAAGAAGCTGGAGAGCAAGCTCCAGCAACACAATATCAGAGATGTGTGGACAGGGATGAAGAAGATCACAGGCTTCAAGCAGAAGGATGATCAGACCGATGGAGGTCTGGACAGAGCCAATGAACTGAACACATTCTTCAATAGGTTCATTTCAGAAACAAGCATTGCATCCTCCTCTCTTCACAGCCAAACAGACATTCCACCCTCCTTTGACCCACAGGACCCACAGCTGTCCAGTAACACTTCAAATTTTTTATCTTCCACCTCAGCCCTAGACCCTTCTGCTTCTACATGTTTGCCTTCAACCCTATCAGAAGATGCTGATACTTCCTTTGCTTCCTCCTTCCACCTGTGTGTCTCAAGAAGTCAAGTGAAGATGCAACTGGAGAGACTGAATTGGAATAAGGCTGCAGGTCCAGATCATGTCAGCCCTAGAGTCCTGAAGGGCTGTACAGAGCAGCTTTGTGGGATTATGCAGCACCTCTTCAACCTTAGCCTGGCCCAGAAGAAGGTTCCGGTGTTGTGGAAGACCTCCTGTCTTGTTCTGGTACCAAAGAAAACTCACCCATCAGTCCTCAATGACTATAGACCTGTTGCCCTGACATCCCACATCATGAAGGTCCTAGAGAGACTCCTGTTGGCCCACCTGAGTAAGCAAACAGTAAACCATCAGGACCCCCTTCAGTTTGCTTATCGCTGTGGAGTTGGAGTTGAAGATGCCATCATACACCTGCTTCAACAAACCCACTGTCATCTGGACAAAGCCAGCAGCACTGTGAGGATCATGTTCTTTGATTTCTCCAGTGCATTTAATACAATCCAACCTGATTTGCTTTGTCAGAAACTCCAGAAGACTCAGGTGGAGGCCTCAACAATCTCCTGGATTAAAGACTACCTGACAAACAGACCACAGTTTGTGAGACTGAAGGGTTGTGAGTCTAACCAGGTAGTCAGCAGCACAGGAGCACCACAGGGGACTGTACTCTCACCATTCCTTTTCACTCTGTACACCTCAGACTTCCAGTACAAGACAGACTCCTGTCATCTGCAGAAATACTCGGATGATTCTGCAGTCGTGGGGTGGATCAGAGATGGACAAGAAGATAAGTACAGGAAGGTAGTGGACCGCTTTGTGGCATGGTGTGGAAACAATCATCTCATTTTGAACATGACTAAAACAAAGAAGATGATTGTAGATTTTAAGAGAAACAGGAATAAGTCAAAAACTATTTTTATCATGGGAGAAGAAGTGGAGGTGGTGGAGGAGTATAAACACCTCGGTGTTCACCTGGACAACAGACTAGCGTGGAGATGCAACTGTGAAGCCATCTACAAAAAGGGACAGAGCAGACTGTACTTCTTGAGGAAGCTTAGGTCCTTTGGTGTTTGCAGCACATCTTCTATAAGACCGTTGTGGAGAGTGTGATCTCTTCTGCCATCATCTGCTGGGGAAGCTGCATCAGAGCCAGGGACTTAAAAAAGCTCAATAAGCTGATAAAGAAGGCTGGCTCTGTTCTGGGGACTCCTCTGGAACCTCTGGAGATCATTGTGGAAAGACGGATTCTTCATAAAACGAAGAACATTATGGATAACCCTGAGCATCCTCTTCATGAGACTGTCCTACAACAACAGAGTGTCTTCAGTCAGAGGCTTCTTCAGATCTGCTGTAAGACGGAGCGCTACAGGAGATCCTTCCTGCCCACAGCCATCAGCATCTACAACGGCTCTTTGAAGAAACCCTCATAATGAACTACAACAACATTTAATTTCCCTTTGGGATTAATAAAGTATTTTTGAATTGAATTGAATTGAATTACCCCGTTCATGAATGAAAGAATACCGGATACACAAACAGCAATACATTCCTACTTTGTGCATATGATCGCGTGATCGTATGACACTCTTGGATCAATTTTGAAGAGTTATGTCTGTTTGCCAGCAAAGAGACATTAGTGCGCTGTGTCCCTCTGTGCAGTTCCGCTGGGGAGCTGCATGGAAGAGGTCAATTTGTTGCAAAAGCTGGGTTTTTATTTAAACAGTAAAGTCATGGGAAGTCCGCCGTTACTCCTGTTCCTGGCTGTGCTGGAAGTGGGTTAATGCAATTTATTTTGAAAGTTCCAGAAAACTTCTTACAGGCCCTTAATGTTGTACCCATGGCTGGGGTCCCAACAATAGTTCACTGAAATCAACAACAAACGGTGCAAGTTCTACACTTGCAAACAGTGACAGTTTAGAATAGGTTCCCTGTCCACCCCCGTTTTTCTCAGTAGGAATAATATCCTTTTATGTTGACTCCCCTCCAAATGTTGTGTTTATAATTGTGGCCAAAAAAATACATTTTCGAGGCTTGATTCTATGCTGTGGGTCATTTGGGTAGCTTCTGTTGTAATTATGATTTGAAAACAGCAACACAGTTGTTAAATTATAATTGACTTCACCCAAAAACTAATCATGAGTGACCAAATTTGTTTTGTTTTATCTAAAATATTTACCTGTATATATTCCTGTACACAGAAAACACATCACTAGATATTTCTATAGATATTAGTTCTTACTTATGGAGCTCCAAATGGACAATCACAAACATATATCTCAAAACCAGATGTCCCAAGCAGGGTGCTGAGGTCTTATGACTAAGGCCTGCTGATTGTGTCATGCATGAAGCTGAAGACTGAAGGTGACACATAACACCAGGACTCTCTTCCACTGAATTTGACAAGTGGGAACTCTAAAAAAGCAACTAAAACATATCTTTTATAATAGTTACCTTTTTTATGTACTGATGGTTAATGTTTTTTGTGTTTTCTTTGTGATTTATGTCTTCTAGGGGCTATATAAATCATAATTTTACCGCATTGTGCTTTTATTTTAATTTTGTATTCCATCAGTTACAGGGAAAAGGTGTACAGGTGTTGAAGAGAAACTTCGAGTCAAAGCATAAGGTTATACATTAAATGTTCTGCAATTCAACTTCTTAATAGTTATTTACACCAATCATAAAAGTCTGAACTTAGATCTGGATGGTGATACTGGTAAGTCAATCCAGAGCACAATTTTGATATAATTGTCACTATCAACATAATTTACCTTAGTCTTTTAATTGTTACAGAGTCTTGTTGGACTTTAAATTACATTTTCTTTATACTTGTGTGTGAAAAAGGGGAATTTATTTGTTGAGCCATGAAAAGTATTTATACAAATTTAAGATAAAATTCCTTTTTAAACAAGAGCATGCATTAATTGTTACTGCCAAAACTTGGTTTATGTTGAATAACAAACGATTTTATCCATCCATCCATATACAGTAGCTTAACCTTGCATGGCACGGCTGTCTATCTCCTGCAGTCAGTTGGCGAGAGGCAAAGGTACACCCTGGACAGGTCACCAGTCTATCACAGACAATTGTACAAACAAATTTGTGTAAAACGTGCGATATTGATTTTTAAATATGATAAATTAAAGGTCTTTTGATTAAACGGGGAACAACGAAACGATGCTCAAAGACAGCTAATGAGAGAAAAAAGAAATTGTTGGATTTTAATGTAACTAATCCATCAGTATAGGCAGCCTTTTATATGTAAGGTGTTTAGGATTTTTATTAGTTGCTTTTTTTCTTGGTTGCCTGTTTTTCACCAAGATTATAGATGCTGCCTCAATCTGTTTTATGAAACTTGGGCTTCTATCTAAAGAGACTTTCAAGCAGTGCCTGGGATGCCTTCTTGGTGTTCAATATGACCCATACAAGGACAAAGGCAGCAGGGTGACCAACCCTCTGCAGGAAGGTAGTTACAGAGTTGATAGCTTCAGCATATGTCGAGGTTAGACAGCATCTATTGCTGTGTATCATCAATGGAAAGTTATACATCACTCCTTTGGTTGTGCAATGTAAACATCCCCATGCAAGGACATGTGGCAACATTATACCACAAATTGTGGTTGACTCAAGTTCATAATCTGTAAAATAATTACTTTTGTGACCATGTTTTAGAACCCTCTTTTTAAAAGGACATTATTTGAAGAACTTAAGTATTAAAAAAGTTATTTTAAATTGTAGGTTAAACATTCTGATATGATATAAATACATGAAATTTTATGTTTATAACTGTGATAGAAGAAGTGTAATTTTTGAGGAATACAAAAAGTAAATGAGGGACGTCTCAAAATGCTCCTTAAATAGATAAACTTAATGACTGCACAAAGAAGATAAAAACATTTTTTTTTCAATAATCACTGCAGAGTTGTGGATGCATTGTGCTCAGCAAAAGGAAAGTAAAAATCATACCTTACTGTTGAAGTTGTGCAATGTCGCCGTGTCCTTAGGTCATAAAATGATGCGAATTTTGGTACAATTGTCCTCCCATGTTTGCTCAGGGTTAGCCCCATGCTGTATCACAAGCAGGTCAAGAGCAAAGGCAAAGGAGGCATGGAGGCTTAACCTTATGCTATGTGTCAATCTGATCCAGTCATATGAAATATTTATTTTCTATCTGTACCATTTTTTCTCAATTTTTGACTGGGAGAGCTGAAAGTGATAACAGCTTATGTTCTCGTGATTTCACAGAGCTATTTCGCAGAGCCATTTCAATGACGGTGTCACTCTGACCAGCTGTGGCTTCAGATTTGTGAGGTGCAATTTCTTGCATAAATTGTAGCACTTACTGACATCACGTGATTCCCCATAAGATGCATTACCAGCAAGATACAAAACTGAAAGCAACTGTTTTTCTTACAATGCTGTATAACACAGGTAGGGGCAGCAGCACATAAAACAACTAATAACAAATTTCAGTACAAAAATACACTCTTATCAAATATCAGTCCTATAAATATTTAAACTGTGCAAATGCATGTTTTACACATCCATGCAAGATTTTTGAGTTGCATTTAATTATTTGAGATAAATATTCCTTATGAAAACTACCTACATCTTTAAAATGTGAACTGTTGCATTTCAGATGATAAAATAAAATGTTTTTTTATTTTTGTTTTCCCACTTCTGAACTGTGAGATGACATTGCAGATTTCAATGATGAACCAGAAGATAGAGCTCACTGCATACAGCAGAAACCATGTTTTTAACTACCTCAAACCTAATTTCACACAACAACAATTAGCCTTAATCCTGTCCTTTCTTCTGCACACATTTTCTAAATCCATGCCTTGCTTTGAAGCTAAACAGTGCACCACTGAAGTTGAACATAAGGGATTAGTTGGGTTTAAAATAAAAAAGGTCATGGCAGGAGGTGGTAATTCAGATGAAATATTTAACTCGTATGTCTTTGTCTATGAACCTCTGCTTAGAATGCCATATCGCAATAGGATGACAGAAGATGCAATCAGTGCAGCAATTAGCAGGATTAAGTCATCCACTTGTGTTCTTGACCCTATTCTAGCCAGTCTGATTAAAACAGGTTTCTTGTACCTCTTCCAGAAAACAACAATTATCATAAACTCTTTGCTCAGTATATTACTCTCCCTCAAAGCTTTCAAGAGACTCATCTAATCTTTGTACCTTTGGTTGAGCTTTTGGAATTTTTTTTTCATTCCAAACAATGAAAATATTGCATGCTTTTATTTTTACTACATAAAAAGCTTGTATTGGTGTTTACATAGGTTGCTTTAAAAAATTAACTTGACACATCCAAAATGCTGCTGCCAGAGTCCTGACCAGCAATAGAAAAATTGATCACATTACACCCATCCTTAAATTACTGCACTGGCTGTCTGGTTGTAAAAGGATGGAAGGTTAAATTTTGTTGATGTTTTATATGGCACTGAAAGGTCTGGGGGCTGGTCAGGTATGAATCATGTGGACTCCTTGGGTCATCAGAAACCTGCTTACTCTAGGACCAGAAGTAAACAGGGGAAGTGGCATTTAGTGTCATGATTTTTACAGCCGACTTAACCCACATGCAGAGACTATCAGAGAACTTTGTAAAAGGAATAAGTTTTTATTGAAAGATGATCAGGATCAACAGGAGCGACAAGTCTAATCTTCCTTACTGTGAAAACACAAAGAGAAAAGATAAATAGCTGAACCTCAGAAACATGAACCAACATAAACGTATCTTACTGGAGATTCCGGAATAACCCGCCAGGGAGAGAATAAATGTCAGGAAAGGAGTTCAGCTTGCCATGCACAGACTAGATCAGGAAGTAGCCTTAGCCACTACGGAGGACTGGAACAGATCAGGTAGGATTCACACCTGGAACAGGTAACAAAGCAAGTTAGAGTTCGCAACAACAGATCCATCAAAAGATATCCATGGTAAAAATCATGCAAAGATTTCAGAGCTGGCCAGAATTTACCACGGAGGCAAAAACACTCAGGCGCCAAGGTGTTGGCAACCTTCCTCTTTATGCTTCCCAGCTGATGAGTAGATGCACAACACCTGTCGCCTCAGGTACACTCCTACTGGCGGCACCTAGTGTCGAAAAGGTGTAAGCAGCAGGCAGCAGAACTCCAAATCCTGACAATTTAGTTTCTGTGTTCCTCAGCTTTCTATTGTTTCTTAGCTATTTATTTGTTTAAATTTTCATTTAATATTTCCTTCTTTTTATGTGATGCTTAAATTTTAACTGTTGTTCTTTTGATTTATTTTGTGTTTTTACATGTTACATGTCATGTCACTTGGTTGTCCTTTACTGTGTCCAAGGATGGAGTGCTTTCATTTTGAGCATTTCATGCAGAGGTCAAATAATTGTTAGTTGATTTAAACAGATAATAGGTTGGATTGCCTCAATGTTGGAGTTGCATTCAAGCATCCAGTATGCCGAGTTGAGTGAATCTTTATCAGTCCAGTAAGAGCATCTGCATAGCGTAGAACAAAATTAAGTAATAATATCATTGGGTCGTTGCTGTAGCATTTGAAAAGCAGTTGCTTAAATTCACTAGCCGTGCATTTAGTTTACAGGGTTTCTCTAAGTGTTGGTCATGCTACAGAATTTACAAGCAAATTATGCATGCTACAGTATCTGAAGAGTTAAAAGGGAATGCACAATATTATTTAAAGCAGAACCGGAAATGCAGTTGTGAGTACATATTTCATTATTTTATCAGTATGTCCAATCTTATCTGTCATTCTTCTCATTGAACTTTGTGGATCTGACAAATTAATGCTAGCTATTTAATTATCGAGGCTATTGTGCTGTCCTAGTTAGCCTACAGACATAGTAAGTGCTTTAGTTAATTGCTAGTTTGTTTAAAAACAGTGTTACCTTCAAAAGAGGGCTAGCATTTGTTATATCTCAGTCAGAGGGTGGGTGAGAGAGAGAAAACACTGCACTGTCTTTCTGAGTCTTTCTCTGTCAGCTTGTTAAAATGGGTTTAAGTGCCAGAAATGGAATGGTAAATGGACAGAATTTATATAGCACTTTTCAAGTCATACCGACCACTCAAAGTGCTTTACACTGACATTAAACCCAAATCTAGCCACTGCTCTCAAGCATTGCTTAACACCCCTTGTGACCATGATGCCAGCAGCAATAACAATAGCCTCTTGTCCCTACATAATATGTTAAAAAGGAAGTAAACAACTAAGGTGGTATTTTTTATTCAGTCCCATCTATTTCATGTGTCCAAATACGTTTAATGCAGACTTCTACAGTCATACAGCAGGTTATAAATGACCTGATGCAGACTTAGAGAAGGTCATGTACACTTTTTTTTTCTTTTAAACTTGATTAGTGTACAACCCTTTCTTCTGCTTCAAGCAGGCAAAGCATCTAAAGGAGGCAGAGGGTACACAATGTAGCTGTCAGGCTTTTAACTCCAACCGAGAAAAGCCCAAACATAACACCCTTTCACTTGCTACTAGTGAGTTTTGGGATTGATTCTAAGATTTTGGGGCTTGTTTTCAAACTTTCATGATCTGGCTCTCATCCTATATCTACAATTTCACATCACCTGATGACCCTGATCATTTCTACAAAGCCTCTAAACAAGCCCTAAAGAAATAATAGTTTCTAATGTTCATCGCTGCCAAGGACTCCCAAATTTACAGTGCTGTGAAGTGAGTTGTCATTCTCCCCTTACAGATCTGTTCAGCTTTGATTTTTTTAATACAGTTACATTTTAATATCAGACGAAGATAACTTGAGTAAATATAAAATGCAGTATTCTAATGATGATTTAACCTATTCAGGGAGAAATACTATCCAAATCAACCTGGCTTTATGTGAAAAGGTAAATGTTCCCTACTGCTATCAAGTTTTTGCAACAACTTACATTGAGTCTTTACATTATGAAGGAACTTCAGCTCACATTGGAGGGTTTTCCCACAGGAACAGTCTGTTTAAGGTCATACGATAGCATCTCAAATCCATTTAAATCCAGACTTTGACTAGGCCAATCCAAAATCTTAATTTTTGCTCCTTTTGAGCCATTCAGTGGTGGACTTGGTGGTGTTTGCATAGGGGAACTTGGCTTATAGTCATGAACTGATGGTCTGACAAACTGAAGATCATGAGCTGATGGTCGTGCATTCTCACTCAGGATTTTCTGTATGAGAGCCTTTTCTGGTTGTATCCATCAATTATGAGAAATAGTCCAGATTCTGGCCCTAAACCATCACAAAATCACCTCCATCGACTAGCAGTTTGATGTTTTTTTTTCTGAAATGCTGTTTTAGTTTTACAACATATGTATCGTGACACACCTTGCAAAAAGATCAACAGAATATTTTTTCCAAATTTTAAAAGATTAACAAGATGTTTTAATGTACATGTGAGATAGGTAGTTTTGCTCTTTTTGCTTAGCATTGTTTTTTGCCTTAGATCTCATGGATATCATTTTTGTCCAGTCCCTTCTTAAAAGTGAATTATCTTCAACTAACAACATTTTGTACCTATTTTTTACTATTTGTGGCCCTCTGATTTTCATTACATACAAATCTCCTATAACTATTGCATTTCAATTGATTTGTTTTGTTAGTAGGGCTGCACGGTGGCACAGTGGGTAGCGGCGTTTCCTTGCAGCAAGAAGGTTCTAGGTTGGTTTCCGGGCCGGGGGTCTTTCTGCATGGAGTTTGCATGTTCTCCCTGTGCATGCATGGGTTCTCTCTGGGTACTCCGACTTCTTCCCACAGTCCAAACAGTCTAGTCCGTACATGCCTGTTAGGTTAATCAGTTTCTCTAAATTTCCCTTAGGTGTGTGAATGAGTGTGTGCTTGTGTGTGTGGTTGTTTTTGTGTTGCCCTGCAATGGATAAGCGGCCTGTCCAGGGTGTACCCTGCCTCTCGCCCATAGACTGCTGGAGATAGGCACCAGCTCCCCGTGACCCACTATGGATGAAGAGGTATAGAAAATGACTGACTGACTGTTTTGTTAGTTTTAAATTTTTTTGATTTTATGTTGACAATATAAAAAACCGTTGACTAGTGGTTCATTAAGAAAAGCGCATTTTGATGAAATTGATGTTATTGGATATATAGGCAGAGGCTAAGAGTATTGAGAGAAAAATAAAAAGCACATAATGATTTTAAACAATGCTTACAACTCTAAAACTGAAATGGAGATACAGTAGCTCTAAACTAATAAGAAGCAATACTTTCAAGTTTATGATGTAATCACAGTTAAACATATTGATCAGTCAAAATATTGATCATTTCAGTTCTTAGATATTAAAAAGCATAATTTCAGTGTGTGTTATGAGAAGGAAAGTGCTACAGGATCCGATTTTCTCCCAGAGCTAAGCCTTATTATTACTAGCCTAAATAAATAAAGCACCATGTGATCTATAAGAATGAAATATTTTTGGCTCATCCTGAATTTAATCTTTTATTAAAGTAAAGTAAAGTCAAAAATATTTATCTTTCCCACTGTCTTGGTTTTGGACTCATGCCAGTGTCTCTAATAGTCTTCAAAAATTCCAAGCAGGCACAACCATTTCCTTAAATTTGCAAGTTAATAGACATAGTGAGGAAAGTGCAGAGAGATTAATTATATTTTGGCCTAAACCTTGACTATGAAACATATTTCCAAATGGTTAATAAAGAATAGTCAAGAGGTATCTTTATTATTTATTTTTTGTTAGATTGTTGTTAGTTGATAAGCACTTGAGAGAAGACCAGATTCTCTACTGTATTAACAGATGGTGATAGCGTAAATGTTTCCACAGAGACAAATATTTATTCTGCGGTTGTTGGCCTGTTTGCTGTATGTCTCCCAAAGCGATGTTTTGAAGAGATGCAAAGTCAAATTAGCTTTGAAATCCACTGATCGTCAGACTCATTAAAATATGTTTATAAGGCAATCAATTGTTCCATGGCTCAGTAAAAACATTGCCTCCTAGTCATTGTTGTGTGCAGCCAACATTACATTTTTCTGAAGTTAAAAACAGCCTTCTTACTAGAAAACCATTCTACACAAGCCCTGGAACATAATTTACTTTCACTTGTCACTTGTTGAGTACTAAGTAGTACAGTATGTTATGTGGTCCATGTTAGTTTGCTGTTGAATTTTAATGGCCAGTCCATTTAGAGTCTTCTGCGCTTTGAGATACTATATAAAATAAAACCCCTTGATAGATTTATGTTGTTACTGCAAATAATAAATCTAAAGCAAAGATATAATTCAATAAATCTAGATTACATTAGGAGGAATGCACCTAAGTGATTCAATTTGGGACTTATGAGGTTTGAATTATGAACGACGATTACTGTCTGCCTTCTGCCCTGACCGTGGGAGAACTGAAACTGGAGGGAGCATTTTATCAAAACCCTCTGACAGCTAATATAAGTCTCTTTTATAAATAAACAGCACTTACGATAACCAGTGGGGCAGATAAGCTTTTTTTTTGGGGGAAATAATAGGTTGCTTTTAAGTCTTTAGGTCATTCGAGGTCAGCATCATGGGGTGTGTTTCTTGCACCGGCTATGCAACTGGAAAACAGCTGCAGCTGTTACACTGTGATTACTTTGACACATCTTGTGGTGTGTACAAAATGCTACCAAGCTTACAGCTGAATCAAAAAATAAAGCATCTTCCCTTCAAATGTCCCAGTGGAAAATAATTTGCATTATATTATTCAAATTTCAGTTAAGTACATAATATGCTCTAATTACTCTGTACAGTTCTGAGTGTGTTTTGAATTCATGCATTTCATTTTTTAGACAGAGCAGCACATGATGAATCACAGAGAATTAATAATGGAAGGTGGCATTGTACAGATGTAAAATTGTTCTCAGTTCTTTTACCTTTTAGATGACAGCAGAAGGAAATGTGTTTCTAAATAGATATTTGGGCTAGTAAACATATATGTGTATAACATGTAGACAGTGGACAAGCACTGTAAGGCCCTGTAAGAACCATTTAAAAACTATTAAACAACAATTTAAATCTGCAACTGATAGACATGGTTTTGAGGTCCTCCTTAATACCATGTCTATCAGTGGCAGATTGTCTGAATTTTGAAGCTCACAAATGTTTTGTGAATTGTCATCTTGGTTGTCACTAGACTCAACACTCATAGTGCTGTGATTTGTATATCCTTCTTCAGTTATAGGGATTCCCGGTAAAGATGTGTGAAAAACATTTAAATAAATTTATTATCCAGAGGAGTGGGCTCAAATCACGTGACTTGGAATCAAGTTATTTGACTAAAAGCACAGATTTCATTTTTTTTAGATATGACTTGATAAAAACAGACATGGGACTGTACTTGGACTTTCACACGAATGACTTGTGATTCAGTTGGACCTGAGGTGTTTGACTTAAAAATACTTTATACCTTACAAGAAACATTTAACACAACCATGCCTGGTGCACCAACCAGCCCTGTGGCCATTTGTCAATACTTCATCCTACTGTGGCAACATGCACACTGAATCCCTGTGTTGTTTATCTGCTTTTGTGCTGCAATCCTATGACAGCAAAGATTATTGCAATAATCCAGCGCAATCCGGGGAGGTGTGCACAAAGCTGTGAGTGGCATGAACCAAACAAAGCGTAGGCTACTACGCAGCATAGCTCTGTACAATAACAGTAAGACACATTTAGTAACATTTTAGAGGCATTCAGAGGCAAATGCATGAGAACTAATTCTTAATTGCCAGCCTGAAGACAATGAGAGTAATTCTAGTTCTAGGGGGGGTGATGGGTTTGAACATATTTGGATTTCCTTTGTTTTCAACAGGATAAATTGTTTCTACATGCACATTTTCAAAATGCAAATTGTGTGTTAGATGAAAGAACATCATATTCATTGCTACTTAAATATTTCTTGCAGTAGTTAAAGTTAGTGTTACTAACTTCTAGCCAAGTCATAGTAACTACCTATAATGCTCAGGTCTAAAATATACAGAGAAAACATTATATTTCATTTGGGATGAAAACTATGGAGAGAAAGACCACAAAGAAAGACCAAACGTCCTTTCAACATTCAAAACAATAGAATAGAATAGTCTTTATTGTCATTGTACTGAGGGGTACAATGAAATTACACAGAGAAGGATGAGTCAAAGGTAATATACTGACTCAAGTGTTATTAATATTATCTTAAAAAGTGATGAATTACTATAGATTTTTCAGTTTTCAGTATAAGACTTACAGGGGTTGGACAATGAAACTGAAACACCTGTCATTTTAGTGTGGGAGGTTTCATGGCTAAATTGGACCAGCCTGGTAGCCAGTCTTCATTGATTGCACATTGCACCAGTAAGAGCAGAGTGTGAAGGTTCAATTAGCAGGTTAAGAGCACAGTTTTGCTCAAAATATTGAAATGCACACAACATTATGGGTGACATACCAGAGTTCAAAAGAGGACAAATTGTTGGTGCACGTCTTGCTGGCGCATCTGTGACCAAGACAGCAAGTCTTTGTGATGTATCAAGAGCCACGGTATCCAGGGTAATGTCAGCATACCACCAAGAAGGATGAACCACATCCAACAGGATTAACTGTGGACGCAAGAGGAAGCTGTCTGAAAGGGATGTTCGGGTGCTAACCCGGATTGTATCCAAAAAACATAAAACCACGGCTGCCCAAATCACGGGAGAATTAAATGTGCACCTCAACTCTCCTGTTTCCACCAGAACTGTCCGTCGGGAGCTCTACAGGGTCAATATACATGGCCGGGCTGCTATAGCCAAACCTTTGGTCACTCATGCCAATGCCAAACGTCAGTTTCAATGGTGCAAGGAGCGCAGATCTTGAGCTGTGGACAATGTGAAACATGTATTGTTCTCTGATGAGTCCACCTTTACTGTTATCCCCACATCCAGGAGAGTTACGGTGTGGAGAAGCCCCAAAGAAGCGTACCACCCAGACTGTTGCATGCCCAGAGTGAAGCATGGGGGTGGATCAGTTATGGTTTGGGCTGCCATATCATGGCATTCCCTTGGCCCAATACTTGTGCTAGATGGGCACATCACTGCCAAGGACTACCGAACCATTCTTGAGGACCATGTGCATCAAATGATTCAAACATTGTATCCTGAAGGCGGTGCCGTGTATCAGGATGACAATGCACCAATACACACAGCAAGACTGGTGAAAGATTGGTTTGATGACCATGAAAGTGAAGTTGAACATCTCCCATGGCCTGCACACTCACCAGATCTAAATATTATTGAGCCACTTTGGGTGTTTTGGAGGAGCGAGTCAGGAAACGTTTTCCTCCACCAGTATTACGTAGTGACCTGGCCACTATCCTGCAAGAAGAATGGCTTAAAATCCCTCTGACCACTGTGCAGGACTTGTATATGTCATTCCCAAGACGAATTGACGCTGTATTGGCCGCAAAAGGAGGCCCTACACCATACTAATAAATTATTGTGGTCTAAAACCAGGTGTTTCATTTTCATTGTCCAACCCCTGTATAATGCAATTGAAAAAATATATTTAGGGCCTTTTACACATTCTTTGTTTTTACCATGGGCATTAATAGGTGTGGGTCTTAAATATATACTATCAGGTTGCATAAATAACTTGCCTGTACATGATAGGAGTGCCATGTGGATGTCAGTGAGTCAGGCATAAATTACTCTCTGTTTGGCCTAGTTAGAGATGCACGAGTGGCCACGTTGGTGGTGAGTTATAGTTCCAGTTTAGTTATAAAATGCATCGTTGGCTGACCAGACAGCCTTCCCAGCACGCTGTTGTCTCTTCTATACAAATTCTGTGTTACAGAACATTTTTTACAGTGACCATAAATTTCCTCAAGCATTTAATTTCCTCTCCCAAAGCAATCACCATGTAAACAGTGAGATTAACTCATCCCAAATGACCTGGCTGTGCACCCTGCTAACAAAGCAGGAAATCCTAAACTGCCCACATGAGCTGGTGCCCACCCACCTGGTGGGCTCTTAGTCATCACATTAACACTTGTCCATCAGGTTTTAAATGCAGTTGGGTGTCAGAAATGAGCAGAGCCTTTGTTTTTTATCACTGCCTCTGTGTATTAGGAGCTTATGGCTCCTACTGGTTATGGCTTCTCTCAGCTCATAGGGGGGAGATACAATTAGGCTAAAATAGTTATTTTTATAAAATGATTCTTTTGGAAAGGGAAATATTTTCTCACAGTTGGTGTCTTAACTCATCAAAGCTGTGGTAATCATTGAAAAGAAAGCAATAAAATACAAACTTTATTTTGACTTAGATAAGCTATAAAACTTTAATTAAATGTTACCACTTTTTCTGTGTTATTATCTGTCATCATAGTAAAATAAAGACAAAACATTTTCAGATGAATTATTCCCCTTTAAAAGAGTAGAAAAATGTAAAAGCTTCAACTTTTTTAAACTTTAGTTTTCGATCTACGGATTTTAACTTGGAGTGGCCAGTCTGTGCCTTTTCTGTGTTGAGCTGGACGTTCTCCGTGTGTCTGTGAGGTTTTTTATTAGAGACATCAGTCCTCCTCAGCAGACTCCAAAGACATGATCATAGGTTCTTTCATAGATGTAATTTGGCCATTTGTGTTTGTGGGAGGGTTCCTGGCCATCTGTGTTGACGTGGTAAAATTGTAGCATTCTTTAAAAATAAAACCAATGTAATTTGAAATTTAACCCTTATGGTGTTTTGAATTTATTATAAAGTCAGAAAGTGTTTCCTATTTGTTTATAAAAATACATCCTGTGTACTCAAACTTTAAAAGGAAACGTTTTTATCGAAACGGCCCAATCTCTTTTCAAGTGAAAAGAGATTGGGCCATAAATTGCAATTAGAGGCAAATATCTAAAGGTAATTAATAAATAGACATTTGTATTTGTTTTAAAATTGGGATTATCAGCTGTTAGAGGTTATCAGCAGTCACTAGCAGTTTTTGATGAAGGAACGGAAAGAAGTTTGGACCAGAGAGTGGAGCTAACTCTTAATCATAGCAGAGCTAAGACCAAAAGCAGATTTCTACCAAATTGGAATAACTGAAAATCTTCTTTGTGGTTCCTGCAAATACTACTGTATAAAGCTTTACTCTGCCATCAAATTTGCATTCAATATTAATTGACCTTGAAGTCTATAGTTCTTTCCATGGTCTATTAGTGATGATGTTCTTTGTCAAGCATTTGCAAAAATGAACCACTTTACTTACTTTCTCATTGAAAGCCTAATGCAACAGTGATGGCAGAGTAAATAACATTCACATGAACTACAATGACGTTCTTTACATCAGAGCTGTGTGTGCTCTGACTAGCCCTAAGTTTGAACCTTTTATTTATTAAGGAACATACATCAACATTATTACCTTTTTAAAGTTGCTATGGTTTGTTGTTGATGATAGGTATATACATTTTGATGTCCAAAATAAAAATAAAAACATAAATAACTAATGCTAAATAATGACGACCTCACATACCATACACTATGCCAAACTTGGGTATAAATGCATAAGATAGTGGCCAAAGCAATAAGAGTTACTGGCGATTTGCCAGTGTGAAGTACATCAGGAGAAATGTGGTACCTTGAAGACCTAACAAACTGGCAATTTACTTTAACAGCACTCAGTGGTGAATCCAGCCTACCTGTATATTCATAACTGTGATAATTGTTTTTGACAAAAATTGTAAAATAAAATTCAGTTTTAGTACCTAATGCCAGAAAGCCAATTAAGTGGTTGTGTAAAACATATCTCCTTGTTTTTGTCATGGGGCTTTAACACCACTACTGTAATACAGCTATCAGCAGCTTATTTCCAAAGACACCCTCTGTTTCACCACTTAAACTCTTTAGGTTAGCTAGCTGGCAATTACTTTTCTTGTCACTTGTGCCATAAAAATCCTTTCAAGCTAATACTGTAGTTGCTAGGTAAAAAGGAAGTCAGAATACCGATACAATGTTAGGCCATGGATTGGCCTGATATTATGCAGGTTGGTTGTGCTGTGTAGTGTGTTTCCCTATTTCTCAGGCAGGGTGTGACAGGTAGGTGCATCCCAGCAGCTATTCCTCATTAAGGAGTAATCAAGGAGTCTACTTAAACTGCTGGAACCTGTGAGAAGAAATCAAACCAAGACAGCTCTCCAGCATTTATCTGTTATTGCAAAAAATGCAGACAACAAACAATCACCCATACCCACCTACCTACCTGGATAGGAAGTCTGGCTTTCCTCTAAGAACTTTCCATTAAAAGCATACTCCTAGGGCCATTCCAAATCAAATCAGTCATCAGTCCATCCTCAGTACGCCTCAACTTTCAACTCATCTCTGTGTTCATCCCACTTTTCACCTATCCCAGAATAAACCTGTTATCTCCAGTGATTTGTGCCCTCCAGCCAGACATCCTCCACCCACCTGGGAAATCGACGGCCATCCAGCCTACAATGTACGCCAGATTGTGGCTTCTCATCAGAGAGGCCGAGGCATGCAGCACCTGGTAGAGGGGAGGGTCACGAACCTGAGGATCGCCAATAGAATGGGTTCCCCATCGATTTGTTTTGCATCCATTACTCATCACTGAGTTTGAGGCTTGGGGAGGTGATGTCAGGCCACGGAGCTGAGTGCAGGTTGGTTGTGCTGTGTAGTATGTCTTTCCCTATTTCTTTTGCAGGGTGCGACAGGCAGGTGCATCCCCACATCTGTTACTCATTAATGAGTAATCAAGGAGCTTACTTAAACTGCTGGAACTGGTGAGAGCGTTGACTCACCTACTGTGGTAATCCAACCTGCTGTCCCTGCTCTGTCGTTTGCCTGTGAACATTCTACCTCAGATCTAACCTTGCTGTGTCTTCCTTTAAGGTTCTCCACCCATGAGATCTTGCTCTGTTTTTTTTTTTATCATGGAACTCCCTTCGTGGTTTGCATCCCACAGAGTTTGGTAAATACTTAACTGTATTTACTGCAATCTTATGACTCCTGTGGATCTTCTGGATGGATTTTCCAAACCGCTGCTTCAGCCTCTAAGTCCTGCATGTCCACATCCAACACCAGTCACCTCCTGGAGGAGTTTCACTCACGCAGCACTCCTGCCAGCCTGCCAGCCTCAGCGTCCGTGGTTTGCTCACCTCTCCTTGAACATTATTTATCCACAAGAAGTAAGCCTTCAAGCTTACTCTTCATCTTTCAAATTATCTGCCGTCATACTCATCTCCATCTCTTTCTCCAGAGAGGCAACCGATGCGACCCGAACGTCCGGATCAAACATCATTCATATTATTCAAAAAAACATTGTAAACCTTTTATTCAGTCACTGTGTTTTGTCCCTTCTCAAGAGTCTCCTGGTTCTCGCTATGACATACAAAGAAGTTGACCCGGGTTAGAACTGAAGAAAAACAAAAGTTAACTTATTATGAATAAACATGCAGGATGACTATTGAGAAAGCAGTTCATTAGATTTATTGAGCAAATCATCTGCACACACCAATATACAGTATGTTTTGTACTGGCAGAGGAAAAATATATTTAGAACATACAACAAACTTTCTTACCACAGAAACTTTATGCTCACGAAATACACTCAGTCAACTTGATGGTCTCACTGCTGACTGCAGCTAGCTGCTTAAACTGTTTTGTGACATTGTTGCATGAACTGTTGTGTCCTCGTCTCTCAGCCTTTGTTTTTCTTTGCTTTGCAGCTATGACTCCAACTGCAATAACAATCCTGGGGTGTTTATAACTCAAGTGTTTATAACTGAGAGACTTGTTTTGATGGGTGAAGAGAAAAATACCTTCTTAACCTATTTCCACATTTTAACAAGGAACTTCTACTTTTCCTGTGTAGAGGATCTTAAGAGTGCTCATTCCATTCTATTGTGTGTCATCAGTAAGCCGCAACAAATCCATTCGACCTCTTCCTGTTTCTCTGTCCAAAAATGCATTTAAAATTCTGATCCGCTTTTAAAAATAATGGAAGGTCTGATTGTGACACATTAATGCTTCATATCTCGATTTTCTTGACGCTAAAATATGATGAAATTTGCTTATAATGTGATTTTTCTTTTTACAAAATTGAATAAATGTAGGTGTTGCTTCAGTGGCCTCACATCCAAATTTTATTTACAAACATATCAACCAGAAGCCTATGCGTTTATGAATTGAGATTATTTATAATATGGGAGAGTTACTACTATGGATAGCAAGCCTATTCCTTGAATAGTTACAGAAGTAAAGAGTGTTTTGTAAATCATTGGATGTGAGTCAGAAGTTTGAATGTACCTACAGTTTATGGCTGTGCACCAATGCAACAACTTGAGTGTTTTTGCAATGCTCTCAGCTTGTTACTTCCACTGCCCTCCTGATATGATTTGCATTTCAAAAGAACATCACAGCCATTGCTGTGAGCTTCTAGCTGCTGCAGAGAATGACTATATTCAAAAAGTTACACATCTCCAATTAAAGCCTGGAAAAGCACCCTCTCTGCTGCATTCGAATATTGCTAGGAGAATGAGAACCATTTGGAGTAATGGCTTCCTAAAACACCCTCTTCATCAGCATGAGGGTAAAAAGGGATGAGTGGCAAGCCACCAGGATGTTGCAGTACAGTTTTCACAGCTCAACAGGATTCTCCTTCTATTCAGCAGTAGAGCAAGCACATGCTATTTCCCACTGTGGATATAGAATTGAAGATTATCTCCTCACACATTTGCAACGTGCATGCAAACTACACGTGTGCTCGCTTAACTCTTAATTATCATGGATGCACCAATCATCAATTATTAACCACACTCTAGGCATTGCTGATGGGATTTTTGGAGTGGAGGCTTTATCTACTGTAAGGTGGTAGATGTCTAGTTTGGGAGTCTGTGGCCCCACAGGCTGTTTTAGAGACTGTTTGTATTTAAATCAACTGCAATGTCTCAGCGAGTTTAGTGGGGGGTGGGGTTGGGTTGTCTGACCCTAATTTCACATCCATTCATATTGCAATTACTAACTATATGGCAAGCCAGACCTCTTAATCAGCGATACATATTCATCCAGATGTTGTCATTTATCTGCAATGCAGTAACTAACCCACACCCTCCTCTGTATTTAGTTTTTATAGCAATTTTGTCAAAACGTTTCTCTTTTTTACTAATTTTTCATACAAAAAATCAAAAAGGACAAATTAGTTCTGATATAAATATGTACTACATCCATCCATCAATCCATCCATCCATCAATCCATCCATCCATCCATCCATCCATCAATCCATCCATCCATCCATCCATCCATCCATCCATCCATCCATCCATCCATCCATCCATCCATCCATCCATCCATCCATCCATTCATCCATCCATCCATCCATCCATTCATCCATCCAGAGCCATTCTTTCATAGATCAAGTTATCTAGTGCAGCAGATGGACACTCAAGGGTTAAACTTTATGTCTATTGGTTTAAAGCCAAATAACACACCTTAACATCACAACCCCATGACAAGCCTCTATATTCTCCTACTAGCTTTAAAACAAATGCTTTCAATTTGGGACAACCCATGTTTCAACAAAATGAGACATTTGCGTTGGGTGAGGTAAAACCGCTGTAATTCAAAACGAGAACAAGAGAGAGTGAGCGGCTTTGATGGTGAAATTAGCCCTGTTACTTGTCAGCTCCTTGGTAATGGAAAATGTATTTAAAATGGGGTCTACTGGATCTCATTTTACAAATCATTAATAATAAATTTGTGCCATCAATTCTAATGATGACGGGTCCCCTATTATCAGGCCAACATTTGGGACACTTTCTTTTGGCCTGGATCAATTAATTCCCACGTTCTCTGAGCACAAAAGACATCTGTTTGGTTGGAACAAAATAAGGTGTTGCATGAAAACAAAGCACCCATAGTCTGCCATGATCCTTTCACTATTCACAGGACAACTGACACACACTACACAGAATAAAAAGCTTTAAATATGCAGCTCACATGAAGAGCTGTGATGATACATGTTTGAGTAATATAACTGGAATATAAAGAAAGGTTGTAGTCACACAATCATGATTAATTACCTTAAAAAATCCCCATCACTTATATTTTTCTTTGCTTCATGCTTTGCATAAGAGCATGCTTTGACATATCAGCATTTACTTTGACATTCACAACATGCAGGTTGGTAAAGAAAAAAACAAAACTGATTTTTTATCAAAAGCTGCAAGTTAATAATTAAGTTATGTTCCGTACATTTGCAAAATCTGTTCACCTTTGTCATGTCAGAATGTTCACAAGGAGAGAAACTATGTGGAAATGTTAAAAGGCCTCTGAAGCAGCAGTGTTTCATTACTGCGTCACTTTGCAGTGGCTGGCACATCAGAGCTGGCAGCGTAGGTGGTTGGGGGCCCTATGACTTAGTGCCAGAGAGAAGGGTTTATGAGCCTAAGAGACTGTGCTGTCATGCGGGGGTTATGGGCCTGAAAGACTGTGCCTTCCCAGGGCCTGGCAAACCTGTCAGTGCTTTACACTAGAGCCATATTCACCCAATCGCACTCACAAACATGCACACTTTCATACAACGATACGAAGATCCATCAGCAACTTGAGGTTAAGTGTCTGGCCCACGGGCACATCAACATTTGGTAGGAGGAAGCTGGAATCAAACCCACAACTTTTGAATTGCAAGACGAGTACTCTTACTACTCAGACCACAGTTGCCTCACAAGGTGAGAATAAAAACCTGGACCAGTGATGTCTTTTCTTTTATTTGCGCAGTGGTAAAATGCATAATTTTTAAGTTTCTATTGCATTTCAGGAAAATCAGCCTAACAGAATTGCAACTTAAACAAAAGACCAGTGCTGGATCTTTTATGCAATAGTCAGATCAGCGTTAATGACGCTAATTGTGGGTTTGAAATTTAAGTAAACTAGGAATATATTGCAAATAAACCTAACCCACACTAAACAGGCACAACAAAGTTACAACCTGCCTAATAGTGTGTGTGTCCTTTTTTGCCATTAAAACCATTTCTGTTCCATCAAAGCATAGGTTCCACTAGACCCTGAAGGTGTGCTGTCATATAAGATACCAGGATATTAGTAGCAGCAAGTACTGTAAGTTGTGAGGTTAGGCCTGAATTGGATAGAAGATCTCTGGTATTTAGATGCCAAGTCAACACCTCAAACTCATTGTGTTCCTCATATCAGTGTTATTAACTTCATCTGTCAGTGGTCATAATGTTATGCCTTATCAATGTATATAAATACAATAAATAATTTTTTTCTAAAGGTTTTAAAATGAAAAAGGAATAAATATTTTGCCTAATCCCAGGAGTTTTATTTTTTTCTTCCCCTCCTTGTATCCTGTGTTTACTTGAAGAAGTGGTCCCCGGCGAGTGTGTGCTTGGAGTTAGCTGCAGCTCATTAACAACCTCCATAAATACCTTTTTTCTGCCTTCACATGGCGCCAACTGATTGTCTTCTTCAAGACTACTTAGTCACGTTCAACACAGTTTCTTGCTTTCTTTTTTCTTTGATGTTTGCTATATTTCTCCTCTCTGGCACATCTCTAACAATATTTGGAAACTGCCACCAGGAAGAATTTCATACCACTGCTATCAAGCTGTAACCAATGAGTGGACAAGTACAAATTTTCACTATTGCTACAAGAGATGTTTTCAATTTACAGAGTACATTTCCACATTAAAAACTGTGGTAAAAAACATTTTCCTACTTGAGAAACTGTAAGCTCACAAACAAAACCCATGTTGGCCTCAATGAACTGGCTGCTGGCTCTATTCTGTTTGCCAATAAGCAGCCACACATCAATTCTACATTTTCAGTTACAAAAGTCTTTTTTTGCTAAGCAAACCCCCAGTTATGGACATAATCCATATTTAGTAGTGCCTTTTCTATGCCAGAGACAAAGCTCCAATGGCTGTTTTTATCTCACAGTAGTGGATTTAAAATGACTTATCTGCTTTCAAAAACAGCGTAAAGTTATTAAGTGGTTATTTATGTGTAATATTGTTATTACTAGCTTTTCTGTCTTATGATATTACCTGAAGGTTTTAAAAGGACATGTATCTAATGTCCTGCTAGAAGACCAAAAAACAATATTACAAATAGCTCAGATAAGGATTTAACCTGCCCAAGACGTTGTTGTCCACTAACTTAAAGATGGCCTGTGTAATTTCCAGGAGTAAATCTCAATCCCTTAGAACACCCTCATGTAATGGCAACAAAAAGTGGATAATTGGTCATTTAAATAAATAAATTTCAGACAAATTAAATGTAATTCTTGTTTGTTCTCAATAAATTCATGTCTGGAGGATGCTCACATACACTGTAATTTTCATTCATCCAACCACAAAAATAAATATGGTTATGTGATAGTTTTGCTGGCTACAGAATGGAAATCATTTGGTTCCTCCATACCGCTGTGCTGCAAGATTACTACAGGGCATTTACAGTACATGTTTTGGGCACCAACTATTTCCCAATGTTGATGTTATCTTCCAGGACAATAATACACAGATCCTCAAAGCTAAAAAGAGGTAAAAATAGGACTGAAAAGAGCACCAGTGACCTGGAACAATTCCACCAGCCTCCACAACCATCAGGTCTTGGAATAATTAAACATCCCTGGTGTGTTTTGGAGCAGCAAATTACTGCTTTCCTCTGCCATGATCCCTGAAAGAGCTGGACCAGGTTCTCCTTGAGGAAGGTATTCAAATTTCACTGTCCAAAATGTTTATATCCATTCCCCAGTATAATGAAGAAGTTCTTTTGGCCAAAGAGGGATTGTCATAAACATGAGGGTCTTCATTAGTCTGGCCAAGCTAATTAAAATCTTGAATCTCATTTCTAAATGTTCCCTTTTTACATTCATGATGGTATCTACTTATAGTAAACTCTGATGCTGAAGGTCCTTTAAGCAACAGCCCATCATCATATTTATTTCTAAAAATTGCTTATGGTTGCTCATTTCTTTATTATACTGTTTAGAATAGTTCTGCCAATTAAATTATTAAGAAATCTCATGTGTGCAATTGCAGTGAATTCCTGCAATTATTCCCCTGATTTTATACTGTGCTTAATCAAAAGGCCTTTATTATCATTTTACATTTATTTTTCAGTTGTTTACAGGCTTGTAGCTCACAATAGTTATATTTAACACCATGACAGAAATAGAGAATTTAACCCAAAGTTAATCTTCAGCCCTAATTTAAGTTCATTAATTCAAAAATGAAATGGTCATTTATTCAATGTGGAATAGAAAATTAGGAGAACTGTTGTTTAAGACCAGTATTTTAGAGACCTACAAACCAGCACATTACTCAGGGATTTAAAAGCACTCTGTAGCCCACTCTGCATATCATTCACCACGGTGATGAATGATTGCTATTGGTTAGATGTTATTCCTGGAGAAGATATGCAGCAAAGGTCAATGGGCCGGGACTCAAACCTGTGTTGAGGACTGTAGCCTCTGTACATGGGTCGCACGTTTTACCCCTGTGTCACTGCGCCACCCCATTTCTGCTCTAGTTTTGACCAGTTCTGTTAATCTGACACCCAGGGGCATAAGACATTTTTCCAAACACCTTTTCAACAATACTTTATATGGAACCACGCAGTGACTGTGCAAGTGTTACTTTTCTCTAAATAAGTGGACTAATAAGGGTTTAACTGCACCACGGCAATGGACCTGTCAAAACCTGTCTCTCAGTTCATGCATGACGTCAATGGCTCTAAAATATCACTTCGAAATAATGTTAGACATGATTGGAAGGGCAATTGAAATACTCAAATGGCATCAAGAGTCAAATGTTCTCTCCTTCATTAGGCCCATTTGGCACAAAGAAGAAATAATTCTGTTACAGTTAGTTATTGGTAAAATAAAGCATTTTCTTACCTAAGAAACCTTAAGCCTATAAACAACAACTGAAGTTCCCTCGCAGTATCGCTATTATCTGTTACCTCATGTCACAGCGTTGGGCTGTTGGTTATAGTACTTTGAATCTAAGGTTTCAATAGTTTTGCAGTCATGGTGCAGGTTGGGAAAAAAAATCATTCTCCCTACCTCTATTTACTTCTACAGAGTCACCCCATGTTTCCTGTGTAGTTTTTCTTAGTAGCAAAGGTGCTCCCTATATATTGTTCTGTGTACCAAATAAGCACCCACACATCCATTTGGCATAACCCCTTAAAAATGTATTTTTGTCAAGAAAGCAATCCTGTAGCTCTCAATGGCCAGAAAGAGTAACAGGCTTCAAGATGGTAAAAATGTTATGTTTAGGTTTGTGACAGGGCCCAAGTGCAGAGACTGAACTGTCAAAACAGAATTCTTTATAAATAAAACAAGAAAACGTACAGATTGGTCTTGCACAAGGAGAACAGTATCGAGCAGAGGCAGAGAAATGGCTACAGAAACAGGTATAGTAACAGGCGAAACCAGCAATGAACTTTAAAAACCAATGAGCTCAAATACTGAGGGAGGTTTGGAGCATGACATAGGATGCAGGTGAGTCAGTTAGGTGATAATGTGGAACAGTTAAGGCAGAAGGTAAGCAGGAATACTGAGGGTGGGAGACTAATTAACTGATAACAATCTGGACAGTTATTTTCCTCTTTGGCCCAGAGGACACAACGTCCATGATTTCCAAGAACAATTTGAAATGTGAACTCATCAGACCACAGCACACTTTTCTACTTTGCGTCAGTTCTTTTCAGACAAGCTCGGACCCAGAGAAGCAGGCAGTGTTTCTGGGTGTTGTGGATATATGGCTTTCACTTGCATGATAGAGTTCTAACTTGCACTTGTAGATGTAGGGAGGAACTGTGTTAGCTGACAATGGTTTACTGAAGTCCTCCTGAGCCCAGGTGGTAATACCCATCACACATGCTGTTGGTTTTTAATACAGTGCCTCCTGAGTTGGTTTTCAGGCTTGCCGCTTACATGCATAGATTTCTCCATATTCTCTGAAGCTTTTGTTGACATTATGGATAGATGATGAAATCCCTAAATTCCTTGCAATTGTATGTTGTGAAATGTTCTTAAACTGTTGGGCTATTTGCTTACAAAGTGGTGAACTTTGCCCAATTTTGCTTGTGAATGGCTGACCCTTGGGGATGCTCCTTTTATACCCATTTATGACACTCACCTGTTTCCAATTAACCTGTTCACTTCTGGAATGTTCCAAACAGGTATTTTGATCATTCCTCAACTTCCCCAGTCTTTTGTGGCCCCTGTCCCAACTTTTGTGGAACTTATTGCAAGCATCAAATTCAAAATGAGTGAATATTTGCCAAAAACTATATAGTTGATCTGTCATTTTGTTTGCAATAGATCTGACCCACATACAGAGAACACTCCAGAGAACAGAATATATAGAAGATGTTTATTGTGACAAAGATAATCGGAAACGTAACTGATGATTCTCCAACTGTATGGGAAGAAGGGAAGAAAACTGGTGAAAATAGGGATCTGAATGACGTCAAACTAAGAACAAGGAATTAATGCAATTAAGAGAACAGCTTACTAAATAGGTGTGGTCAGGTCGCCAGGGGAAGAGGCATTCAGGATCCAGGTTTGTAGAAGTTTCTTTAGGTGCTGTTCAGTGTGAGCTTGGAGCAAACAGGAATGAGTTCGGCGTGCAAATGCTTACGTTGGAGGGTGGACAGGGTATGCTTACGGGTTGGTCCAGGAGGCGAAGGTAGTAGGAAACTGCCGGCTAGATTCGAATCCAAATGAAGACAGTAGATAGGAAATGAAATCCTCTGAACGTAGATAGCCTTGATCATCCAGGAAGAACTCCGGACACGTAGTCAGTTTTCAGTGACATAAATCCAGGGTTCAGGTTTACTTAGCCTGCAAAGGAGCATAAACAAAGTTACACGAGGTCGAAGAAAAAAACATAGACTCAGTGTTTGGCTTGAGCTTGTTACCACTGTGGGCAAAACACTTTGGCATCGAAGTGCTGGCAGCCTCCTGCTTAAGTACTCCTCAAAGTAATCAGTAGAATAAGTCGCACCTATCACCCAGCTCACCTGAGAACTCCAGCACCGTCTGAGAACACTGAACACATGTAGCAAGCACAAAGCACAAACACAACCCAGATCCTGACATGATCAATTTGAAGAATAAATATCTTGTCTTTGTAATGTGTTCAGTTGCACACATGTTGAACAGGATTTGCAAATCATTGTTTTACACAATATCCCAACTTCATTGGAGTTGGGGTTGTAAATCAACATCAAGGAACTGTTGAGAACACTAAAACAAATGAAAAACAAAACAGAAACACCCAAGGATCATGACAGTGAAGGCCATCCCATTTAAGTGCATGTGACTCAAAAAAGGATATTTTTGATATTTTGTCTCCTCACCAGGCAGGAAACACTGAAATTCATATTAATATTCTCAACTTTATGCTTGATGAAAGACTACATTGAGCTGCTGTGCTCGCAGGTTATCTACAATCAAGAGGTCCTGAGTGGGTCTGTTAAGATACTGTATGCCATGCACCAAAGTCTGCAGCAAGGAACATGCTTTGCATTATTCATGGGACCACAGATCTGAAAACCTGCTGGCACCTTGTTCAAACCACAGAATGACAATTTATTTAAATGGTAATGACGACTGTTAACAAAAAGTGTCGGCCCACGTTTAAATGTTCCTTGTGGTAACATGAATATTCTCACCACTGTTTCTTACATATTTATATTTTATGACATTTGGCCTCTGTAAACTAAGTTAGTTCAAATTTCTTTTTTATTGCGACGACTTATTGGGTTTTATTGTTTAAATAACTTTCATTACCAACAGTGAATGTTCCCCTCGGACAGCAGTATTGATTAGATGGTATTTCTATTGCCTTGGACAGTAGACTACAGAAAATACCATACAAGTGCAATCATGGAAACTACAGTACAAGATTAATTTTAGTTACTATAGCAACCCTTGTTTTGTTTATTTTTTGTGAAATATCTTGACAATTGTTGGATGGACAACCATATAATTGTAATTTTTAATTAGCATTTATCTATTGAAACATTTAATTTTGTTTACAGTGCTGTGTATTCTCCTTTCATCCTGCAAACACTGCTACTTCGCAATAAATACACCTACTTTACACAATACAGCTGACCACTTCTTTGTTGGTTGTTTTTAATACCTTCTTTTCTCAGACTATTAAAATGCCCTGTTGCGGACTGAAAATAATTGCCTGCCAGTTTAACAGACGTGCAATGTGTTTGATGGGGCAATCCAAATGAGCCACCTCATTTTCATATTTATCCGTTTTGAAAGCCATTTTCATCTCTGGTTAGTCAGAGCCCCAGAAAACCTGAGGTGTCTGTGCTTTTTGAAATGTTTCTCAGAATAAAGGCTTTTTCCTCCATTCATCTATTCCCTGTGGAAAATTAAAGGTTTTCTGGCACGGAATAACTTTTTGAGTGTTAATATGAGAAGTTCGTTAAGCCACCAAAGGATGTGCTGCTTACCGGGATTGTTGTGATGCATACCAAATTGGCACATCTTAGCAGGAAATACACACTTAAAACCTTGTTAGAAATATTCTAAAAGAGTCCTTGGTCCTCTGGAACACTGAGTCTGACACCGCGGATCATTAGGGCGCAGACTGAGTGCAGTCCCTCCTTGTGCCTGCCTTGTCATACTACTGCTCAGCTCATATGCCAGATATTCCCCTCAAGGCAGAAAATGAGTCATTTATGCATGCACTCACCCTGGTCTCTCAACCAGGACTCACTGAAGAAGCGGAAGTCCTGTGCGCTGCAAGCAATCTGTGGCAATACAATTAATCTATAAACATTAAAACAGAAACAGTGTAGATATGATCAATGTTGCACATGTGGTTTTACATCAGAGATTTTGTTTAGCCATTATTCTATCACACTCAGCAATTTGTGGTCTCTGTAGTGTAAATATCATTTCATGGACTGAACCAGACCTTTAGATCAAAAGTATTATTACTGTTTGGCAGAGATGTGTACATTGATTTCCGCAGGAACCTGTCCACCCTCTAGAATAAATCCCAGGAAGGTGACTGAATCCTTATGAAACTCACATTTCTCCGCTTTAATGAATAGTTGGTTCTCCAAAACACGTTGTAGAACTAAGCGGACATGATGGCGATGTTCAGTGATGTCCTTAGAGTAGATAAGGATGTCATCTAAATACACAAACACAAAAATGTTTAAAAAATCTCTCAAAACGTCATTGACTAGCGCCTGGAATACTGCTGGTGCATTGCTGAGTCCAAAAGGCATAACAAGGTACTCAAAGTGCCCTAAAGGCATCTTAAATGCCATTTTTCACTCGTCCCCCTTGCGAATACGGACGAGGTGATAACCATTGCGTGAATCCAATTTGGTGAAAACAGTGGAACCATGTACTGGTTCAAAGGCAGAAGAGAGTAAAGGTAATGGATATTTATTTTTAACAGTTATTTGATTAAGTCTGCGGTAATCTATACAAGGACGTAATGATCCATCCTTTTTCCCAACAAAGAAAAAACCAGCACCTAGTAGAGAGGATGATGGACGGATGATACCAGCTGCTAGAGATTCAGAGATATATTTTTCCATGGTGGCTCGTTCAGGATTTTAAATGTTGTGCTCCAGGAAGAAGATCTATTGCGCAGTCATAGGGCCGGTGAGGAGGCAGCGACAAGGCCCTAGGCTTACTGAACACCATCCTCAGGTCATGATACTCAGTGAGGACTTGAGTGAGATCTGAAGGTTCCTCCTCCTTGCGTTCTGAAACAGAGTCGTTAGGTGAGAGAGCCGACTGTAAACAAAAAGATAAGCATTTACACAGGATTCAACACGGACTTCGGTCCAGTTAAGATGCGGATTATGAATCTGTAATAGAGGCTGACATTTTTTCGGGAATCCCACGGGTCACAGGATTCCCATGGGAATCCCGCGGGAAGGGGGACACCATTAGTAAAGATCACGTGATTGGGATGGTACAGGATAAAAAATGAATGGGAGCAGACGGGAGAGGGAGCCAACCAATAGGAAGGAAAATAAACTAGGATCAATTGTCCTTGGAAATGTAAAACTGAGACTTTGTTATAAACTTTCAGAAATAAAAACTTGGATCGACGCCGTCATTGTGTAGTATAATGCGAGTCAAACGAACTACACGACCCACAAGCCAACAGGGCTTCTGCTCGATGTTTTCCACCTGCGTTCAGGATGGGGGGAGCAAATGCAGGTGGAGAACTGGATGTGGTGAAATTGGATTTGTAACGTAAAGTCAGAAGTAAGGACTTATGTATTAAACTCATAGAACTGACAGGAAAGTCGCAAATATTACCAAACTTCAGGAGAGTTGAATGTAGCAGTCTGCTGCTTGTAAAACGTGTTTAGTCGTAATCAAGTACATCAGTGATTAAGGGACACTTGTAAGGCAGATTCTGGATTAAATCAACCCTGCATCTCTTCATTCATCACACCAAAAGTACCAACATGTGTCAAGTCTCATCTGACCAACAAAACTGCTCCATGTGCACTAAAGATTTAAGAGCCTTTGCCACAGTAGAGGGGTAAAGTACGGAGCCCGCGAAGAGACATGCGGGAATTTTTTTTTTTTTTGCGTCCCCACGCAATACTTTTGCGTTCGGCATTTTGGAACAGCAGCACAGATGACAAACTGCTCATAAAACAAACAGCACTGATAGGGCATTGGTTTAGTTTATTTGTTATATGCAGGTTAACACGCAGTAAACAATGTGATGAAATGCTTAGGATAAGAAGAACCATTCAAATCACAATAAAAACAAAAACACTAATGGCGTACAAAAAAAAGTACACATCATGCAGCAGTAATAAGCAAACAAAGTGTCACAGATGTGGTGTTGTGCAGTATTATTGTTCAGTAGTTTGTTTGACAGCTTGTGGATAAAAACTGTCTTTTAGTCTGATTTGAAGATAATTTTATTTAAGACAGATTTCAAAATAAAACTCAATAAATCTCAAAATGGGTGTAGTGTTTGTTTAATTTTTGCAGTTGTTTGGAAACTATCCCATAAAGTATTGCGAAATAACGGAAATACTATTGCGTGGGAACGCAAAAAGAGACGAAATTCCCCCTTGTCCCCTCGCGGACCTCGTTGAAAGGCTTCATCACGGGAAGATATTAAATAAATATGTTGTGAAATAGAAAAAAAATTAATGTACCATTAAATGTACAATTTATTTAATACATCATTAAATATTAAGTGCACCACTAATTACGTCATGTCGTCTTTAAAATTATACTTAATTATTCAGTGGCACATTAATTGCATAATAGTCCATTTCATGATATAATGGTACATTTATTGTTTCTAATGATGTATTAAATAAATAAATGCTACCTTTAATTTAACGGCACATTTAATGTTACATTTCTTTCATGTTACATTTACTTCACTTATGGGACATTCACAACATTTATTTATTTAATGATGATTTTATTGTATTCATTTTGTCCAGTTTGACCCTCCATTCTTGATGCCTGTATAGGAGGTCATGTCAGAATTTGAATCAGGTGTGCTGGAGCAGACAAACATCTAAAACTTGCAGGGAAGGTGTCCCTGAGGACCAGGGCTGTGAACCATTGAGGTACAGTTTCTTAATTGTGAAGGTAATGCCTTTTTGCACTTTTGTTCACATAGTACAATTCTCTTGCTAGTTGCATTTTTCTTTCATTTCGGCAACTTGAAACATAAAAGTGATGTCATTGTTCAAAGGAAACAGTCACTTAATAAATGAGTAAAATACAGCTATGTACATTTTGTTTATTCAGCTAAGATAGGCATGGTCTGTTTCCTTGTTTGATATTTTATTATTTCTTCATTATTATTCTTTTTACTTTAACTGGCCTTTACTACAGCTAAAAACAGGGACCTAACTGGTCCTTCAAACAAAGAAATTGCCAAAAGACTAAATGAAGAAAACAAAAATGGGAGTAGCACAGGATTGGGAGTCGTTCTGAATGGGAGCGGGATGGGAGTGGGAGTCAATTTACCAGGAGTAAACTCCTCATGATATTCACATTAAAAAGGAATATGCACATCTATATATATATATATATATATATATATATATATATATATATATATATAGATATAGATATATATATATATGCATATAACCTATACTTACATTATATTCATCAGCATAAAAGAAAATGTCTGCCAGAGACTAATTCCTACTAAGGTTAACAATAGACAATCTATGTCACTAAGAACGTAGTCATGTTTGCAGTCAAATCTAATCTAGCCACCTGCATTTGTCAATATCATATTTCTCAGCATACAATATTTTATCCAGAGGTGCTCAGATTGCCAAGTTTGAGTTTTTGTTGTACTTTGAAGTATAGCACATAGATCCCTTGTTTATGAAGAAACTTGCTACATGTACTCTGACTAATTTGAGCCCTATTCTAGACTTTATGACTACAATGACTTTCCCAGGGGCCAGGCTGTATTCTTTGAATAAAATTATAAATAGATATCTTTATGAGGCTTTATTCCCCATGAAATCTGAAAAAAAACATATGAAGTTACATCTATAAAACTGAACTCTTAATCAGGATAGAAATAATCTTTGAATGACAATTTACTTTAATAGATTATTAATATGGTGATTAATATTTGCTATATTTACCAGGCTTTTTTTCTGAAAAACATATAGCTGAATATCTTCAAGCAGTATCATTACAAATGTTTAAAGATGCAAATTTAACATTCAAGTTCTTGAAATGTGTTTCCCTTGGTTAAACTGGAAATACAGCTCGTCACTGAGGCATGCCTTTATTTTGAAAGCGGGTCCAGAATGCTGTGAATGCTTTTTAGTACTTCGGCAAACTGAAGTATTCTCTCAGTTAGAGTCAACTTGATACAGTACACTAACCCAATTAACAGCACTATCTACCACTAAATCTGCAACGCTCCTGACTTCTTTAGCAACAACATGACAGAAGTTAGTCGCTGCTAGCAGCTCCATTTCAGGACCAGGCAGGCAGCCATACTGAGACTCAACACCTACTTCCCAGAGGCTTGACCTCAGCCAGTAGGAAAGACGCTGAGGTGGTCACACTGTTCCAAAGACCGGCCCCTCTGTCTCTGTTCCGGTACGTTAGTTTTAACATTTCTAGCTACATGTTGAGGCAGAAAAGACAATACACCAAAGAAGGAATGTAAAAGAGAGAGGTAAATTAATGGGCTCAGGGAAATCTATTGGATAAGAAAATACAACAGCAATATATTAGAGGAGAAAATATATCAGTGCTTAAGAAATAAAAGGGCTGTAAAAAAATTAGATAAACAATAAAGTTTTGAGGTAAAAAAAAAACATGTTTTAAATTTATTTGGGTGGTAATAAATATGAACGAATAAAAGGACTAGAAAAGTTTAAAATGCAAAAATTCACTTGTATTAAATAAACTAAGAAAAAATACAGAGTTCAAGAAAAAAAGTTTGATTTGAAAATTTGTGGTTTCAATAAAAAAAAGCATAATAGCAAACAGATAAATAACAACAAAGGTTAGATGACTAATTAAACAATCATTGAATAAATCTCTTCTTTTTCATTTTGTTGCATTTATTGGCACTCTAATTTATATTTCTAGCTAGTTTTTGCTAGACATATATTCTTAATTGTGACAAGATTGGTCCTCTATAAACCTCACCACATGCTTGCTGGTGGTCAACTGAGCCTTTTAGGGATGCTTTTTTTAAATGCAATCATGGCACTCAATCTTCCAAACAGGTGTTTTTTGATGTTCCTCAACTTTCCCAGTCTTTCCTTTCTCGTCCTAGCTTTTTTGGAACCTGTTGCAAGCATCGACCTGTCTTTGTCATTGTCAGGGTCCAAGCAGTAAGGCAAAGGACAAAAGTATACAAAAAATATCCTCCATTTATTTTCCCCATAAAATATTAGCAAAAATCCATCAAAACCACTCAAAATCAAGAAAAATGGGTCCAAAAGAAAATATCACTTAAGACAAACCTAAATAAGGATAACAAATAAGAACTAACTTCTCAAAATGAACACACGAGAATTCATATACACCGGCTAGCCTACAAGCAACAAAGAGGGGAGGGGTGTCGGAGTCTGGGAGTTTTCATGTGTTGTTTTTAACCTGCTGCTAACACTTACTCACCACTAGATGCCGCCAAGATCCTCTTGTGTGGAGGGTAACAGGTGTTCCGCATTTCCGCATAACCTGGAGGAGTATAAGAAGGTGGAGCTGTCAGCACTCCAGTGCCTGAGTGTTGACCTCTGTGGTAACTCCTAATGGCCAAGCTTTATATTCTGAGCCTAAAGTTAAAAGTCTCTTACATTTTTGTGCTCCTTCCTAGGAAATCTCAAGTCCAGGTCTCTCGTTCTTGCGACCTTCAGCTCTGACTCTAAGTCCTCAATTTGGGATCCTGCCTTAGCCTAAGTAGTCAAACCTCAGAAGAAACCCAGTTTGGTTCAATCTCCAGCTGACAGCTCAATACCAACTCCTCCAGGCAAGCGAACCCTGCTCACCCTCCATGAATTGTTCAGCAAAAACTCACCAGGTAACATCATCTCAGTAAATTGATCTGGATTATTCAACTGCCTATACTCACCAAAGCCTCAGCAGAGTACTCACCGTCATCCTGGATTATTCACCATTTCTGCAGCAGCGTCTGTTCAGTCCTCCCAGGCTCCGCATCATTCCTCCACGCCAACCTCTATTCATCAAACGGTAAGCCAAAGATCTTGCTCCAGTTCCCAGTAACCCCATTTGGCTCCAGAGAACTTACCTGTCCTCCTTTCCCATACAGTGCTGTGCCTCCAGTCCCGGTTCCAGCTCAACATCCATTACCTGTCAAAATAAACTTGTTAAACTTTTCTCCTCCCTCCTGAGTGTCATTCTGCATGAGGGTCAAATCTGTGAAGAAAACTGACAAGGGGAGAGACAACTAAAACAATAAATAAACCTAAACAACTAATTCAAACCTACAAATTATAACTACAACACAAATATGAAAACTAAGACATCCTAACACCAACATCTCTTTTAAACAGTGGAGCTTTAAGAGTTTGACAGCTTCTCCAGAGTTAAGTCCTCCATTTCCAGCTGCCTGATGGATTCCTCCACTTCCTGGTATTGCATCATATTTGCTCTCCCCAGCGAGTTCCTTCAACCTCAGCAAAAGAAATAAACAGTTAATAATCTGCACAGACGTAGGGTGTTTACTAAATGCGTGCACCCATTTCAACCTGGAAAGACTCACAAATGAGAGAAACACTGAGATGGAAATTAGAGGTGTTTATTAACTGATGTTTGATTTCTTTTGGCGCTCGGACCCCGGTGGAAGACATGGATGCTGATAATGACATGAGCTTGAATAAACATCTTAGGGTTAGAATTAGAGAAGTCTTCCCCCCGGGATCCTGATACTAGTGGTGGAGTGGCGGCCTAAGAAGATAAGGGAGTCGGAAGGAGCATGAAGCCTGATGGTGGAGATGGGGTGGAGGAGGGTCGAAGCTCAGCTGAAGAGCAGGAGATTCTGCGTATGAAGGTATTTTAAAGCAAAGCCTGGAGGGATGATTGGCTGAAGAGGAATGTAGATCAGGAGCTGATTGGTTGGAGCGGAGAATGTGGTGGAGTAATTTGACGGAGCCAGAAGTGGAGGTGAGTCTTCCAAGTTGAATTTTCATCAAAACTCCATATTAGCAAACATCCTAAAATAATACAAAAAAGTGCACTCAAACAGATAACATAAAATACTAACGCTGCGAAATAGCTGGAGGAACCTCCACAGTAGTGTATTGAATTACATATAGGTTGAACAGGTTTTGCAAATGATTGTATTCTGTTTTTATTCACATTTTACACAACATCCCAGCTTCATTGGAATAGGGGTTGTATAGTATAATAGTCTACAGTAAGGAAATGTAGTTATGTGACTCAATTACATAATAACTACCAGCAGTCGGACACTTAGAACTAACTGCTTTGATCAGGGAGCATAATATGGATGCATTACATTGCAAACGTGCCGAGAAATTGATTGAATTGCAGCAGGGCCGAGCTCAATTTGTGGCAGTGGCAGGCAGAACTGGTAGTTCCGGTGGCAGCCTTATGGCCTGGGACATCCAGCGTGTTTTTAAGCATTTATTTATAATTTTCTGTGAGTGACGATTCAGAATAGCCGCTCGTGCTCTATAATAAACCGGCTGTTTGTGCAATAACTCTTCGTCATCCTTTCAACACGTCACACATACACATAGTGCTATTTATTTTCCATGTCAAGTAAATACAATCACCTTATGTTATGGGTCTAAAGCTGTTTATTAAATAATAATCAATAATGAAATCATTATGTAAAGGTAACAGGCTATAACAACAATGACATCCCATTTGCCGATAATCAGCACCAGCTTCCACAAAAACAGCGGCAACCGCATTGGCAAGCTTTTACGGCCGGTCTGGCACCTTCTGGCATCCTCGCGGAATCCCGTGTCACCCTGCGGCAGACTGTGGCAGTTCCGGTGGTAGTTCCGGTGGCAGGCTGTGGCAGTTCCGCCACAGCCTGCCACCGGAACTACCAGTTCTGCCTGCCACTGCCACTAATTGAGCTCGGCCCTGCTGCAATTCAATCAATTTCTCGGCACGTTTGCAATGTAATGCAATGCAGACCTGCACAGCGCCCCCTACCGAACAAGATGGGTAGCTCGGTCAGCAGGGAGCTGAGGAAGGGCGGCTGCTGACGTCATTCTTCTGTACCCGCAGCTCGGAATGCTTTTTCGTTTTCGAGTTCTGGGCAGTACTTTGCGGGCAGACCACGAAAACAAAAAAGCAATGTCTGCTTTGTTTTCTTTTTGATTATGGCATAAAATGTGCAGTCATGGAGAAGAAAATGCAAATGCAAATAGGATGATTGATTACTAATTTTATTTATGGGTCAAATAACGCAGCCGCATTCTTAAAATGAAAAAGCATTTCTGGAAATGCTTTTTCATTTTCAAATTTTACATTTCAAATTGAATTTTGGTATCTATTTGCTGGGGTACATGTTGAAAAATAAATCTCAAATGTCTTTTTTTTTTTTCATTTTAATTAAGTGAAAGAATGAGCAGTCTTGAAGAAGAAAATTAAAATGCAAATAGGATTATTGATAACTAATTTCATTTATGAGTCAAACAATGCAGCCACATTCTTAAAATGAAAAAGCATTTCTGAAAATGCTTTTTCATTTGAAATATGGTAACGATTTGCTTCCATAGCATAATCCATTATGTTTCATAATACAAAATTTTCCCAAACAGTTGTGAAATGTTCTTAGTGTTCTTCTTGTGGCTGTGTGAAATGTTTTTAGAAAATACTCAAAATTTCAATTAGACATAAGATTTACATATTTGATGAATATTTATTAATAAATCCATGAAAATACCACAAAGTAAATTAACCTGACATGCCATACAACCACATACGTAAAAATTTGCATGTTAACAGGTACAAAATGAAAGAAGGAAGTGATGAAATGGCAAAGGGTTTGTACAAAATGGGGATACAAATTAGCAAAGAAGCGAAATGAGCTAGAGCTATAGCAGAAATACATTTCTGAGAATGCAACAACAAAAAAACTCAAACAGAAAAAAAAAATAAGAAAAACTTTCATAAAAAAATCTCTTGTTGTCAATCTCTTATCCATATAACCGCTGCATAGAACTTATTATTTTCTAAAGATATTAAATTACAACATACTTTCACAGACAGTGGTTCTGATTCCTGTTTGGACGAGTCGACTCCATGACATATTAAATGTTTTGACATGTGATCAAACCATATGAACTGCAAACAATCTCCTGTTGTTGTGTTTTTGGAGTAACATGATCACATGTCAAGTATGAGATTGAGTGTTTTATGGAAAAATCCTTTGAATCATTGGCTGACAGTGAGGTACAAAATGACTTGAAGGTGGAAATCATTTTTGTAATTTATACAAAACATCTCATGCAAATATCTTTATTTAGTGCTCAATAAAGGTGTGAAATTACCAAAACTGCATAAAGACAAATTTCTGATGAAGCAAAATATCCTGCACTGGTTGCATTTGAATTTCTAGATGTTTAAAGATATTTAGAACAATAAGCAAAATATATTTTTTTAAATATTCCTTTTTCACTCTTTGTGGTTTAGCTTTTGTATTATAGATTTCAAGACCTATATACAACTTTGATTGACAGAAAGTTAGGAGACACTTCAATAAGTCAGGCTTTATTCAAGTTTATAGCATGGTATTAAGGTCCTGATTTCACCCACTGACTCTTCATTTTGATCTCTCTGAAAATCCACTTGCCAGAGACAGACAGATCAATTCCAAAACAATATAAAGTATTCAGTAATTGTCAGTATGATGATGCAGTGCACTTTTTTGCATTCCAGGTTGTATTATTAATTGCATTTGGATGGAAAAATGCCAAAATGAAAATTTCTCTTCAATGCTGTTTCACACAATTTAAACAGACATACTCAAAATGAGAAGTGCATAATTTAGAAAAATCACTGACAGCACAATCTTTTTTGTGGTTGTACAAAGGTTGTTTTAAATGGACGAAGTTGATGGGGATAAAGTTGGAACAAAAGAACTAATTTGCAAGTTAATGGTGCTTAATCAGTTTGTCGCATTAGTGCCTGTTATAACAAAGGGATATGGGCAGAGGGATTTAGACAAAGAGGGTTTAAAGCTGCTGAAAAGGCCAGGGCCGAGATGTGATAACATTACAGTCCGTTAAACATTGTGCTGGTTGAAGGTGAACAAGTCTGGACTCTGAAGTCAATAATGTGAATAATGATCTTTAAATATGCATCAGTTAAATAATCAAACAACCGAAGGGAGGCCAACTTACATGCAAATGCATACACTCACTTTTTACCTGAATAAGGACATTTGAAAAGCCCCTGCTTGTGTTCATACCTAAATGTATTGTAGCTTACGGAGCCATTTGAGGGAGGATTAAGAGGACCATCTACCTCCTAGGCTGAGAAAGTATTTACAACATCTGTTGACTTTGACTGCCTAGCTAATCATTTTTTAGCTAAGCATTTTTTTCATGTTAAATAGAATAAAGTAATAATACTACTTCCTAACTTTTTGAAAAACTAAGAGGATGACCTGAAGAAATGGTCAACAATTGCATATACTCGCAAATTTAATCAACTCACTTTGAATGGACAAAGAGGCTTTGAACAGCCTATGCAGTTTTGAGATGCATCAATATTTACACCATCATAAGGCAGAATGTATTTTGTTGAGGGGATTTTGGCACACACACACACATATACATTCATAAATATACATATATATATATATATATATATATATATATATATATATATATATATATATATATATGTATGTATACATGGTGATTATTGAAACAGATAGAACACAACAAATTTAGGTAAGCCACAAAATAGTTACTTCTAAAATACTATGTACCACATTTGATTTGCAACCAACACAAGCCATTTTCCTGGAGCTTTTGCTGTTTAACCAGAAGTAGCAAAAGCAACAAATTTAACATGAACTAAAATTTATATTTATTATTACCTACATTTTTACTAATAAAGTCTATCTATTACCAATGACTGTGAAAAAAATATAAACATAAAAGCAAAATTTGAAACTTGGAGGCCACTAAATTATATTTATTCATTGTTATATTAACATAGGATTGTTCTTTGTCAGATATTGTGTAATCTAAATTTGGCTTTCATTTAGTCAGTGACTTTTATCTACAGTTTGACCCTTGTGAAGTGAGGTTACTGAAGAACAAAACGACATGATGATCAGTTATATGGTTCTATTTTAAAGCTATCCAAGGTATAAAGGTTACAATCTTGTGATGTTGTGATTTATTTTATAAAATAAAGTTTTGTTTGAAATATTTCCATTACAGCATTGAAAGCAACAATGAGACTATACTGTATATGTTGGTTCCAAATAGAAGTATTAAACAGATGGTATGCTGTAGAACTTGCAATGATTTCTTTTTATGGTATTCAGGAATCCATTACCCTCATTACTGCAACACAAACGAGAAGTGTTTATCATGTTCGTGAATGCCCTTCAAAAAAGCAGGTGAGACCACTTCAGCTGATCATACCTGACTGAGGGTTGACTTCTAACTTTACATTTCAAATCCAGCTCCCTGCCCACACGTTCTGTCTCCTCTGGTGAAGCAAAGTTGACCTCTGTTGCCACTGAGTTATCCTTTGAGTTCGGCCGAGGTTATTAGGAACATGGAGCAAAATGCCTTGTGCTTTATCAAAGTCATACAAATGAATCCTGAGGGATACATATTCTACCAGGCGGATCTAGCTGTACTGCTGAGGGTATGTAGTCAGCTTTTCTTGAATTACAGTAGCAAGGACTTACTGTATATATTCAGACATGAGGGAGGTGTTTGCTGAGCATTGGTTACCAGGACCTGGTCCATCTTCAATGAAAATTGCCAGGCCAGCACTTTGGACTGGTGTAGTGATATATAATTAGTGATTATAAATATTTATCAAAATTGTAATTAAAAATTAATGAAGTAAGTACAAAAAGTAATAAGTTATAACCAAAAATAATTTCCTATGAATAGATACAGGTACACTCTGGGGTTGTGATTATTGGGCTAACAGCACTTAATTACAATTAGTTAATTGTCCTAATAATTTATAATTATTAACCAAAACCATGCTAAATGTCACTGTTTTATCAACCGTTTTACCAAATGGTGTGGAACCCTAACCTTAGTTGACAGATAATCATGCTTACGCAAAATAAACACAAACGCTGTCTCCTTATCTATGTGAAAATTTATTAAACAAATAATCTCCTCTTACACTCACTATTCATGTCCAACAAGAAAGAAAATGGGTAGATTAATAATCAAAATAAGGATGCACACTGAGTAGCACGCTGAGTATAGATGGAAATCAAACCAGCAGTTTATAGACTGAGTGGGAATGGCTCCAAGCTTTTGATTGACTTTTGAAAATAGAACAAAATTAATAAACGGTGAAGCTTCCTCTTTTTTGGTGATGCATATCGCTAGCAGCCGTCAGCTGACAGAATGGTAGAACCAGGCCACTTAGATACCATACAGCATAGAGTGGCTTGGTTCTGAGCTCACTGACACAGCTGTTAACCAACTGATCTGAGACAGGGTAATAAAGGTCCAAGCGGAACCTGTGTAAGAACAAAGGCAATAAGCTGCTGAGACACAGGGATCGTTGGGGGTTGTAATGGGAGGTACATATCACAGCATCATGCCGCTTGAAGGTCTACTTTAACTCCAACTGATTCAGAACTCGCTGACGCTTCACTGAACCACAGTACAAGAACAATAATCCAAACAGCTCATACGACACTTCAATAAACATTGCATGCATATTCAAGTTAATACATTGGATTAAATGGGCGATCCTAGATCATCTTAATTCCTAGTGAGAAAAATATCCAATTAATATTGAAAAGAACGAATTTACTTGATGCTAGCTTCTCTCTCTTCCCTCAGGATGGGTTGAAGGTATGAACAAAAGGGGGGTTGGAGAGGTCAAGTGTCCGTGAACAACTCAAAACGCTCATCTTCTCCTCCGTCCAAAAAGGCGAAAAATATGATGAACCGTTGGCAGCTGACTGAAACACACATGGAGGAAAATTTGTCTCCTTGAGGGAAAACCCTTGTGGGTTTTAATATGACCTGGGAAGGACGCTCCCATCAGGCCTCCGATCGGCATATAACTCGTCTGATATTGGCAAGATTTTCAGCTTTGTGAAGCTCTTCCGGGAATTGGCCAGTGTGGAGAACAAAAGTAAACCCGCCCACGATTTCAGCAGAACACTACGGCTGGAAATGGCAGCTATCACTAGCTTCAGCTGGTATTTATCACCTCTGGTCAGAGCTGCAACACAAGCTGAGAGGTGTAGTAGTTTGAATGATGGCCTGTCCTTTCACACTGGTGAAGAAGATGCCCAATAATTGCAAATCAACTGACTGACTGATCAAAACATCTATCAAAATTGACATTTATTAAGCCCTAAACCGTTATTTAGTTTAGGGCTAAAGGTTTTGCGAAGCGGCCATGACTAAATAAACTTTGCCTTTGACTAAAGTCAGCAGTCATTTTGACTGTCTATTATTTTCCTACAACAAATAAGACACAGTGCTCAGACAGGAAATGTTATTCATTATTTTATGCTCTTTATTTTTACTTATTTATATGTCCACACCAAGGCATCTCTGAACCCCTTAAGGCCTGTCAGCTCGACACTGAATTTCAAATACCACAAGGAGGGACTGCAGCCCTGAGAGTGCCACATGTCTCAGGCTAAGATATAACTTGCATCTTTTTCTACTTTAATGATCACTTAGAGGGTCTTGATAATTAAGATATATTGTAACTATGTATGTGTTTGTATCTGTTTTGTAGTATATGAAGAATGATTCTGTATAAAATCTTTCCTAAAAGTGACTTAGTCATTGTGTTTTTTGTTGAAAATTATGCTCATTCTTCCCCCCATGCACATTATCACACTTTTAAATGCCTGTTGAACATATTTTTAACTGTGACAGAGTTTGTTTGCTGCTTTTTCTGATCTCTCACATTGTAAATTGGTCCTAGACCTACCAAATAACAGGCATATCAAGAGATTTTTACACAGCACTGACTCAGTGCACATAGCATGCCTTTCCAGGCACAGCATCACTTCAGATGTTTGAGTCTCCCATTTGCCATGACAACAGTGCAGAGGATAGAACATGACACATCTTTGACAGACTGGGGAGGACAATAGGCCTGTATGTGTTGTTTTCCTGTCACTCTCCTTATGTAACAAACGCACAACCCAATCTGCTTTGCATGGTTAATGTTTTTCTGTATTGCACATCTGCAAACATCCACAGACCATTAATGGATGGTCCCAGATTAGGTGCAACATAATGCACCAAGGCAGCTGGTCAAATTGCAAGCTTACATTTAAATCTTTAAGCATGTGAAAGGGAATAAATGCATTTCCCCTGTTCTGCTCCAAAACAATTACATTGCTGGTGTGCCTCTGTACCTATAACACACTCAGCTTGCCTAATTATGGGAGATAAACCCGACATCTCTGTTGTAAAAACCCGCAATTATTCATAATAGTCTCATCTAAAAATACTCTGGCTTAATTTGAATTAGTCTAAAATAATCATAAGGAGGCACTTCAGCTGCTTATTGTTCTGCTGTAATCATAAAGATATATTAATCTCTTATAACAACAAAGACCCTAATTTTAACATTTAAAAGATTACTGGACAGTTTCTGGTCGACATGCTAATCATGTTATAGTGATAATTATTATTATCTTTCACTATGGAGAACGCAGGTAGATAAAACGTCCACTGGTTTTTGCCAACAATTGATTGTTAGTCTGTGTGTGTGTGTTGTCAGACAGACACCCATTTCAAAATAGTGATCAAGATGCTATCGTCTGCATCAGCTGGAAAATAAAAGTCAGATGATTATAGAGACAGATTTTCTGTTAGAAAACAGAGCTGCTGCTCAAACAACCTGGTGCCAGAGGATGCAGCAACAGTCGTGGCCAATGGCCATGCCTCAGGTTGGCCTGGCTCACTATTTACACAGCTGTGGTGGGTCTGGTGTACATCAATGCAGGTCAGCCCCTTCTAGCCAGCACAGTGGGTCCCACTACACCCAGGACCTAAACACAAACTAGAACAATCTGATGTAACTCAGAAACGTGCAGGCTCTCTTGAACTGGGTTAAAAACATTCACTGCTATCATTTGGCAAATGTCTGTTTAAGCTGTTAACTTGTATTTTCACCAGGTTTTGATTTCCTATCAGTGTCATGAATTGAGGGTGTTTGAGTTTTTGTTTGGGTTCTAGTTATTCTTATTTCCAGTTTACGTCTTGGATCTTGTTTCTGTTTATCATTTTCCTGACTGTGCTTTAGTTTATTATTATTGTTTTCTAGATTATTTTCTGTACGTTATGTTTTCCCGATTAGTTGGTATCCTTGAATTTCTGTTTTGCTCCAGCCACGTTTTGTTCTCTCCTGTCTTTTTGCAATTAGCTTCATTCGGTCCACCTGCACCATGTTAATCAATTTTGTTTTTCACCTGTACCATGCTCCATTTATACACCTTCATTCTGTTCATTCCTCGTGGAAACATTATGGATCACATCACCCTGTTTTCATTCAGTTCATGCTGTTCATGCCGTTCATGCCAAGCCTGTCTTGCCTGCCTGTCCATGCCTGTCCATGTTTTTGCCACCACCTGCTGAAGTGAGTTTTATTTATTAAATCCTTTACTCAATTCAATTCAATTCAAAGATACTTTATTGATCCCTGAGGGGAAATTAGAATTCCAGTACAACCCATCCAAACATACATCATGACACAGGACAAGGGGGGGACGGGTCACCGAGGCTTTGCTGCCCACTCACAGGTGCTGCCCTTGCTAGATGAGAAAAGAGGCCACATTAGGTAAGTAGAGGGAAAAAAAATCATATTTCACACTTTATCCTTAGCAGGATACAGTTTGATATTGCAAAAAACCTCAGCACAAAGAAGCAACAAGTTGACAAAACAACATCATGCCGGGAACGGTGAAGGTGGTGTGATGGGGTGCATATGTTTATCTTGAGCATGTATGTGTGTGCAAGTGAGTGTGTGCAAGTAAGTCCATGAAGCACTGTCACAGAGGCCATTGTCCTTGATGGTACGTTGGAATGTACATCAACCAGCCAAGTTCTGAGCAGGTCCACAGATGTCCTCAGGGAAGGGAGGGGGCAGAGGGAGCAGAGCGTCATGTTTACATAACTTCCAGGAGAAGTTGAAGATAGCCAGCCATCAAGGCCGTGCAGGGGAGCCAGATTCAGAAAAACAATAATTATTTGGGTTAGGCTGACTCTTAATTTTCCGTCAGCCTTGAGAGTCTCGCTGGTGCTTCTCAAAGGCGAATCCAAACAGCCAAATTCCTGGTCTTTCTGCCAGATCCGAGCGAACAACTTTCTCCAAGATTTATCCCATTTCACCCCTGAGTCCAGGAACCTCAACCTGCCTGCGATCCTGTGTAAGGATCACATCCAGTCTGCGATTCAGCTCATGTAACATCTCAGTCTGAGTGTTGATCGCTCTGAAGATCCCATCACAAATGCCAGGCAGCCTTACAGTGGCCAGAACAGCTGCTGACATTCTCCGAATTTCTCGATATGCCAGGTAACCGCTGACTTCAAAAAGCAGAAATCCTGATATCAAACATCCAATTATATACACATCTTCCACATCCTCGACTGACATTATCGACAGACACACAATCCTCCACTTCTGCCAGGAGTCCATTGTGTATCCGGAGAAAAATGTCCCGTCCGGGCAAGTGGGCTCTCCCGACCCCTGTCTTCTCGTCGAGAAAATTTGATCAATTGCATTGAGAGACCAGCTGACCAAATCCATATTTTGGAAGAATTTGGAAGATGTGCAAAAAGAGGCTCCAAAAAAGACAAGACTCAGAGCTGAAGCAGGGCAGATATGGGAGGGGTGCGGGAGACAGAGAACAAGCGTCCACCTCCACCGAGAGCAGGACCACTGTTACACTGCCTGTCTGTCTGCATTCTGGGGTCCTCCAGCACACCACACCTGACAATCAGGATTATTATCTTGTGAGGGTTTGGGAGCTCTATATGCTGAGCCTTGATGCTGAAATCTGTTATTGCTCACTTGAAGATTTCTTTTAAATTTTAATATTGACAGTGTTGAGGTTTTTAATTTGTTCCAGAAACAAGTTTGGTGTAATATTGGTATTTTTCGTTTACTCAAATCAAGTGTAGGGTGCCCTGCACATGTATTTATAAACCTACTATTTCAAATTTCGCTCAAACTCTGATTGGATGGAAAGTGGCTGTGAACTGCACTTTTTAAGTATTGCTCCATATTCTCAATTAGATTTAGGTCTGCACTTTGACTTGGTAATTCTAATACATGAATATGTAGGCGTGATCGGGAGGAATGGCCTCCCCGATCTGAATCCGAGTGGTGTTTTGTTATTGGACTTCTGTGCTAGTCACGGATTGTCCATAACGAACACCATGTTCAAACATAAGGGTGTCCATCAGTGCACTTGGCACCAGGACACCCTAGGCAGGAGGTCGATGATTGACTTTGTTGTCATATCATCAGACCTTCGGCCGCATGTTTTGGACACTCGGGTGAAGAGAGGGGCTGAGCTGTCCACTGATCATCACCTGGTGGTGAGTTGGATCTGCTGGAGGAGAAAGCCGGACAGACTCGGCAGGCCCAAGCGCATAGTGAGGGTCTGCTGGGAACGCCTGGCAGAGCCCTCGGCCAGGGATGTATTCAACTCCCACCTCCGGGAGAGCTTCGACCAGATCCCGGGGGATGTTGGAGACATAGAGTCCGAGTGGACCATGTTCTCTGCATCTATTGTCGATGCTGCTGCCCATAGCTGTGGCCGTAAGGTCTGCGGTGCCTGTCGTGGCGGCAATCCCAGAACCCGGTGGTGGACACCGGCAGTAAGGGATGCTGTTAAGCTGAAGAAGGAGTCCTATCGGCTGTGGTTGGCTTGTGGGACTCCTGAGGCGGCTGACGGGTACCGTGAGGCCAAGCGTGCTGCGGCCCGGGCTGTGGCAGAGGCAAAAACTCGGGCCTGGGAAGAGTTCGGTGAGGCCATGGAGAAGGACTACCGGTTGGCCTCGAAGCGATTCTGGCAAACCGTCCGGCGCCTCAGGAGGGGGAAGCAGTGCTTCGCCAACACTGTTTATAGTGGGGGCGGGAGACTGCTGACCTCGACTGAGGACATTATCGGGCGGTGGAAGGAGTACTTCGAGGATCTCCTCAATCCTGCCATCACGCATTCCGTGGTGGAAACAGAGGCTGGGGACTCGGGGTTGGACTCTTTCATCACCCAGGCTGAAGTCACCGAGGTGGTTAAAAAGCTCCGCGGTGGCAAGGCTTCGGGGGTGGATGAGATCCGCCCTGAGTACTTCAAGTCTCTGGATGTTGTAGGGCTGTCATGGTTGACACGCCTCTTCAACATTGCGTGGCGGTCGGGGACAGTGCCTCTGGACTGGCAGACGGGGGTGGTGGTCCCCCTTTATAAGAAGGGGGACCGGAGGGTGTGTTCCAACTACAGGGGGATCACACTCCTCAGCCTCCCTGGTAAGGCCTACGCCAGGATATTGGAGAGGAGAGTCCGACCGATAGTCGAACCTCGGCTTCAGGAGGAACAGTGTGGTTTTCGTCCCAGCCGTGGAACACTGGACCAGCTCTATACCCTCTACAGGGTGCTCGAGGGTTCATGGGAGTTTGCCCAACCGGTTCACATGTGTTTTGTGGACCTGGAGAAGGCATTCAACTGTGTCCCTCGTGATGCCCTGTGGGGGGTGCTCCAGGAGTATGGAATTGGGGGCCCTTTATTAGGGGCCATCCGGTCCCTGTACGAGCGGAGCAGGAGTTTGGTCCGCATTGCCGGCACTAAGTCGGACCTGTTCCCAGTGCATGTTGGACTCCGGCAGGGCTGCCCTTTGTCGCCGGTCCTGTTCATAACTTTTATGGACAGGATTTCTAGACGCAGCCAAGGGCCGGAGGGGGTCTGGTTTGGGGACCAGTGGATTTCGTCTCTTCTTTTTGCGGATGACGTGGTCCTGCTGGCCCCCTCTAGCCAAGACCTACAGCATGCGCTGTGGCGGTTCGCAGCCGAGTGTGAAGCGGCTGGGATGAGGATCAGCTCCTCCAAGTCCGAGGCCATGGTACTCGACCGGAAAAGGGTGGCTTGTCCTCTTCAGGTTGGAGGGGAGTTCCTGCCTCAAGTGGAGGAGTTTAAGTATCTCGGGGTCTTGTTCACGAGTGAGGGAAGAATGGAGCGGGAGATCGACAGACGGATCGGTGCAGCTGCCACAGTAATGGGGGCGCTGTGCCGGTCCATTGTGGTGAAGAGAGAGCTGAGCCGAAAAGCAAAGCTCTCAATTTACTGGTCGGTCTACGTTCCTACCCTCACCTATGGCCATGAACTTTGGGTCATGACCGAAAGAACGAGATCACGGATACAAGCGGCTGAAATGAGCTTCCTCCGTAGGGTGGCCGGGCACTCCCTTAGAGATAGGGTGAGGAGCTCGGCCATCCGGGAGGGGCTTGGAGTAGAGCCGCTGCTCCTCCACATTGAGAGGAGCCAGTTGAGGTGGCTCGGGCATCTATACCGGATGCCTCCTGGACGCCTTCCTCGGGAGGTGTTCCAGGCACGTCCCACCGGGAGGAGGCCCAGGGGACGGCCCAGGACACGCTGGAGGGACTATGTCTCTCAGCTGGCCTGGGAACGCCTTGCGCTCCCCCTGGAGGAGCTGGAGGAGGTGTCTGGAGAGAGAGACGTCTGGGCGTCTCTGCTGAGTCTGCTGCCCCCGCGACCCGGTCCTGGATAAGCGGAAGACGACGAACGAACGAACGAACGAATATGCTTCGATCCAAACCATTTCATTGTAGCTCTGGTTGTGTTTATATGGTTGTTGTCCAATTGAAAGTCTTTTGCAGCCTCTAAGTTTTTTTTTTTCAATGGTTGCCCTGTTTTTTACTCTATCTATCTTTCCTGTCAACTCTTAGCATTTTGCTGCCACCAAAATTCACAGTAAGGATATTATGTTTAGGGTGATGTAAAACATTTGTCTTCTACAACACATAGCATTTGCATGTAAGTCAAAAGTATTAATTTGTGTTATTTCAGCAGAGCATTTCCTGTGTCATCTACATGGCTTGTGGAAAACTGCAAACAGTACATGTTACTGTGTACAAAAATCTGTCAACGGTTGTCCTGTCGACAAATTTCTCCACCCAAGCTTTGAATCTGCGCAGAGTTACTATGGGCTGCTTGGCTGCTTCACTCATTAAACTTCTCCTGGCCCAGCCTGTCATATTAGATGGTTGGCCATGTCTTTGTAGGTTTACGGACTTCTATTTATCTGAGCATAGATTCAAAAGTGCTTTATGAGATGTTTAAAGTCTGGCGTAGCATTTCATAACCTAAGCCTACTTTAAACTTGTTCATAACTTTATCCTCGGCCTGTCTGGTGTGTTCCTTGTCATATCCACAGAGCTGAGTGCAGGTTGTTTTGGTGTTTTCTCTTCTTCCTTTTCCTGAGGGTATGACTGGCAGGGGCAGGCTCTGCAGCTTTGGCTCACAGAAAGAGTTAAAGAGGAGCTGACTCCCTGAGAAAGACACCGGATCATTTTGCTCACTTGCGTGATTATCTGGTCCTAGTCTTTTCCTGTGTTCTCTGTTCTTTGAAGTTCTGCTTTTAACCTACCTTGTCTTCCCCAACAGAAACTGGATTTCTTCGTGGATGTCTAAGTTCTGAACTCAGGTCATCTGCTTCCTGAATCCTAGCGTCTGTGTGAAGATCACCTACCCACCTTCCTCGCGCTCTGCCACTCAGCCCTCCAGGTAACCAGTGTTGGGAACATTACTTAAAAAAATTAACTATAGTTACTAGTTCCTTGTCCTAAAAAGATACTGCACTGTCAAAGTAACTAGTTACTAGGCAAATAAACTATTCAATTACTTTTTAGAATCTAAAATAATGTTACTAGTTGCTGAATAGAAAACACAAGCCTTTTCTGTTTGCACAGTTTAGGATTGTTGGAGCTGCAGAGGCGCAGCAGGGCTCGGGTGGTTTGCCACAAGTGTTGTGGAAACGTGAGACGATGCAAGGTGCTCCATAAGGTTGGAGTTGCTGGTCAGGAATGTGGATAATTTCTTTGTCCCAGAAATCCTTGCAAATCACATGCACATTTTTACCTTTAACATCAGCGAACGTGAAATATTGCCTATACTTCAAACTTTCGAATGCTGTCTTTGAATTTACAAAACTCCCCTCGATCGTCATGTTTCTGTCTTGCTGTTGGTTTACTCTGTCAGTGTGGTGAAAACTCGCCTACCTGATGGCTTGTCAACCAATGGTTGTCGCATATGCTGCTTTTTGTCCACGCCCCTCCACCACCTCCTGCTTTTTCCTTGAAAAGCTTTAAAAAACACTCACTGCAGCTGTGGGAGAAATGTCGATCTCTCAGCAGTCTGCGCTCTTATTAAACCCCACTTATTGAGTTGTAGTAAAGCATCACATTACGTTGTGAACATCATAACAGCGTTACTGAAATGAGAAAAGCAATTAGTTAGATTATTCCGTTGTCGAAAAAGTAACACAGTTACTAACAGTGTTATTTTGTAGCGCCGTTACTCCCAACACTGCTTTGCAGTGTCCTTACCTCTTCCTCCACTCCCCTCACCTGCCTGTCCACCATCTCCTTCCTGGAAGGAAAATAGGATGAAACATCTAAGAACCATTAAATAGTCAAAACCCTGTCAAATTCAGCTGTGTGGATAGGCTCACCTTCTCCTTGAACTCCAGTCAACTGCAATCTGTAATATTAGCTAAATTTTCATCTTCTGCAAGAAAGAATAACCACTTACCTCTTTTCCTAGTGCCATCCTAGAACACAGTCCTAAAACCTGCTAAACATTTTTGTACAATCTTTACAGTAAGTGGTTTTCTGAAAATCAGTTGTCGCATTTATAATTGCTGCCAGTCAAACAAAAACGACACTTGGTCCTATTAATAGTGTCTGCTAATGTTCTTTAAAGTGCCTGTGACGTCAAATTACATTTATGGAAAGAAAACATAAATAAAATATTTAAAAAAGTAAATTCATGCTGCTGAAATGAACAGTTGTTGAGATATTTGATAATAAATTTAGATGAAATGCAGTTCCAGACTACTCTTTAAATGCACCAAATTAAGCCCCAAATATAGCTTCACTGCACTCAACGAATTCACCCATTGTAGAACCAAACATAAAAAAATATCTGCATGCAAAAAAAGAAACGTGAAGCAGTTTTAACTGGTCTATTTTTCACAGAATGAGTTGTTTTGGACTTGCTTCGTCATTTATCACTGGCTTTTATCTGCTTATGGTTCTTGGTGTTTGCAGTGAACCGGACCAGACCGGACCGGAGCAGATGCAGTGTAAATCCAGGGTTACAGTATTTACAGCCCAGAGTGAAACAACCGGAGGCAAAGCTGAGCGGCATGGAGTAGTAGCAGCAGACACAAGGGATGATTCAAGACTTGAAGACACTACCGGGTGTGTCATTTTTTAAAGCTTTATATTAAAATCTTTAGAGAAACATTTAAATATATTGTATGTGTGTGTAATTTATCTTATTTTAGTAATAATTTATGATTATTGGTATTATTATTAATAATAAAATACTAATTTCGGATGTTTAATTATTCACAATGCCTGCCGATATCTAAATGTACTTCTGCAACTAGGAAGTATTCTTACCTGCTGAGACTTGTTCCGTTTAGAAACAGCAAGCAAGAACCTTTTCTTTGGCAATCTTTTCACATCAGATGCACTAAACAGTGTGGCAATAGCATCTGCCTTCAACATTCTCCTTCATCTGTAAGATTTCTGGACCTCTGACATAATTTATCCTTTGAATTCAGAGGTTTCATGTTGGAAGCAGTTTGCCAATAAGAACACAACTGTCTGTGCTTGGTGGGACCAACCCATCTGTCCCTCGTCAGTGTTCCAGCTCTGATCCAGGCAGCTCTGATCCTCTTCGTTTCAGGAAAGTAGTGAATGTACTGCAGACTAACCGCTGCTGTCGTAGTATTGCTGCCACTACCAGCAATGCACCATTTCACCATATTAGCGCTGTTTTTAAAGCAAATTGGCTTCTACATAAACAGTTTATCATTGACGCTCACACATTGAATGACCGGATACTTCCCCTTTCACGTCATTTCCGGGCGACTTTGTACTTGCAAAATGTAACTACGAAAGATGCCTGTTTTGTGTCACAATTGCCTTTCATCAAGTCTTTAATGCTAATATCATGTCATCTACTGCCCAATTGTATGAGGCGAGGGAAACTGCAAAATGGGTACTGTTTTAGTAACTCCCGACACTGAAGTTTCTGAAGTGTTTTTATTTGTTCACCTCCAACATAATTGTTTTGCCATGTCAAAGTTTTTCAAAAATCACAAATGAGTCTATTAGCATGAGTTTTCATTTTGGTTCTTATAACACAGCTTGGATCCAATGTTTGTGTAACTATAATATTGGTTTTAAAATTTTTCTGAAAGATCCTTTGGCTATAATTTGTATATCAATTATGAACATATGTTAGAGTTTATTAATTAGAACAAAACTGGAGAACAGCCATCCGTGATTTTTATGTGCACTTCTCAGAGGTCAGGTTTTTGATGGGAGCCTTGACATCCATCTTCCACACGACACTTTCCTACTTCTCCTGGGGTATCCTGAAGTGTTACCAGGCTAGAAGGGATCTATTATCTCTCCAGCGAGTTCTGGGTCCACCTGCAGGTCTCCTCCTAGTAGATGGTGTGTGATGAAAAAGTCCAAAGGGAGAAGACCAAGAGGCATTCTAATCTGATGCTGAAACCAACTCAGCTGACTCCTTGGATATGGAGGACTGGAAATAGTACATAGAGCACCTCCCTGATGGCCAAGCCTCTCACCCCACCTGTGCCTAGCACCAGACACCATAGAGAAAACTCCTGTTAGGCTTGATCCTAATCAGTAAATCCAGAAATTATCTTCACCTTTCAATTTTTAATACAATTCATACTACAGTTAAAAAGGACATTTTCAAGGTGTCAAAACCTTAACAGGTAATGGTTTACAAAAATGGTCAGAAAACATGTTATGTGGGTATTATTTACTGAAGATATTACTTAATATTTAAACATTCCAAAACAATCCATATTTAATGATGCATCCAGGAATTTACTTAAACAAAACCAGACAAATTTATTTTACTCTTTTTATTCTTTCTCCATCTGTCAGTTATTTGTTGTACCTGAGCGTTCAACCTCTCACATTAGAGCTTCACTCAGAAAGCTGAAAAGTGAGCTCATTTAGCAGCACCTAGGTGAATAACATTCATTTGTTTTTCAGCTTGTAAAAGGTTGCTCTACAGGTGGAATGCAAAGGTTTAAGAAACGTATGAATAAACAAGAAAAATGTTGCTTAAGGTTTAAAAGGCATAAATTTGGAAATTACAAATATCTGTAATATTTGTATGATGAATATTTTTTAATTTCCATATTCAACCATTTCAGAACAAGGAAAAAACTAGCCTGAGCGGAAGTTTTAGCACACTGTACGCAGAGTGTAGAGTTCACCTTTGTTTTTAAGTCACACAGATTTCACACAAATTTCTAACAGTTCTATGAGCAGCTCTCACTGAAAGTTTAGTGGGCAGTCCAGATCTTAACTTGACCTCCATCAGTCCTTTTAACTGCTGCTTTTTAACTGCGTTACTTAATGATGACAGAGCTACCTGAAAACGTTTTGCTATTACAGCCTCACCGTTCTGTGTGAGCATCCAATATTGTAATTTTCAATCTTTATGAAGTTATTAAAGGTGAGTAAACTGCTACTTTTTTAATGAAGGCAAAATCTGGGAACTTTGACCCTTTCTAAAACTTATAACTTTCAGCACATTATAACCATAATGATTTTATCTTTATGTTTTAGTCAATGTTATTATTTATGATTTATTGTTATTATGTCTCTTATTAATTGCAATCTTTAATTTGATTTTTTGTTTAGCACACCATTGGTAGTGAAATAATAGAAATCTCCCTGCCTCATTTAGACAAATAACTCATACTTTGTTTAGAGCATGACAGCTTTCAGAATAGCATGTATACTGATAGTGTCCTACGGTGTTTCCATAGAACTGGACAACACTGTAAAAACACTCATGGGTCTGGTAGGTGGTAAAGAAAAAAACATTTCTCACCTTGCACTAGCAAATAATGTGTGTTGCTATCAACATCCAACTCACAATTAGATTAAAAATATATGTTTTTAATATATTATTAATGTTTATTGTTTTCCAAAGTTATCTAATATTTTTTTAGTGGTGAAACCAATATGTGGGACAAAACCTTTAAGAAAAAAGCTTCCCACCTGGCTCAGATTTTTGAGAACAACTGTGTTGTTTTTTAAGTATTGGACATGAAGGGAATTCATCATTTAACAGCATTCTGTTTGGGAATGAATGACAGATGTTTTTCAGTGGCTTTGGATATTCCAGCCAGAAACAGCTGCAGCATTTTCCCTCAAGGTGTGCACTGACTGACTGCTGTGTGTCTGTGTGAGTACATGCGGATAGCAGGGAGCAGATGTAAGCAGTTTTTGCCACCCTCTCCACCCGCTTTAACACTAGGACTCCCAGAATTCTAACACTGCTACAACTCCCAAGCCCGTCAATTTGACGGCGAGCATTCTGGATGCGAGGGCGGTGATGACGTCATTGCATTAATGCTATAAAATGTTTTTGACAAGAATTAATAATAGTATTTGATCAAAACCTATTATGTTTTATTGTTATTTATATATAGTACTGAAAAAATAATACAAAGTAGCGGGTACATTAAAAAAAAAAGCTTTACTAATCTGACCAAAAGCTGGACAGCTCCATGTTACGCCCCCCTTTCACTTCGCGGACATAAACTAGCGCTAAAAATGCCTTCAGCTCATCCACACTCATGTCCAAGGAGGAATCATCTCCTAAAACTCTGCGGGTCTCAGCCACGGCGCAGCCCTGAACATGGATGAGCATTTTGGCATCCTCCAAGCAGAGGAACGCGGTCTGGGCATCTGAGATCTGGTGCTCTGTCAATGCGTTCTGGCTCTGATGGCTCCCTCTACTTTCTTCCTCCGCTACCACTGGCCACAGAGTGCCATCCTTTCCTATTTCCTCCTCCTTCCGTCTTGCGCCCGTCTTGCGATGAAATGCTGTAAAGCGCAGAATAGGTTGTTGTTACTGGGCTACTATATCTATGACCTAACTTATTGTTTATTTCTTTGTTCATTATCAGTACATTGATTTGTAGTTTCTCCTGCCAGTGAGCTGGATTGCTGGGTTTATAGCTGGGCACTGGGCACCAGGCTCGTCTCCCTATCTCTGAACCTGCGCTGATTGTGGCACTGTTTCTATAGTTTATATAATATTAGTTTACCAATCTGTAAACTATAGCCTAAAATGATAAAATCGTTACATAGGCTAGTCTTTTACTACCTTGAAATAATGTGTCACATCCTCCTGCTAACGGGACGACTCATGTTTTTTAGCCGGGGGAGTCTCACTCTCTGACCCGCTGTCACTGGAACTGAATGCTGACCAAGAGGCATCAGAATCCCTCTCGACCCCAGAATCACATTCATGCAATTTTTGAAGCATTTCCAATGTCTCCTGAGCAGAAAATATACTTTTAGAAGCCATTTGTAGGATGCCAACAATCTGACTAAGTTCTAGAGTGGCGGTTGCTAAGCAACGCTCGTGCGTATACTCAGCTGCGGGAAAAAAATATTAACGTAAATAAAAGGGCCGTCAAAATAGTGGCTGTGGTATTTAGAGGTAGAAATAATTAGATCTTTTATTTGCTTTGTTATTTACAAAATAAAAGAGACATAGGAACACAAAAGACACAGGTTTAGAAAAAGTCAGGATGCCAGGAAGATAAGAGTTTTAATAAACCAGAGTTATGGCATGTCAAACTTTCAAAACTGTCAAATTGACGGCTCTGGGAGTTCTAGTGTTAAACTTGACTATGCCACCTTCAGCTTTCCTATATTAGTAAAAAAAATTAAATAAAAAAACAAAACTTAGGGCTGAAGCAACAATCCTTAAAACTTATAGCTTAAACTGAGTTTTGTTTTTTGCACCCTGATTGTTTATGTGCATGAAAAAAGCAAAAAGGTTATTCTCCCTTACACTGCAAAAACTGAGAAGCTGAGATAATTAATTTATGTCAATATTTTAACAGCTAGTGCCTTAGAAGGTTTATGAAAGTGGAACATTGTTTTGTTTAACCCTGTTATGACCAAAATTGGTATATCATATTGATTCTTTTTTTTTCTTGCTATAGAATCCTGTAAACATATGCATTGACTTAGAGCCCTTTTTCCAAGACAATGTCAGCTTTAAATATCTGTCAGTTATTTAGTATTCCTGTGAAATATTTACTTTGAAAAAATTTAAAGAGGAAAAAAACAGAAAGCCTATACCCAGTCCCGTCTGTGCTGACTTGATTGTAATAAGAGGGGTAAATGTGAAACTAGGAAATAAAGCAAATGCAAGAGAATGTAATAATTGATATGTTGATTTGGTAATATTTCAACTTTTTTTCAGACAAAATATGATAAATGAATGAGAAATATTTTAAACTATGAACATGAATGAATGAATTAATTCTTGTTGAGGATGAACTGACAAAACACTGCGCTTTTAGGGTGCTCAAACCTTTACACACCACTGTCTTTAGCAGTTTCAACCACCCTGAGTAATTTTACAGCAGTCTAACAGATATACTGGGCTTATTTGTGTAACCATTACTGGACATGCAATTTACTGCCCAGAAAGGACCTCCCTAAACTACACAATGAACCCCATAAATTTCACCATCATTATCAGCTATTCAGATCTTTCTTGATTGATGTGCCTACATTAGAAGTCAAAGAGGCCATCAAAGTCAAACATAAAATACAGATGAAATCTTTATGAAGTTGTATTCATTTATAGCCTGCTGATGTGTTTTGTTTAATTTTGTCTGTCTCACCCTTTATCTCAATCATGCTCCACCAGTCTGATGAAAGCGTTACACGGAAGACGATGGAAAAAAACACAATGGCTTATCAGGTCACTAATTTGTGATTATGCATGGTATGCATGCATACAATATGACTACATTTATATGTAGTCAACTAGTTGCTTTAATTACTTCATTATAACTCTGACTCTGAGTCAGTCATAATTATTATTTTGTTTACAGAAAACTATGTCATGGCAGATCTTCTGATCTCAACAGCAGCCCTTGTTAGGGGAATCCAAATTGGCAGTCTAAAAGCAGGATCAAGAGTTTGTGGCATCTAACAAAGCTTCAGCTGCAGTCATAACTCACACACCTCAAATCACCTGCCAAGAGCAAGAGCCCAAGGACACATTAAGCCTCAAATTAACACAGTGCAGTCCAAAACCACAGTGAGCTAAGACTATTAGTCTTTTAATGTTTCAAAGGTAACTTTCATTATAATAACTTTGAAATATAGGATATAATTTGTAAATAGTTCAGGAATTTCCAGGAATGTTTTTGAATTAGGAAGTGAGTAAAAAATAAAAAATCACTGTCTCAAAAACAGATAAAATTATTATTTTTAAAATTGTACAAACTTTTGGAGGGTGCCCTAATGCCTAAAATATCAAACAACACTAAGCTAGTAAAATATAACACAAACGAATTATGTAAAATGCATCAAACTTAGACCATCTTCAGTGTTTAGTGTTAGCAACCAGCTTGGTAATTTTGAGAAAAAAAGTGTTTTGCCAGTATTTTTTTGAGCTTTCATCAGCTGATAGTGATTGTGCAGATGTAAAAAAAGTAAACATTCAAACTGTTTTTTTCCTTCTAACCTTTAAATATAAGTGATAAATTGTAAATTTAGGCAGTTATGACATGTTGTATCACCTGAGATCAAATTAAAAACATTAAATGGTTTCACCATGACCACAGCTTTACAAAGTAAGCTAATTTTTAGGAAATGTTTGTATTTTAACTGTTTTGTGTTAACAACAGAGAAGAAAAACATGTTATTATTCTTGTTTCATTGTCACATTACCATGATACACACATGGCTATGTTGATTAAAAAGAGCTCAAAGCAAAATACATAAAAACAAAGTGAATTCCCAGTGTAATAATCCCCCAAATGCCAGAAAGATGGGATGATGTTTGTTTTTTCTTTTTAACATGTAGTAATTGCTGCTGGTGGTGCCGGGGTCATAGTATTTTGTTTCCAGAATACAAAGCAATGAGAACATGTTATAATGAGAACAAATAAAGCTGAAAACTTACTTACAGTGTCTGACTATATGATACAAGTAAAACAGTCTTTAATCTATTTGAAGAGTTAGTGTTGTGTTTTTTTTGCTCTTCCATCAAGTCATTGAACTGCATAAATCTGTGCTGCATGAAGACGGAACAAGCTCACATCATTTTATTATCTCCATAAAAATGTATCTGACTGCATCTCGTTGTTTGCAGTGTGTGCAGATCTGAATCAAAGTGGTCTCGCTGGGTGAGCAACACACTGCTGGTGGGCAAATATGCCATGCAAGCTGGTTACACAATCATAACTTTCTATCCAAACAAATCTACTGTCAACATCTATGTTGACGGTGCCAGCTTTAACGTGTTTGTGAGGTGTACACCCACTGGAAATTGTGTGCTTTGAAATGTAAACAAGAGACTTGTAGCTCTGCTGCAGCGAGGAGTTTTGTCTACCTCGTGTCTCAAAGGCATGCTGATGCTCTTAAATCCACTCTGACCTTGTTCGGAGTCAGAGGATGTGCACAGTTCTGTCCAAAATCTGCTGGGATTTATTGAGTGTGGTGAATGAATATTGAACAAAGAAACAATCTGGAGTGATAGGAGGATGCTACAACGTATGAAGAAGATTGTAAAAAAAAACTATTCAACAAAGACAGGGCAGACAATTGAGGGTGAGAATTAGCCTGAAATTGACATTATTCTCTAAGGTAACACAGGGTGCATGGCATCTGGCAGGGTAAGGATAGGGAGGCACAATCATAGGAAACACAGTTTATCTTTGATTTCCTTCAATCAGTAATCAGGCCTGGTCTTGTCAATTATTTTGCCCTGTCTGACAGGCTCACAAGCCCGTGAGATCTAACACAATACTGATCCTCATAAAGAAAGGCAAATCCAGACTTTATAGGATTACTGACTCCCTCATAAACTAGGAACTCAACACCCTCCTGCGTTAATATTCCATTTATAGGATTTATTTCACAGATCACGAAATGTAGTTTAGTGCTTTGCTGAACCTAAGAAGATCAAGTGGTGGAGCTCTCATGTCAACAGCATGTTAAGCTTTTCAGTATGTATCAGCCAGGCTGACTCAGAGGTAAATCTGGCTGTCATCAATACAGTGAGAGATAATTGAACATATTACAGAATGCCTCCATTAATACATCTGTGAGAAGCCATTGGAGGAAATAAGATGCTTCCCTAATGTATACTGTTAATTATGATCATTTGGGTACCAGAACCATATAGCAGGGAAAGTTCAAGCTAAATCAATTGTACATTTTCTTCCAGACTCAAGATCTTTTTATCAATTTAAATTTAAGCTGCTGGTCATACACCTTTCTTTACTATTCCTAAAGACATTGTGAAATAAAAGATAGGTTGATGGAACTAAACAGGAAAGACCTGTTTAGTTCCATCATCCTAAAACAATACCTACAGTGGATTGCAAAGGTATTTTCAGCCCTTAAACATTTTTACATTTTGTCACCTTGCAAATTTTCTGTTTATTTTTATGAATAAAAGTCTGAAAAAAGTGGCATGTATTTCTAGTTAGCCTCTCCTTTACTCTGATACCTCCAAGTAAAATTATTTGCAACCAATATCCTTACTCAATTGTTAGAGCGTAATTTCATGCCAGTAGGTCTGTGAAGGCCTCAGAGCTTTGTTAGAGAACATTACTGAACAAACATAATGAAGGCCAAGGAACACATCAGGCAGGTCCCAGATGAAGTTGTGGAGAAGTATATCGCAGGAGTAGAATATATAACAATATCTCAAGCTTTAAATGTTTCACTAGGCACTGATCATTCCATTAACTGAAAATGGCTTGACTGAAAACCTACCAAGACATTGGTGTCCACTAACTGGCCAGGCAAGGAGAGCACCAATCGGGAAAGCAGCCAGGAGGCCCATGATATCTCTGGTGGAGCTGCAGAGATCCACGGCTCAGGTAGGAGAATCTGGTAACAGGACAACTTTTAACTGCATACATCACAAATCTGACCTCTATAAACAAACAGCAAAAAGATATTCTATTTTGAAAGAATGCCATAAGAAGTCTTGTTTGCAGTTTGTCACAAGCTACGTAGGGGACACAGCAAACATGTGAAAGAATGTGCTCTCGTCAGAAGAGATCAAATTATTTGGGGGAATCTGAGCTAGAGATTCCCTGGGGAGAGACGGTGTCTCTGAACACATAGACAAAATGGTTTTTCTTCCACTGCCTGAAGAAGACTACATCGAAACCACAGCTCTGCATGCCTGACACGCACACTTTTATCCCATCACCACAGGCTGCCCACGTGTGCCGATCCAAGCAAAGGGTATTGTTTAGAGTAAAACAATTTAAAAGTTTTTTATTTTCCCGTTTTCTTTTCTTTGTGGTGTTAAACTGCTTGAGCACCAACATGCCTCTAAGCCTTGAGGTGAGTCTATTTGTTTTGGCACAAACAAACTATGAGAGGTTTAAACACTAATAGTCCGGTAACGTGAGTTTGGTCTGTTTTATCTGCATTTTCCCTCCATCACCACTAACTTGCTAAAATATGTCCAAATAGTCCTTAAATCGTGTCTTTGTTAGTTGCTAAAAGCTAAGAGCTAGTTGTTCCATTTCAAAATTTTCCACTGTGATGGCTAGTTAACAACATAAGCAATCAGTTGTCCAAAAGGTTATTGATATTGAGTTTGGCAAATTATACTTTTCAATATTATTTTATTGAAATAATGTTTTATTTAGTGTGGATGATTGTTTGTGTGTTGCCCTGCGATGGACTGGCGACCTGTCCAGGGTGTACCCCGCCTCTCGTCCGTAGTCTGCTGGAGATAGGCACCGGCTTCTCCATGACCCGCTATGGAATAAGCGGTAGAAAATGGCTTACTGACTGACTAATATTTTATTTACCCATCTAATTTACTTTTGGTTGCTTACATACACATACAAAGTGATTTTCTTAAATAGTTTTAAAACTAATTTGACCTCATTCTTAATTCCTCAAGACAAAATGTAGTTCTTAAAATGAACATATTCACACTGAACTGTTATATCACTTTATAATTTTATTGGTTATGATTCATTTCTTTGTTCCCTTTTTGTAGTTTATGAATTTTCTTCATTTTTGTCATTTTATTTAGTAGTGTAGTTGAGTGTTACTAGTCTAGTGGAAGTGTTAGTTGATTAAAGTATTTTAACAAGAGGTTAATTATTTTTGTTAAAACATTTTTATATTTTGGAGAGAAGTTGTGTGCTTATTTTATATACTGTATTTGTGCAGGGCTTGCTGTTTAAAATGCCAGTGCTTAAATTCCCTCTTTTATCCATTGGCCTATAGTTATTTCGCTAATGATTCTTGTTCAGGTGGTGCCCTGATTTGTTAGTCAGACTTACAATTCAATATTCTAAACTTGTTGGTAATTTTCTTAATATTCAATTGCTAATTATAATCATTAATAGTTGATAATAGTTCAACCAATCGCTGTTGCCCATCTGATTTGTTAGTCTGACTGAAAATGTTCAGGTTAATTTAGATTTGAAAAATAAAAATTGAATACTGCATACCAGTTTCCTTCCAGTGGAATACATTGACATTTGTGGTTTTTATGTAGAAAATTGCTAAACACTTTAAGAGGTATGAATATATTTGCAAGAACCTTTAGTTCAATATTTAATTTGTTAAACTATTATCCAAATGAATTATGTAGTTTCATAAAATGTAAATGCAATCTTCATAGAGTCAGACATGAAAAGTTCTTCACAACATTTCTGGTCTGTCAAAAAGAATAACATGTTTTTGCTTAAGGTTATAACCATGTTTTGAGTCTAACAATCAAATGCATGGTTTTCTTTTTAAGTAAATACAGTGTCTGTTTTAATTTGGCTGGAATAATTATTCCTTATTTAAATGAATCACAAAAAGAGATAAAGCAGTAATTTTATCTTTAAAATCACATCTGAACAGAAACAATTTGCCTTTTTAAAATTATGCACTTTATGCATTTGAATGACTATTAACATAGGACCATTCAGTTCAATTGTAATGAAGCAAAGGCATATCAGATACATTGAAAGCCAAACTGAGACTGCATAAAAAGCTAATTCAACCCTGGAAAAGAGGAAGAAGGACTGCCTCTATTAAATACTTTATTAAAAAACAATTCCACCAAAAACTAATGTAAAATATTTTGGAAAGTATTAAATTACTGAAATGATTATGTGGAAACAGCTTCCTGACAATACATATTCAAAGCTAAAATGAACAGAAATACTATTAGTTGACAGTTAAAGGAATACCTAACTAATTCAACCCTAAGGGCTAGGGCTTGCTCGGACTGTTCTGTTTCTAGCGGGCATTTTGCCGAAATCAGTACAATATAATGAAACAAATATTTTCATCCTGATGATGATGATGTTTTTCAGGGTGATAATAATCTGTTCAACTGGGCATAGACAGTCAGTGGATGGTTTTGCAAGCATGCAAATGATGTGAATTTCATGTTATGGTCTTAGTCAGATCTGATAAACTGAACACCTACTTGAGATAGTAAGTGTTATAATGAACATTCAACCACCACGATTGAAAAAAACATTTGTGTCTGATAAAAACATCAAAGTAAAATCTTTATGACAAGAAATGCATGTTGTCAAGGTTAAATAATGTCATCACATTTTTAATTTCCAGAGTTCTGAAGCATTGCCATTTTAATCAGAGATGAAGCACACAAATTGTCCTTTTTTCTGGTCCACATTTGAAGCTTTATATGAGACCCTGTAAAAGCCTCATGTTTCTTTCCTCTACAAATTCATATTTTCATTTTTAATTACATCACATGAGAACTCCCACAACAGCTGCAATACATAGTGACAAGTCAATTGATGTTTCTGAGCTCCTTATTATTTGAGTACCTGCTGTTGACATTTTATTGTCTATCAATTTATAATATTAGGCATTGTATGCAACATTGTTTATGGATAAGATTGCTAAGTCATGTGTGTAAACCTTTTCCCAGAAGTTAAAGTAATAACCAGAGCTTGGAGGGAAACGAGCTTTGTTATTCTTTTCTATTATTTATTATACACGTGTGCTTTTCACCACAGCAGGAAATGTGTACAATGTGTTGGACTGGCACACATTAGACTTTGGCTTTGTGTCTTAGTTTGATATGTGGGGGCTGTGCAAATGTAGGAGATTTCCAAGAGTATGAATAATTTTGTGCTCAGAATGATAGCATCTAATTAAATGAGTCAATGGGAAGATCTGCTCTTTTCATTTGTTACATTGCCTTTTTTTTTTGCTAGTCTATTATAATTCACTAACCGGCCGTTTTCGCATAGTTCTACTATATATTGAATTGATGGGGACAGCATATATAGATATAGATAACAATCAACCCGAACATTATGGTCACTAGTGCTGTGTTGTCTCTAATTTTCCAGCTAAAATGCTTGTCAATGTAATCATACCCTTTTTTTTTACATTTTGCCACATTTATCAGAATCAGAAAATGTATTTTATTTGGACAGACCAACATAAAATAGTGTGTACCCATGAGGTGGAAGAAAGGAAAATTTCTTACAAAAAAAAAAGTAAAGTATGTTACTGAGGCCTTTGGGATCACTTTCAATTTATCATTTATATTTCCCATGTCTCTCAAAACCTTTTTCACAACAAAATGTTATGAGTGCAGCATCATTGGTGTTCTGACAATGGATATAGTAATAACAAAAGATTAGGAAGACCACATGCAGATACAGTGCCCTCCAAAATCAATTACAATGAAGGTAAAGATGTGTAAAAAAGGCTAAAAATAAGTTAATATTTCAATGCTGCAGTTTTCAACCAGTGAGTTATAGTTTTTTACCACCCTTGCTATCCTAGTCATCATGTTCTAGGTGACATTATAAAAGTATCAGAGGCTGGGTGCTCATGATAGGTGCTAACCCCTTTCCACCATTAGATGCAGGTGGAGCCCGTGGAAACCCGGGGGGTGACAGGTGCAGCTCGTTCTTCCATCAGCCTGTGCATTATAAGAGGGAGGACTGCCAGTACCTCAGCGGCTGAGTGTTTTACCACTAGCGGTATTTCAATCCAGCCTGATTTCTGACTTTCTGTGTGAACGTTAAGAATCATTCTCTTGCCTTGAAAACCTGAACTAATTGCCTTGTCCTGCTCTGTGTAGGTGTTGCTTCCTGCTCTCGCTTGCCTTCAAGTCAGGAGATCCACAAGACAACCACAGACAGAGATTACTACCTGAACCTTTGCTCAGCTGGCAGTCTGCAGTGACTCGGTGCACAGTGCGATCCACAAAACCCTGTCCACTCTCCGGCGGCTCACAGCACCAGCGACTACCTGAGCTCCAGCAAGTCCAACCAACCAACCGTGCTCCAGGCTCTACACGCTCCCGCTCCTTGGCGGGTATCTCACCACTGACAAACTAAGCTTACCGATCATCAGGTTACAGTCCTGTTCAGCCAGTGTACTCACCCTTTTTCTCCTGTACAGTTGCCCGGCTGCGGATCCAGTGTTTTGTCTGTTCCACTCCAGATTCTAAATAAACCTGACGAAACTGCTGTTTGTTTCTGAGTGTTACTGCATGTGGGTCAAATCTGTGACTAACGCTATGACAAAAAGTAGGGTTTTGTCTACCTTCAAATCACTTCTCTTTGATACAGTCTGGGCACCAGTGGTAACTATAAGAAATGAGCATGCCCAGGAAAAACTTGGGCCCCTAATAGGAGATAGTTGTAAAATCTCTGTGCTTATACATGACCGAAAGAACAAAGCCAAAAGGATAAGAGACAGTAATACAGTAATAAACAATCAAAAAAAGCCATAAACCGTCAGGTACAATCAGACACAGAGTTAATATCTGCAACTAAGTCACATAAACTGGCTTTATTGAACATTAGATCTCTGTCAGGAAAATCATTTTAATCAATGACTTCATTATTGATCACGATCTTGATGTTATGTTTTTAACAGAAACATGGTTACATGAATTTAACGAAGCTCCCATTCTGATAGAGGCGACGCCTCCGAACTACAATTTTCTTTGTGACAGCAAAGAAAAGGTGGAGAGGTGGCCACTTTGTTTAAAGATTTACTAAAGTGTAAAAAAGTATTTCTGGGCAAATTTGACTCTTTTGAATATTTGGCTCTCCAGGTAAAGGGCCCGGTCTGAACCATATTCTTGAATATTTACAGGTCTACTAAGTCCAAAACAAACTTTTCAGTGATTTTAATGAGCTTTTATCTGTGATATGTGTTGATTATGACTTTTTAATTATTGTAGGAGACTTCACCATTCACATGGACAATCCTGAAGACAGAAGTGCAATAGATCTACAGGGGTTGGACAATGAAACTGAAACAATGAAATAATTTATTTGTATGGTGTATGGCATCCTTTTGCGGCCAATACAGCGTCAATTTGCCTTGGGAATGACATATAGAAGTCCAGCACAGTGGTCAGAGGGATTTTAAGCTATTCTTCTTGCAGGATAGTGGCCAGGTCACTATGTGATACTGGTGGAGGAAAACGTTTTCTGACTCGCTCCTCCAAAACACCCCAAAGTGGCTCAATAATATTTAGATCTGGTGACTGTGCAGGCCATGGGAGATATTCAACTTCACTTTCATGTTCATCAAACCAATCTTTCACCAGTCTTGCTGTGTGTATTGGTGCATTGTCATCCTGATACAAGGCACCGCCTTCAGGATACAATGTTTGAACCATTGGATGCACATGGTCCTCAAGAATGGTTCGGTAGTCCTTGGCAGTGATGCGCCCATCTAGCACAAGTATTGGGCCAAGGGACTGCCATGATATGGCAGCCCAAACAATCACTGATCCACCCCCATGCTTAACTCTGGGCATGCAACAGTCTGGGTGGTGCGCTTCTTTGGGGCTTCTCCACACCGTAACTCTCCCGGATGTGGGGAAAACAGTAAAGGTGGACTCATCAGAGAACAATACATGTTTCACATTGTCCACAGCCCAAGATTGGTGCTCCTTGCACCATTGAAACCAACGTTTGGCATTGGCATGAGTGACCAAAGGTTTGGCTATAGCAGCCCGGCCGTGTATATTGACCCTGTGGAGCTCCCGACGGACAGTTCTGGTGGAAACAGGAGAGTTGAGGTGCACATTTAATTCTGCCGTGATTTGGGCAGCCGTGGTTTTACATTTCCCTGGATACCGTGGCGCTTGATACATCACAAAGACTTGCTGTCTTGGTCACAGATCTGCCACCAAAACGTGCACCAACAATTTGTCCTCTTTTGAACTCTGGTATGTCACCCATAATGTTGTGTGCATTTCAATATTTTGAGCAAAACTGTGCTCTTACCCTGCTAATTGAACCTTCACACTCTGCTCTTACTGATGCAATGTGCAATCAATGAGGACTGGCTACCAGGCTGGTCCAATTCAGCCATGAAACCTCCCACACTAAAATGACAGGTGTTTCAGTTTCATTGTCCAACCCCTGTATGTGACACTCTTAGAAATTTTGGTTTGACTCAACATGTTAAACAGCAAACACAAAACAGGGACATATTTTGGACTTGATAATCACTAAGGGTCTAAACATTTCCAAGGTGTCTGTAACTGATGTTGCTCTATCTGACCACGTTTCTGTTATTTTGAAAGCATCATCTGCAATGACTCAGTTGGCCAAAGAGACATTATAAGAAGACGCATCTTTAAGGACGGTGCTGCTGAAACCTTTAACCAGATTTACTCTTCTACTTCCACTTTGCCCTGTAACACTGTAGATGAGCTGGTAGATAACTTTCATTCTAAATTCTTGGACATCATTGATTCAATTGCTCCAATTAAAGTAAAAGTCGTTTCTGGGAAGAAAATGTCTCTGTGGAGAAGTGCTCCACCAGTCAAAAGTGAAAAAAAGGAGTATCAAAAAGCTGAACACAGGTGGCGAAAGACAGGACTCCAGGTTCACTATATTATCTATAAAGAGAGACTATACAGATATAACCTACAACTGAAAAATGCAAGGGAATCTTTCTTTTCTGAGATCATCAGCAAAAACATAAACAATGCTCATGCCTTATTTGCCATGGTCGGCAGGTTAACAAACCCTCCTGTAACTGTAGCATCTGAACTCCACTCTACCAGGACCTGCAATGAATTTGCTAACTTCTTCACTAAAAAAACCCAAAAGATCAGAGGGGCAGTCAGCACATCCACATCAACTCCAGTACCAAAGTTGTCTCCAACTAGAACTGATTTTGACAATATTTCCCAATTTCACCAAATAAACTGCAACATCTTAGAATAAATTGTACAGCAACTAAGCTCTTTCTCCTGCTGTCTCAATGTTTTACCCACAGTTTACCTTAAGAAAGCTTTGCCTGTAATAACATCTAATTTAACACAAATAATAAACACGCCCCTTTTGTCAGGTGTTTTCCCCCAGGCCCTGAAAACAGCAATTATCAAACCTCTATTGAAAAAGAGCAACTTGGACAAGCTGCTACTACAGAATTACAGGCCTATCTCAAACCTACCCTTCATCGGTAAGATTATTGAAAAAGCTGTGTTTCAGCAGCTAAACAACTTCCTAACAATGACCAGCCGCTTTGATGTCTTCCAGTCAGGCTTCCTGCTCACCACAGTGCAGAGACTGCTCTTGTCAAGGTGTTCAGTGACATCCGTATAAATGCAGACTGTGGAAGAACCACAGTACTGGTATTATTGGGCCTTAGTGCAGCATTCGACACTGTTGATCACTCCATTTTTATTAGAGCGCCTGGAAAACTAGGTCGACCTTTCTGGTACAGCACTCAATTGGTTTAAATCCTACTTGAAGGACAGGGACTTTTTTGTGTCAGTGGGTAACTTTACATCAGAGACCACAAAAAGCACATGTGGCGTTCCCCAAGGATCCATCTTAGGGCCCCTCCATTCAATAGCTATATGCTCCCCCTAACTCAGATTTTAATTAACAACAATGTAAGTTATCATAACCATGCAGACGACACACAGCTATACGTTACGATGTCACCAGGTGACTATGAACCCATTCAAGCGCTGGGTAAATGCTTTGAAGAAATCAATGCATGGATGTGCCCACATTTTCTTCAACTGAATCAAAACAAAACTGAAGTAATAATCTTTGGACAAAAGGAAGAGCATTTAAAAGTTAGCACACAGCTTCAGCTAGAAACCACCAATCAGGCTCGAAATGTGGGTGTAGTGATGGACTCACACCTGAACCTTCAGAGGCACATAAAGACAGGAACAAGGTCAGCCTTATCTCACCTAAAGAACATCTCCAGGATTAAAGGACTATTGTCTCAGCAGGACCTTGAAAAACGTCATGCGTTCATCTTTAGTAGAATTGATTACTGCAACGGTATCTTCACAGGTCTGCCTAAAAAGTCGATCAGACAGCTGCAGTTGAACGCTGCTGCCTGCGTCCTCATTAGAACTAAGAAAGGGGAGCACATCACCCTGGTTCTAAAGTCCCTACCCTGGCTCCCTGTAGCTCAGAGAATAGACTTTAAAATACTTCTGTTAGTCTATAAATCACTGAATAGTTTAGCACCAAAATACATTACAGACTTGTTGTCAGTGTATCAACCACCCAGACCTCTCAAGTCTTCTGGCTCAAATCTACTCTGCATACCCAAAACCAAACATGGAGAAGCAACTTTTAGTTTTTATACTCCACAAATCTGGAATAAACTCCCAGAAAACTGTAAAATGCTGAAACCCTAAGTTGCTTTAAATCAAGATTAAAAACTTATTTGTTTAGAGTGGCCTTGGAATGTGTTATCTAAACATTATTAGTACATTTTTCAGTCTAGTTTTCCTTTCGTTTTCTTATCCATCATTCTATTCTGTTTATTTTTTTAATTACCTCTGCTTGATTTTCTGTATTATTGTAAAGTTGTTCCTTATGTACAGCACCTTGAGTGCCTTTTTGCTGAAAAGTGCTATATAAATAAACTTGACTTGACCACTTTTTTATCCAAGTTCCAGTTCTTTTAAACTTTTTATTCATCACCAAGACTGAAAATGGGGAAGTTAAGGTGAGCAGTTATTTGTAGCCATTTTATGACTTAAAATCCACACATTTCTTCTTTACTTGAATAGCATGTACTTTTGTCTTTCCCATTCTGAAAAGAAAGTAGCTTCTGTTTGTGACATTAATGTAACATTACTCATTTTAACAGTTTTGGCACATTATTAACACAGGTGTCGTTAAGTGTGGAAGGTGCTCTACAAGGGAAAAATGAATAGGAAAATGGGATTGTTCAACATCTGAAAACACAAATTCCCGAATAAACATTTTACACAAAAACTCAAAGCACAGGTAATGCTCAAAAGCAGAATTTCCAAATGGTTTGAAAAGGTTTGGATATAACTGTAACAAAAGGGGGTGTTGATGGTGGGGAAACCAAATGCAGGCAAAAGGACAGCAGATGTGGGGCAAAATATAAAGATGTTTAATAATTCAAAAAGCAACTTACAAAAAGAAGGTTCTGGGTCTAAAATCTGAAACTGAATCTCATGAAACCCTTTTAATTCAAAACATGTCAGGAACATGGTGGGAATCCATGAAGGCAGAATTACACAGGGCAGACTAGAGCAGTTTAGAGCAGTATTGAGCAGATGAACCAGCAGTGACAAAAGAACTGAATGGGAATACAGGTCCTTCTCAAAATATTAGCATATTGTGATAAAGTTCATTATTTTCCATAATGTCATGATGAAAATTTAACATTCATATATTTTAGATTCATTGCACACTAACTGAAATATTTCAGGTCTTTTATTGTCTTAATACGGATGATTTTGGCATACAGCTCATGAAAACCCAAAATTGCAATCTCACAAAATTAGCATATCATTAAAAGGGTCTCTAAACGAGCTATGAACCTAATCATCTGAATCAACGAGTTAACTCTAAACACCTGCAAAAGATTCCTGAGGCCTTTAAACCTCCCAGCCTGGTTCATCACTCAAAACCCCAATCATGGGTAAGACTGCCGACCTAACTGCTGTCCAGAAGGCCACTATTGACACCCTCAAGCAAGAGGGTAAGACACAGAAAGAAATTTCTGAACGAATAGGCTGTTCCCAGAGTGCTGTATCAAGGCACCTCAGTGGGAAGTCTGTGGGAAGGAAAAAGTGTGTCAGAAAACGCTGCACAACGAGAAGAGGTGACCGGACCCTGAGGAAGATTGTGGAGAAGGGCCGATTCCAGAACTTGGGGGACCTGCGGAAGCAGTGGACTGAGTCTGGAGTAGAAACATCCAGAGCCACCGTGCACAGGCGTGTGCAGGAAATGGGCTACAGGTGCCGCATTCCCCAGACATGGGTTACAGAGACGCAGCACTGGACTGTTGCTCAGTGGTCCAAAGTACTTTTTTCGGATGAAAGCAAATTCTGCATGTCATTTGGAAATCAAGGTGCCAGAGTCTGGAGGAAGACTGGGGAGAAGGAAATGCCAAAATGCCAGAAGTCCAGTGTCAAGTACCCACAGTCAGTAATGGTCTGGGGTGCCGTGTCAGCTGCTGGTGTTGGTCCACTGTGTTTTATCAAGGGCAGGATCAATGCAGCTAGCTATCAGGAGATTTTAGAGCACTTCATGCTTCCATCTGCTGAAAAGCTTTACGGAGATGAAGATATCATTTTTCAGCACGATCTGGCACCTGCTCACAGTGCCAAAACCACTGGTAAATGGTTTACTGACCATGGTATCACTGTGCTCAATTGGCCTGCCAACTCTCCTGACCTGAATCCCATAGAGAATCTGTGGGATATTGTGAAGAGAACGTTGAGAGACTCAAGACCCAACACTCTGGATGAGCTAAAGGCCGCTATCGAAGCAACCTGGGCCTCCATAAGACCTCAGCAGTGCCACAGGCTGATTGCCTCCATGCCACGCCACATTGAAGCAGTCATTTCTGTCAAAGGATTCCCAACCAAGTATTGAGTGCATAACTGTACATGATTATTTGAAGGTTGACGTTTTTTGTATTAAAAACACTTTTCTTTTATTGGTCGGATGAAATATGCTAATTTTGTGAGATAGGAATTTTGGGTTTTCATGAGCTGTATGCCACAATCATCCATATTAAGACAATAAAAGACCTGAAATATTTCAGTTAGTGTGCAATGAATCTAAAATATATGAATGTTAAATTTTCATCATGACATTATGGAAAATAATGAACTTTATCACAATATGCTAATATTTTGAGAAGGACCTGTATATGTTACTATCCAATGAAAGAGACATGTCTTGTCAATAAATTCTGCCTCCTGAGTTCTTCCAGAATGTGTTTTTGGTCTTCTTGATGCTGTTTCTTCAGTAATGTTCTCAAACAAACTTATTAGGCCTTTGCAGAACAGAACAGATATATTTATTTTGATATTAAATCACTTAAGGGAAGACTCAAATTACCAATTAGGCAAATTGTGAGGCATTCAATTTAGAGGTACCAGATTAAAAGGGGGTAAAAAGAAACACTCAGATTTTTTTTTAAAAGAATGCCTCATTTCCTATGTGGTATTTTGTGTTTTTGCTACAAAAGCTCCAAATTAAATAGATTTTGAATTTGTGATTGTGATGTTTAGACAATATCTAGACATATTTAAACAGTGTTTTTATGTATGCTGTCTTGCTATAATGGTTTTATTTAACTGTCAAACAAAATTATACAGAGAAAAGTGCATCTATTTCTTATCAGATGAATTAACTGTTGTGGAGCATTATTAAATGTTGGATCATGCAATAGCATCTTCCCCAGAAGTTATTGTGCCTTTCTTTCTGAGTCAATAACATTTTCATTGCATTGATGAAAAATCAATGTGTACAAGGCATGATGGTATTGAGAATCAGACACACCGCTCCCTGATGCAGAAACGTCCCCTGATGAATAAGAACGGTTACTGCATGAAAAATGCACATCATCGAGCAGTTGGGGAAAGAGGAGGGCGGAAAGGGTAATAAGTCAAGGTGAAATCGAGCTTTTCCAACACCATCATGTGTAACAAAAATGTGCCTCCTCTTCTCCTTCCTTAAAATGCTCACACATGAACATAAAAAAGTCTAATATTATGTGGTTTCGCCACAGTCATGTCAATATGAGGGCAAGTGAGTGCTCAATATTTTCCAGCACCCTCTAATATGATGAGAGGGAGCTGATGTAAGAGTTACATCTGCTGCAGAGTGCCGGTGAAGGAGCTGTTGCCGACTCTAGGTGAGGGAGGAGAGGAAAAGGGAATGAAGTACAAAGGGAAATTGACAAATTATGTGACAAAAAAATTGAGAAAATGTTTACTGGGAGTTCTAAAGAAAAATACCAATTGTTGCGCTTTAATTTGGTTCTAACATTCCCTCATCCATAGCTGAATCAATTATGTGCAGAGTATTTTCCTTTCATACTGAAGTCATGCTAGATTGCAGAGTGAAAAAAACAAATCCATCCATTAAATGCCTTTGGTTTAATTTAAGGTCTTCAGTTGACTGTGTGATGCATTCATGCTTATGATCCGCACACAACCCACTCAGGTTATGTTGAACATTAGATCATAATCCACAGTCAATGACATATTTTGCATGTGTTCTCAGGGGAAAAACTCCTCTACACAGAAGGACGTCAGTCTGAAGATGTGTGTTGTGTTGGATCGGTTGTGGTGACCGCTTGATAAAGCGCTTCTCTTGAACAAAACTCATTAACAGAACATGATGCTACTGCGTAGGAGGACTAGGAAGTGTAGTGAAAATGGTCTTGCATTTGGACTGTAATGGGGCGGTGAGAATGGTAACTCTGTAATTTCTGTTATTTGTTTTGTTCAATTCTGTCAGTTAGGACCTGACAGTTGAAATTGTTTGAAGAGAGAGAAGGCAGTGAGCACAGAGCAATGTTAATTTACAATACATTATAAAATAACAGTTTTGATGCCTGTGGGGTTCATTAGCCTGTGTATGTTGAGCTTGTCTCCTCATTTGTGCTGTGAAGGTTGTTGGAGGTATTTCAGAAATGACATGCCAGGGGCTGTTTTGCAAAGCATAAAAGTAATATTAAATTACAATGAAAGTGAACTCTGGACAGTAAAGTCTTTTGGAAAAAAGGGACAGCAAAAAAGAGAATGAATAAAAATGCCAACAATAAATGTTGAATGTTTGCTTTTAACTTATAGAAGTGTAGCTTTCTGTCTTCCATGGGTCAGAGTGCTACCTCTTCGGGGACCCATAAAGAGATTTGTCAAGTCTCTGTGTCTCAAAGTCAAGTGGGCATTTATACAGTTCCTGCTCTCTCCCTGGCTTGGTGTTCTTGTCTTATCTGTCTTACTCAATAAATTCGAATCCTTCAGAATGAGTAGCTGAAGTTTCCCTGAGCTGAGAGCTTGTTTTAACTTGCCAACTCAAGGAGGAGAAATTGCCATCTCTGAAGATTCAGTGACCTTTCACTCTACAGGCTTACTTCATATGTAGCTTTGTTATGATTCTTATCAGGATAAGCCAAATGTAAAGATTAATTAAAAAAGGTGACATTCATGAATTTCTGCAACCTGGGAAAAATTGGAGTGCTGCAGTTTATATTTGTTCAAATGCAATCACATCATATCGCTGCACACTGATGCATTTCATTTTTTTTTTTTTTTACTGTCCTGTCTGGCAGAGTAGCAATCAGAATTATTGTCTGAGTGCCAAGAAGAGGCCCAACAGATTTACTTTCACAAGTGGAGCATCACGGCTAACGCTATAATGCTTATAAAATAAACTTTGTTAGGAACTGCTTTGGGATTATTTCAATAGCAATGGACATGGAACTGAAAACAAAAAGGAAAAAAAAAAAAAGCAGGAAAGAGAGAGAGTTGGGGCAAAACAGAAAAAGGGAGAGAAGGAGAAAATAATAGAGAAGAGGAAGAAAGGTAAAGAGAATCCAAGATAATACCCTAAAAGACTGCTTCTACACCTGCAGAAACATATATAACAACAGCATTGATACCGAAAAGTGCAAGGTGCTAATGAATATAAGATGTATTTAGTGGTAACTGCACCTCAGTATATAATCTGTGTATCTGTTAATACCTGAATCTAAACACCTGTGGGTGTAAGTCTGAGCGTGCCTGTGTATTTAAGGTTTCTCCATAAAAATACGCAATAGCGAGTGTGAGGAGCCACAGACCTGCCCCCTTAGACCCGAGACAGACACGGAGGAGATCTGAGCCACAAAAATCCAAAAGACCCCCAGAACACGGGAACCTATGGAGGACCATCACCGGGACTACTACAAGAGACCCAAACCTCCGGGGCACATCACTCCCCAAGCAGAGGCCCGACAGAGCCAAGGGGACCAGGCCCCAGCAAGCAGCCACCAGGAGGGAGCAGGCACATCCCAAAGTACCCAGCTCCAGACACCGAGAACCACCAATACACCAGCGGGCAGAGACACCAGCCACTGGCAGGAAGTGTGGCAGGGAGGAACTAGAGGTGGTCCCCTTCTTCCTTCCTTCCGGGGTGGAGACAGGCACCCCCACACTAGTGCCGCCCCAGTACCAACCCAGAATAGTGCCGACACAGCCCGGATGCGAGCGACCCTGACCCAGACCCCGACCTCGCTCTCCAACCCCCGACCCAACAACCCCCATCCACATACAAAAGATGGGTCTACCTGGTCCAAAAGAGCCTGCTAACCAGAGCTGTCCTAGGATGAAACAGTCCCAACCCCCAACGAATTCCCATCTCAACCCCATGAGTCCCCCACTTCTCACAAACTCCAACATGAATCTATCCACAGGGCCACCCCCGACCAGGACACAGATATGAAACATATGCCCCCGGACCCAAAGGCCATGAATTCCCTCCCCACAGGGGCACACCCCCACAGATGAGCTCCACCCCCAAAAAACGGATGAAGACACATCCACACAGTGCAAACTCCATGCACAGCCCCACTGCTAGCAGCCCCTGCCGCATCCTGCCCTCCACCACACAGCGAGCAGACACCACCCAGCCCTGTGCTCACAATGGACCTCCTGACCCCACACCAAGATGCGACAATCTCACCCTCCAGGAGGTCCCTGGCCAGCAACTCGCATTTGGGGACAATGGCCCCCACCACGCCCCTGCAACCACACAAACACACCACATAACCACCACTGCAATGACAGCCAAACAGTAGCACCAAACAGCTCAGCTTTTATTGTGAAGATATGAGACAATGGTTAGTATTTTCTACTTTTATTTTTTTATTAGTTTCTATGTTTGCCGTGAATTTATTGGCTTGTTTAGCTTGAGTTTGCTGTGTTTGTTTGTTTACCAGTACACCGCCATATTACTTACTCACAGCTCTTATAAGATCTCAGCCGCTCATCATTTATGTTGCTTCTAAGACAATTTTCCACAGTGGTGCAGCTAATAGCACTTTTGTCTAGCACCAAGAAGGTCCTGGGTTCAAATACCTGCATTCATGGGTTCTCTCCAGATACTTGGGCTTCCTCTCACAGTCCAAAAACAGGATTTTTAAGAAAAGAGGAAGTTAATGCCATAAGAGGTGCAGCAGTAAGACTGTAATCCTTTATGAAACGTCTGTAAATGTTTGCAATTCCTAGAAAATGTTGCAATGATTTTCGAGAGTCTGGCACAGGCCAGTCCAGCACAGCTCTGATGTCTCTGGATCCGAACGTACCTTTCCACCCTCAAGGATGTAACTCAAAAATGAAATAGACTGATGAAACTCACACTTCTCTGCTTTTACAAACAGGCGGTTCTCCAGATTGCCTGTTCCAGATCTGTTTTTCCAACTGATTAGACTGTATTTTGCAGTATCGGAAAGTGATGACACAGGTTTGTTCTCTTATCCAGAATGTGTATAGTGCATTTATTGTGTTTTTCTACTCCAACAATGCTGCTTCTGTAACTCTACCAACATTGAAAGCAATGCTTTATAGGCTTTTATCCTTGGAAACAGGGGCATTTTCAAGGTCTCAAAATATTTAAATTTCAAAAAGACAGTTTATGAGTAATTTAAAGTTAAAATAATATAGGACACATGGTACCAGTTCTCTGTCTTGGCTGGTTTTAGACTGACTGTAAATTATTGTGCATCAAACAAAAAAGGCTGCACGGTGGTAGCACTCTTGTCTTGCAGCAAGACGGTCCTGGGTTCAATTCCCAACCAGGGGTCTTTCTGCATGGAGTTTGCATGTTCTCCCCGTGCATGCGTGGGTTCTCACCGGGTACTCCGGCTTCCTCCAACAGTCCAAAGACATGCCTGTTAGGTTAATTGGTCACTCTAAATTGTCCTTAGGTGTATGAATGAATGAGTGTGAGCATGGTTGTTTGTGTGTTGCCCTGCGATGGACTGTCGACCTTTCCAGGGTGCACCCCGCCTCTTGCCCATAGACTGATGGAGATAGGCACCAGCTCCCCCTGAATGAAGGATAAGGAGAAACAGTTTAGGACTGATGAAAAACCATTTTGCTGAAGCAGATAATGACACATTTTGAGGTATTTAGAAAAGAACTTAATCCGAATTTTTGGTGTAAAAAGTTTTTCTTAAACTCAGGGATGTTTACTATGGGCCAGATAAATGTGCTTCGTTTGTCATCTACATAAATTACCTTTTTAAACGTTACACTCTCATCAATGTGTTTCACTCCTAAGGCTACATTGTCTTTTTTCTTATAATTCAGAAAAAGGAAAATACTACTACTAGTACTACTACTTTATTTATGAAGCACTTTCAAACAACAGTAGCTGCGACAAAGTGCTGTACAGACGAAAATCTAAATAAACATGCAACATATGAAATAGACAACAAAAACAGTAAAACACCATAGCATAAGTAAGAGCAAAAGTTTCAACGTGTTAAAAGCCAAAGAATAAAAGTGAGTCTTACGATTAGTTTTAAAAGTAGACAATAAAGGGGCACTTCTAATATGTAACGGCAAAACTTTCCATAATCTGGGAGCAGCAACACTAAAAGCTCTGTCTCCTCTAAGCTGTAGTTTAGACCTCGGTACCTCCAGGTGCAACTGATCAGCTGACCTGAGGCAACGAGCAGGAGAATATGGGTGAAGCAGCTCAGAGAGGTAAGATGGGGCAAGACCATGTAAACATTTAAAAACAAATAAAAGAATCTTAAAATGAACCCTAAAATGCACAGTCAGCCAGTGGAGAGAACTTAAGATCACTGTCTATTATAAAACCCAAATTGGAAATTGTGTGCTTCAAATAAGACGTCAAGGGGCCAAGATCAATAAAGGATGTTTCACAGGGGCTGCTGGGACAAAACACCATCACTTTAAAGCCATCCAGGCTTTAATGTCTTCAAGACATAGAAGTAGGGGCTTGATCGATAAGGCTCCTTTTTTTAATGGCATGTATATTTGACTGTCGTCAGCATAAAAGTTAAAGGAGATCCCAAACTTTCTGAATATTAAACCCAAAGGAAGCAAATAAAGAGAAAAAAGCTGGGGACCGAGGATTGAGCCCTGTCGAACCCCATAACGCAGAAGAGCAGTGAAAGATTCAGAACCAGCTAAATTGACAGACATGCTTCTGTCTGGCAAATAAGACCTAAACCATTTTAATGCGGTACCACTAAAACCAAGTTGGGTCTGTAAACGAGATAGTAAAATATTGTGGTCCACTGTATCAAAAGCAGCGGTTAGGTCAAGCAGAACAAGAACAACATATTCACCAGAGTCATTTGCCCTGAAAATGTCATTAAAAACTCTCACCAAAGCAGACTCTGTGCTATGCTGAGTTTTAAAGCCTGACTGAAAAACCTCCATAATGTTGTGTTCATCTAAAAAGGGTGTGACCTGAGAAAGAACAATTTTCGCTAAAACCTTTGAGATAAAAGGCAACTTAGAGATAGGCCTAAAATTAGTTAAAAGAGTTTGATCAAGGCCAGGCTTATTCAGTAGAGGCTGTACCATAGCATGCCTTAAAACTTACAGGGACAACACCTGACATCAAGCTGCTGTTTACGATAGCAAGAATGACCTGTCCTATGCTGGGAAAAACATCCTTAAAGAACTGGGGGGAAGCAGGATCACAAGGAGAACCGGATGGTTTTGTATGTTCAAGAATATCCTTTAAAAAAGACAGATTTACTGGTTCAAATTGATCAAACACAGCTGGACAGGGGATCAAACAGGAAGGGTCACAAACAGGAATTTAGTCTAATGGTAAAATACTAAAACACATTTATTTATTTTAATTATGCCAAGAGCTTTCAAAACATTTTATTACAATTGTTCCTTCTTTTATGAACCAATTCTCCTTTATTGCCATCTTTTCAGCCCCTCATTCCACTTCTGAAGAAATTTGGCCTGCCAAAAATAATAAATGAAACATTTTACAACACAGTCTTTTGTTCTGCACTGAGCATGTGAGACATTAATGGAGTTCTTACTACTAAACACTTTGAGAGGAAAGGGTGTTTAAAATATAGCATAGAGCCTCATCCTGGACCTTATCAGCACTAATATTACAGTTATTAATATCTGTATACATATGGTATGTATGTCTCATCTTCAGGTAAACTATCTTTGTTTAATTACTTTAGTTTATATAATATTACGTGTAATTCAGAAAAATAAAATAGTTAACTAATTAATGGTCCGCCTGTGATTAATTGCTATGATTTATTTCTTAATTATACTGCATCTTTAAAGCCAGAGCTGCATGTTTAGAATCAACACAGAAGATATGAAAGAGAAGAGAGATGCTTACTTTTGCTCTTTTCTAGCACCAGGAGATATTGTTCAGGTTTACTGAGCAACACCCGTTTCTGTCTACATGTAGAACTAGACTATAAGACTGGCTGCAGCAATGAGATGCAATATGTTAATCTGAAGGACATTTTAATGTGTTTAGCTACATTAGGAGTAAATGCTTTTATTTTGACCAAAGTAAAGGCCCGATATTTTCACATTATGATGCAAATCCAGCTAGACGCTTACAGAAAAGGTCTCTACTCTTTTCTATCACAGAAAAATCATTTAACTTTACCTATAGCTCAGGTGAAAGTCCCTCTGCTCTTTATTCCTCATCATGACCCTGATAATGCTGATTAGAGTAAACGTCCACCTCATGTTTTGCTGGGTGAATAAGTGATTAGCTGTAACTTACAATTAGCCCATTCTGAGTCAGAAGTCAGATTTTACCACCATCTTCGCCTGGGTTATACGGCCCTGCTTCCACCTGTTCCTGTAAACACACAGGCTCCAGGCTCCCTGTCCGGTTGGCTCCGCGGTTGCTCTGAAATGAGTCCTGTTCGAGGCGCTCAGTGTAACGTTTTGGGTGATGAGCGAGGCAGGTCGACGGCCCTGGAGTAACCTGCTGTTCTGTTCTTCACCAGAATGGAGTCCGTTTCTGCCTTTGCGCAAATAAGTATTTTTTTGTCTTCTCCTTATAACTCATGGTCAGGTTAGATGGAGTGGGAGGTGATTATATGGAACACAATTGAAAAAATCTGATTGTTTTCAAATGAAAATGTGAAGTCCAATACCATTTTGTGGCTGCATCTTTTTTTAATACTTCTAAATTTCTTCTATCAAGAAGTCCGGGACTATTCAGAAAACATCCGAGGCTTCAGCCTCGGAAGCCCAGGTCTAACGACGCGCCTGTTTGGAAGTAAAGTATAGTGAATAAGAAGCTGGGTAAAGCTCTTGAGTAGGTTTTTTTTTTTCTACTATAATTAATGAACACCATCGAGCCGAACTGGTTTCCAAACCCAGAAAGTTATTCAGGTTTTAGTAAACATATATTTTATTTAGCATTTAAGCTAAATGTTGAAACGGTGCTACTGAGGGCCTTGGTTATCAGTAGATAAGGCATTAAAAGTATTTTGTTAAAGAGATAAATTGTTTTTTTAATTAATTATTGCCTTGAATCAGTGATGTGCAGTCAGGGGAAGCAGGTGAGGCACCTGTCATCATGACAAATAAAATACTAGCAATGATAAGAGAAAATCAATTTGTCCACTTGACTGTTCTTTAAATTTTTCTGTTGCGTTGCCTGAGCATCAGTTTGGTTTTGTCCCCGTGCATGTAAAAAAGAATATCCTGAAAATATATTTTGTCATTGCAGAAAGTGAAATGCATATATTATATAGATTCATTATGCACACTGTTAAATGTTTCAAATTTTTGTTTCTTGTAATTTAGATGATTATGGCTTACAGATAATAAAAACCCAAAGTTCAGTGACTGAGAAAATGTCAATATTACATAAGGTCTTAATGCATCAAATATTGGTTTTAGATACATTTCGATGAATTTAGATTATTTGTAAGCCCTTAATTACTTAGATATTTTTCTCATACATTTTTACTTTTAGTTATTGTTTCATTTGTTCGTTCAGTCATTTATCCATCCATCCACTCTTCCTTAATCAATACCTAACCAGAAAGTTACTGGGAAGGTCTACGTTGGAGACGTTCAGACTCATCTGTAAGCGTATCATTCCTTACTGTTGTCCAAAGTTCTCTACGTGTTTCCTACATGCACACGTTCCTTCTTTTGTAATCACGAATCTGTGCATTCATAAATCAGTCAACCCATCTGTTTCTCCATCTGCCCAGTGTTCGTTTGGTATCCTGCATGCATCATTCAATGATTTTAATAATTCTTGTGGGATACTAAAGGTCTGTGTCCAGTATAGATATGCAAAAATGGGAATAAAGAGCCAAAGCAAAACTGTCAAGTTTATTTATCTCTGTGTCTGTCTGTAGGTGCATATGTGAAATCACATGTCAGACTGTTTGATTCCTCCAAAGTGTAGGTGTATAAAATATCTGAGAATTGTGCAGCATTTGATCATTCATAGTCTCTTCCTATAAAAGGCAAAAAAAGCAGAGAAAAAAAAAAAACATCATAATGGCACATCTATGATCTCTTTTCCTCTGTGTTTTTTTTTATATTTTCAAGCTGTTATTGCAGAAAGCCTACACAGTACAGACACATTTTAAATCACTGCTTAAAAAAGGTGACACATGATGACGCAATGATTAGCAACAAATGTACAGACAAATTTTTTGTAGGAGTGCGAACACCTTCACCTACATGTGTTCTGGGTAAAGAGAACTTCACTGTGACCATATGCAAAAAACTTTTTCTGAAAATGGATGACAATAAAGAAAAGTAAACACTGTGACTAAACATTATGGCAAAATACAAAACAAAGGTCAGAAGTTGTCAGACATTGTTAGAGCCAGTTAAACCCAGTATTTCAATATGTCACAGTGACAGCAAAATACTGAAACTATTTCTGTCCTGTGTCTCACAAAATTATATTAAAGAGAGAGTGAGAAGGTCAGAGTCAGAGAACTTGTATCCATTTCCCTGGCAGATGTTACAAAGGTGTGTTAAAAGGCTTTACGAGTTAGTGGATGAGATGCTAAAGACGCTGGACAGCATGGGTCTGTCGTGGTTGACACAACTCTTTAATATCCTAGGATGAACCAGAATGCAACCTGTAGAGATGCAGAACAGAGTGGTGCTCAATGTTTGTCAGATGCACTGGAGAGTTTCATACAGTTTATCCTCCCAGTAAAAGTTCCGTTTAGATTGTTGAAAAAGGTGACCAGTTGCAGAATCTATGATTGATCGATCAATCTGCGATATTGTGGTTGAATATTGTGAGAACTATTGTTCATCACAGCTTTAGTATCTTGGTTACTAAGGTCTATATCTGGTCTGGCCACATTAAAAATTGCCTACAAGCAGTCGGTTTTGATTGGATATTACGATGTCCAGTACAATTTAACATATTGTGCAGTTCTAATATATATATATATATATAACCAATATATATATACCATTGCATTTTTTTCATTGGGTTATACATGTTTGAGAACTAAAGATAAACATTATAGCATTACTATGCAAACGCTGTGGTTTTTGAGTGAAAAAGAGTCTCAGGGAAAAGTCTCTGGTAGGACTTTGAAACACTTAGGAAAGTCTGGAGAACCTTTGAGTTGGATAGAAGGAAAGGTCCGCTTAGATGTGGTTAAGAAGGAAAAAAGATATTCTCTCAAATATTTGATATAGCTATGTTCCAACCTTCATGTATGGTCATGAATTTTGAACATTGACTAAAAAAATTAGATGCCATACCACAAGCATTTGATATCAGTACACCCCACCTACAAAGGGAAATCTTGCCTCATGGATGGATGGATGGATGAATGGAAAACTTACATTTGTATAAAAAGCTTCACCTACAGTATTTTCCTGTTTTAGTTACTCATTACTTTTGTTACTGTGCAAGTGTGTCTATAGATTTGCTGCAGTTCAGTGTCAACTAAGCAACACGTTTTATGACTTCAATAAAAAGCTTAATGTCTCCAAACCCACATTTTAACTTTTTCTTTTTGTACCCTAATGAATATATGGTAAAAGGCATCCTCATGCACAGATAATTTTATAAGACTCCTTAATATTTTGGTTTCAAAAAGGTCATAACTTTTTTATTTTAATATCAACACGCAGTAATTCGATGCATCATTATTAAAAAAATGCTTAGCCGTTTACTCTTGTAAACTTGTCATGTTATATTAATAAACCAAACAGAAGGTTTATTTAGGGCATTTACAAAGCATTCAACTGAAACGTCAATGACAAATTGCTACATCATAGGGAAAATAACGATGATGTGATTTGATGAGACAAAGATTATGATGAAGTAAAAGACTCAGTGAACCAGGACACACAGAGTGGCTATGGGCATATGTCCTTATGGACGGTTAAAAGAGCATGATGGGGGAAAATATGCTCCAAAAGTATAGCTTTTGCTCTGAAACACACAATGTTTTCTCATGATAAAGTAAGTTAACAGAAATAGGGTCAAAACACACCACAGTTGATATTTGCTCTTATGTTTCAAAATAGAATGGATAAAATTTATTGGATTTTTAGTGTGATTAAAGGTCAGAGATAAAAACGTGTATCTTACCATTCAAAAGAAAACATTGAACGTGAGCTATGTCAAAGGTGCATGACAGAAGCATGCTGTACATAGAGCTGGACATATGTAAGGGTTGTATTTTCTCCTGTTGGCTAAGTAAATCACCTCATTAAATCATAGAGGGACAACCTATTTGCCTTCTGCATGATATTACACAATACCAATATAAAATCCAGCTGGAAGCAGAGAATTTAAAATGTCCAGGATGATATGCACACACTGTCAAACCCATTTCTGTCGGGGTCTGGGAGTTCCTGTTTGTTTTGATTTTGCCTGCTATTTACTTTGTCTAGTCCATAGGTGGCATTGGAGCTCATGGTGTAGAGGTGACGGGTGTTCCTTATCTGCTGATTGGTACTAGGGAGTATTTAAGCAGGAGGCTGCCAGCACTTCACCGCCCGAGTGTTAGCCAACAGTTGTAACAGACTCTCGCCAAACCTAAGCTTCTTGTGACTAAGCTTTGTGTTTTCTCAGTGCTTCGACTAAACTTCATGTATTCCCCTCCTCAGGTTGCTTTCAACCCCTGGTTCTGTTTCCAGTTTGTTTCCTGACTTCTGGATTAAGAACCTTCTGAATCTAAGATTCAAGCCTCCAGTTACTCTCTCTGGATAAACTCCAAGCTGGCAGCTTCCTGGCTCTGCGATCAACCTGCCCCAATCTAAGCGAACCCTGTTCACCCTCCAACGAGCTCCCGTGCAAGTACCACCACCCAGCGCTCCACGCCACCATCTTCACACCGCGGATTGAGCTTGTCTGGACCAACTTACCTTGGATACAACTCTCCTTTGGTCCTTTGCTCCCAGACTCCACATCTAATTAACACAGAGGAGCTAAACAAAAATGTAAATAAACCCAGGGGAAAAAATTAACAGAAATCTAAGAGGAATAAATCTAGATGCAGAACAAACACAAAGATGCACAAGAAAGAGCACAAGAAGTAGGAAACTAAACCTAAAGGAATGAACTGATATAGCAACACCCAGAGGACATAAACAACTAGGACATACAGGGGTTGGACAATGAAACTGAAACACCTGGTTTTAGACCACAATAATCTATTAGTATGGTGTACAGCCTCCTTTTGCGGCCAATACAGCGTCAATTCGTCTTTGGAATGACATATACAAGTCCTGCACAGTGGTCAAAGGGATTTTAAGCTATTCTTCTTGCCGGATAGTGGCCAGGTCACTACATGATACTGGTGGAGGAAAACATTTCCTGACTCGCTCCTCCAAAACACCCCAAAGTGGCTCAATAATATTTAGATCTGGTGACTGTGCAGGCCACAGTACCCTGGATACCGTGGCTCTTGATACATCACAAAGACTTGCTGTCTTGGTCACAGATGCGCCAGCAAGACGTGCACCAACAATTTGTCCTCTTTTGAACTCTGGTATGTCACCCATAATGTTGTGTGCATTTCAATATTTCGAGCAAAACTTTGCTCTTACCCTGCTAATTGAAAATTCACACTCTGTTCTTACTGGTGCAATGTACAATCAATGAAGACTGGCTACCAGGCTGGTCCAATTTAACCATGAAACCTCCCACACTAAAATGACAGGTGTTTCAGTTTCATTGTCCAACCCCTGTAGTGGCAACAGAGACACAAAAGAAAACTAAAACCAAACACTCAAGAATCATAACAGATTCATCCACCAGATTTATGCACACAGACAAGGCATTTGACTTTGGTTCCACTTTGCTCTCAATAAAGAGATTTTAAATATAAATATATAAGAAGGAAAATAAAAATAGTAGTAATAATAGTTATGTAAACATGTACATATACATTGTTGAGGCAAAAAAGAAAGATGTGTTTGTATTAATTCAAATATTCATGGTATTGATATGCTCACTCTGACTGTTAAATGTTCATCAGATTGGCATCCTGGGAAAATAAACTTTCTTTGTGGTGGCTGGTTTTTGCAAACAGCACTCTGTAGTGCCAACCCAAAGGTAAAGGTTTAAACGGTTTGTGTTCAGGATGTGTTGGGTCTGGAGAGATGTTGGATGGAATGGAAGGATTGTCAGTCCTGATGATCCTCTCTGCAGATATAATTGTTGTAGTTTGGACCTGTCCTGTTTTGTGGATGAGCCAAACCACACAATGATCGACAAACACAGGATAGACCGAGTAATGGCTGTGTATAAGATGACAAACAGCTCCTGTGGAAGGGGTCACTTCTGGAGTTGCCATTGGAACTACAGTCCCTGCTGGCTTTCTTCCAAACAGTGGCTATGTGTGAGAAGCAACTCAAATGCTAAGAATTGGTGGTTCCTTGGAACTGGAAGTGATCCACATTATACACTGTCGCTGAGGGTTGTGATATGAGGCAGTGTGGGGGTGTTCTCCAAAAGTTCACCATCATCTTCACCGTCTTCAGAGGGTAAAGCTCCAGGTGATTCTGACTGTTCCAGTGGACCAGCTGATCCACCTCCTGTCAAGTCCACAGAGCTGTGCACAAGTTGGTGTGTATTGTGTGTGTTTCTCTCCCTTTTCTTGCAGAGTGGACTGGCAAGTGCAGCTCCTCAGCTGGTCCTTATTGGGACTAATTAGGGGATGCTTAAAAGAAGCAAGCAGGCAAGGGAGAGATGCCAGATTGTTAACGCTACCAGTGTGTCCATCGTTAGCCCATCCGCAGTTTGTCTTAAACTTCCTTCTCAGTTACGCATTTATCCTACATTTTATGTGTCACGAATTACACCCGTTCTTTCCAGCTCTCTGTGGGTGCAGCTCCTCAGCTGGTCCTTATTGGGAATAATTTCAGGAAGCTTGAAAGGAGCGAGCAGGCAAGAGAGAGACGTCAGACTGTTAACGCTACCATTTTGGTAAATCAGGCCAACAGTCAAAGTGTTTTTTCTAAACCCTGTCACATTTAACTTACCTATGTCTTTTCCACCGTGCCAGGACCCAGTCTGGACCACAGCTACCTCACGGAGAGTTAGGGAAGAATAATGTTCTGCTCTGTGGACCCAGAGGAATTTCCTCTGTGTGGAGCCAGCTGCTCAGTCTCTTCCCTGCTCGACAAATTACCACCAAAGTGCAGCTGCCTCAGTCCTTCAACACTCTTACTCTTTCTTACCTCCTAGCCTCTTCTAAAACTTTCAGGACACCAAGCAATGCTGCCTGTTGATCACAGCTTCTGCGGACAGCTCACCATGCCCAGACAACTCCGTCTTCCAACTAAACCAAGACTACAAACCAATCTTACAAGATTTGACCATATACTGCTGTTCCACTGTTAACCTTAACCTGCTTCCCTCTGCCCAAGCTGACTCCGATCCAAAGAAATCCAGAGGACCAACCTCACTTACTCACTTTTCAATAGATTTGTAAAAAAAAAACGTTCTTCCCTGTGTCAGTGTCCAGAGTTAAAAGAAACCCTAAAATATGATACATCGTGTCTGTATGCAGATTTCTCTTTGTCCTGAATCAAACCAGTGACAGTGGTGTCATCTGCAAGCTTCATTAGTTCGAAAAGTGGGTCCACTGACATGCAGTCATTTGTACAAAGAGAAGAAGAGAGGGGATAAACACACATCATATAATAACATAACATTTTTTTTCAAGCTTTTAAAGTTTAGATTTTGCCACCTGCCCTTTAACAAACTCTGCAGATGTTTATTGAAGTTTGATGGCTCTGGGTTACATCACTCCTTTGCTTTGTTTCACCTGTAAATCATACCCAGGCAATTCTATTTAATGCTGATATGTGTCCATTCAATGCCCATGTGCATCTGTTTACTTAGTAGGTAAGAATTTAGTTGAATATTCCTATTTATATTCCTATTACTATTGTGGTTCTAATCTCTGTTTGGGCTGCTTAGGACCCCATATAAAACCAAAATAACTTTGAGGTTCCTTCTGCTGATGGTACATTGATGCCATGTAACATTATTTTGCAGTAGACTATCAGTTGATCAGAGTAAACTGCATCAAATCATTTGCCATTTAGGTATGTACAAAGAAACCAGAATGCATATATGAAATGATGCGCAGAGTATACTCCAACACATAGTTTCTAAAACTATGAAGATTTTTTCATGCCCATAAATTTTGCAGTTGAAAACACCAAAATTGCAAAAATTAAGTGTTTCAGTGTATTATGTTTTGGGTTCTGATTACCTATACCCCTGTCACACTATTATGTATCAGCTTTTAATTTCAGTGGCATTATAAGACATGGTACTTTCATAAATAATTCTCCCACATCGCTTTTCTCCACATTTAACTCAAGCATAGACCATTTGACTACCACAGAAACTGCCTCAAGCTCTCAGATGCCCCTGCACATAGTATAAATGAAGGCATTAATCCCATGCTCTGCTATCCATATGCTGTACGCTCCTCAAGAGGCTGGATTCTTGAAATTGAAAGTGAAACTTCAGTCATCACCGGATGTTTCAATAATTCGACTAATAATTATCAGGCCACTTGGGGACACTTTCAGGGAATTGAAATCCCATTCCCACATGGTCAGTTCATCCTTTAACATAGAAAAAACAAAAACGTCATGGAATAATAAACATGGTCATGCCACAGCAGAATAGTGTGAATTCTTTACCATTGATCTCGGTATACATATGGTATTCCAAAGAGGGGCAATCAAATATGATGTTTACCTTCTTACAGGACTTTCATAAAATATAAAGAAAAACAAAATACTAAAAACTGGGTCTTAAATGTTTCAAAAGTACAATGACTCTAACAAACACCATGACTAATTTTGTCACATTCTGAGGCTGAAGTGGACCAAAGTGTAGACAAGAGCTGGGTAGCAGCATGTTAAAGGAAGGCTTTATCTTTATTCAAAGGTTTTTCCAAAAACGTAGCAAAACGTAGCATAAGTCACAGCAGCTATCGACATAAGTTGAGCCGAAAACTTACATGAAATCTCAGAGCAGGAGCGTAGGACAAACTGAACATAGTCATGGTAGTGAACGGGAGGAACCAGTGAAGAACAATGAAAACCAGAGAGCTTATAAACAAAGGGAAGTGGAGTATGGACCAATGAGACAGGAAATCAGAGGAAACAAGAATCAGGTGTGGACCAGGCTGTAGAAAACTGAGGGAATATGAATGGTTTCTATGTTGACCAGACTGGAAGACAAAGAGGAACATAAGAGGAGCTAGTCTATAACATAACCAAAGGGAAAACTGAATACAAAAACAAAACTATGAGTAAGGGACTGAATAAAAAAACTCAGGGAAACAGATCTAAGCGAAACTATGGACAAAGATAAATAAGCATAGAAGCATAAGAACCAAGAATAATCATTAACTAAAGTAAACTAAGAGACTAGAGGGAACAGAAGAAAAAAGTGGCAAACTAAGAATTAACAAAAGAAACCATAAAGAAACCCCAACTACAAAAGTAAACAAACCTAAACCAACACTGACTGAACTAACTGGGAAGGAAGCAGAGAACGTGAGGACTAGAATACAGTAAATACAAACCGAGATGTAAACAATAACTAAAGCTAACCTATAGGAAGGAACTGGAAGAATAGAAATTAACTTGAAGAGCTAACACAGAGTAAATAGTACCTGAAGGGAAAACTAATGACAAGGAGTAGCTGATGAAAGAAACTAATAAACTAGAAGAGTACAAAGAAACAAATACCTTACCATAAATAAACACAAAGATACTAAACAGGAAACTAAACTAAAGAACCCATGGAAGCCAGAGAACTATAATAATAATCATAATCTTACGAAAACCATACCAAGTAATAAGAAAGCAACCACTAAAGGAACTAAGAGCGAGGGGAGAGGAAACAACAAACACTAGGAGGCAAAATGTCAAACCCTGACAAGTTTTGAAATGGATAAAGAACGCTAACATTAGGTTTGAAAATAACTGCGGTAGTGCGCTAGTGCCTGCCAGACATGTTGGGGGCTCTGGGGGGGTTGGTGCAGGTCCTGGGCCACTGGAAGGACTGGTTCCCGGGTTTAGTCTGCACAGCTGAGGGTGGAGGTATGTCTGGGATGGCTGGGAGGCTAGGTGCCTGTGTCTCGTTCTGTGATTCTTGACCTGGGGGCTGCTGCCTTGTTTCTTGCTGGCGACCTATTTCTATGCTAAACATATGGCTTACCTTGGGTGATGCTTTATGTCTGGGTGGGACTGCTGCTTCCTTCTACCGTTCTCACCACACTAACAAATATACACTTCCAAGTGAAAGACTTGTATGCACACTCAACCACCCAACACACACACACATACACACACACCAACACACAACTACTCAAATTGTCATATACAGGTTATTATAACATAATTGTGGCCTGACTACTTTGATGCTTGATTTAATCCAGAAGTAATAATTCAATTCAATTCAAATTCAAAAATACTTTATTAATCCCAAAGGGAAATTAAATGTTGTTGTAGCTCATTATGAGGGTTTCCTCAAAGAGCCGTTGTAGATGCTGATGGCTGTGGGCAGGAAGGATCTCCTGTAGCGCTCCGTCCTATAGCAGATCTGAAGAAGCCTCTGACTGAAGACACTCTGTTGTTGTAGGACAGTCTCATGAAGAGGATGCTCAGGGTTTTCCATAATGTTCTTCATTTTATGAAGAATCCGTATTTCCACAATGATCTCCAGAGGTTCCAGAGGAGTCCCCAGAACAGAGCCAGCCTTTTTTATCAGCTTGTTGAGCTTTTTTAAGTCCCTGGTGCTGATGCTGCTTCCCCAGCAGATGATGGCAGAACAGATCACACTTTCCACAACAGACTTATAGAAGATATGCAGCATCTTGCTGCAAACACCAAAGGACCTAAGCTTCCTCAAGAAGTACAGTCTGCTCTGTCCCTTCTTGTAGATGGCTTCACAGTTGCATCTCCACTCTAGTCTGTTGTCCAGGTGAACACCGAGGTATTTATACTCCTCTACCACCTCCACTTCTTCTCCCATGATATAAATAGTTTTTGACTTATTCCTGTTTCTCTTAAAATCTACAATCATCTCCTTTGTTTTAGTCACGTTCAAAATGAGATGATTGTTTCCACACCATGCCACAAAGCGGTCCACCACCTTCCTGTACTCATCTTCTTGTCCATCTCTGATCCACCCCACAATTGCAGAATCATCCGAGTATTTCTGCAGATGACAGGAGTCTGTCTTGTACTGGATGTCTGAGGTCTACAGAGTGAAAAGGAATGGTGAGAGTACAGTCCCCTGTGGTGCTCCTGTGCTGCTGACTATCCGGTTAGACACACAACCCTTCAGTCTCACAAACTGTGGTCTGTTTCTCAGGTAGTCTTTAATCCAGGAGATTGTTGAGGCCTCCACCTGAGTCTTCTGGAGTTTCTGACAAAGCAAATCAGGTTGGATTGTATTAAATGCACTGGAGAAATCAAATAACATGATCCTCACAGTGCTGCTGGCTTTGTCCAGATGACAGTGGGTTTGTTGAAGCAGGTGTATGATGGCATCTTCAACTCCAACTCCACAGCGATAAGCAAACTGAAGGGGGTCCTGATGATTTACTGTTTGCTTACTCAGGTGGGCCAACAGGAGTCTCTCTAGGACCTTCATGATGTGAGATTTCAGGGCAACAGGTCTATAGTCATTGAGGACTGATGGGTGAGTTTTCTTTGGTACCGGAACAAGACAGGAGGTCTTCCACAACACCGGAACCTTCTTCTGGGCCAGGCTAAGGTTGAAGAGGTGCTGCAGCCTTATTCCGATTCAGTCTCTCCAGTTGCATCTTCACTTGACTTCTTGAAACACACAGGTGGAAGGGGGAAGCAACAGAAGCATCAGCATCTTCTGATATGATTGAAGGCAAACATGTAGAAGAAGAAGGGTCTAGGGCTGAGGTGGAAGATAAAAAATGTGAGGTGTTACTGGACAGCTGTGGGTCAAAGGAAGGTGGATTGTCTGTTTGGCTGTGAGCAGGAGAGGAGGATGCAAAGCTTGTTTCTGAACTGAACCTATTGAAGAATGTGTTCAGTTCATTGGCTCTGACCAGACCTCCATCGGTCTGATCATCCTTCTGCTTGAAGCCTGTGATCTTCTTCATCCCTGTCCACACATCTCTGATATTGTTTTGCTAGAGCTTGCTCTCCAGCTTCTTCTTGTACACCTCCTTGCTGTCTCTTATCTTGACTTTAAGTTGCTTCTGTATACTCCTCAATAATTCTCTGTCTCCCTCTCTGAAGGCTCTTTTTTTCTTGTTAAGCAGGTCCTTCAGGTCACTGGTGATCCAAGGTTTGTTATTGGGGAAGCATCTCACGGTTCTTGGTGGGGATGATGTTATCCACACAGAAGTTTATATAGTTGGTCACACACTCAGTCATGGCATTGATGTCCTCTCCATGTGGCTGGCACAGTGTGTCCCAGTCTGTAGCCTCAAAGCAACCTTGCAGAGCTTCTTCAGCTTCCTGTGACCATTTTCTCAGTCCTCTTTATTACAGGTTGCCTCTGAACAAGGGGCTTATATTTCGAGCAGAGAAAAACAAGATTGTGATCTGATTTGCCTAGAGGAGGTCTTGCTGTAGAGATGTATGAGTCCTTGACATTTGCATAAAACAAATCCAATGTTTTGTTTTCTCTGGTAGAGCAGGTGACAAACTGTTGAAACGTTGGAAGTGTAGCAGAGAGTGAAGCATGGTTAAAATCACCAGAAATTGCCACAAAAGCATTGGGGTTTGTGTCTGTAGCTTAGCAACAGCTGAGCTGATGGCATCACATGCAGTGTCGGCAACAGCGGAAGGTGGAACGTAAACTGTTGCCAAAATAACACTGGTGAACTCTCTGGGTAAATAATATGGACAAAAACTTACTGCCAACAGTTCAATATCTGGACTGCAGAGATGACACTTCCCAGTTACATGTCCTGAATTACACCATCTGTTGTTCACAAGTACTGCCAGTCCACCTCCTTTACATTTGCCGCTCCTCATTAAATCTCTGTCTGCTCGTATGGTTAAAAAGCCCGGCAGTGAAACGCTGGAGTCGGGGATATGATCCTGCAGCATGTCTTAGTAATACACATAATACTGCATGCCTGGTACTGGGTCCTTTGCAGGGCTTGGAGTTCATCCAACTTGTTTCCCAACGATCTCACATTGCCCATCATAATCGACAGAAGAGATGTTTTGAACTTCCTCCTTCTCTCTCTTCTCTTAGCTCCTGCTCTGCACCCACGGCGTCTCCTTTTCAACTCATTAGGGATTTGGGGTTGTAGTTGAAGTATTATTTTAGCTTTTGAGATATTAATCAGCTGCTCCCGGTTGTAAGAAACAACCCCGTTGCCATGGCAATGCATCATAACAAATGTCCAAAAATAGAAAGTTTTAAGAAAAATCCTCCAAGTTGCACAGCATCCGACATCGGAGTGGACAGTTGTCCAAAAAAAAAAATCAACTGTATTCACCACAAGAGGAATAGTTCCCAAAAAAGAATAAATCAGAATCAAAAGTAACAGAGCTACTCCAACCTGCTGCCACCTTGAGGGGCGCAATTCTAGAAAAAAACAAAAAACAAATGTTAATCACACACTTAAAAAAATAAAATAAAAAAAATAATTAAATAATAATGTTAATCACACAATTAGCATACCGTTTCAAGATATCTTTTGTGGAGCAAAACTTCATTGGCACATGTAGGCAACCATCTGCTCCATATGATATGCTGAATTGCCATGACAGGACACATAACAAAAATAAAAAAATAATTTTCTGGAATAGCTTCATTCTCAATATATCAATTTATAAACTAAGCTTATAGTCAACTGAAATATAGAAGCTCACTATAGCTACAGAAGGTTTAAGGGTTCTCTCCAATTTGGTAAATTATATTTAAACAAATGCTAGAGGGGGTGCAGTTACATAATTTAGTCAGTATGTTTAAGTTTGACCCTATGTAGACTGGAAACATTTCACAACAATTTTAAACTTGTGGACCAGTTTATTTAAAGAACATCTCTGACATTGTATGCTGGTATCATACCACTCTGAAATGAAAGTTGTTGGAACAACATTAAAACAAAAAATAAATATGACAATTCTGGGAAAGTTTTAAAATAATTCTAGGTATTGAAGATATGGTCTACGATCTTGAGTTTATACAACCTTAACAATGATCTGCTGCTACGCAGAGAAAATATAGTTAAGCACATTATTTTGGTGTGTGTTTGTGTGTGTGTGTGTGTGTGTGCATCCTGTAGAGAACCTTTGTCGAATCGTCATCTACACCAATCGTTTTTAATACCTTTTTGTAGATGTCATTGAGCTGTCTAGAAGTAGTCTGGAAATATTTATCGAGGCAAGGCTGAAACTGTATGACACTCTTGATATTAGGCCGAGTATTCTAGGAGCTCTATGTAGTACTTTAAGGCACTGTCCCGCATGTTTTTATATATCAGACAGATCAGTTTTCTGTCAAAACACAGACCTGGAATCACTAACCTAGAGGTGTCGAACTCAACTCCTTTAAGGGGCCAGTGTCCTGCAATTCTTAGATGTCACTCTGCCTCAACACACCTGAATAATACAGTTAGGTCATTAGCAGGACTCTATAGAACTTGGCTGCATGAAAAGGTAATTTTGTCACTTGATTCAGGGTTATTGGACTTGGGACACATCCAAAAGTTGCAGAATATCAGCATAGGTCTTACATTGAGGGATACACCAAGGACTGGAATTCTCAGAGATTGAATTTTGAGCTCCCATGCATCAACTCACTCTATGATGTTTTCCAGGTCTTTGTTAAGCTCGGAGCTATATCAGACATATTTAAAAATGTCATGGCAGCAAAGATGATGGAATCGTCAGCATACAAATAAATGTTGTTTTAACAATGTTTCACAATATCACCTATAAAGATGCTGTTTCTTGGCAACATATGAATGTATGTAAACCTCTGATCAGAACCATATCATCTTGTGGCATGATAATTAATCAGGAAACAATGATAACTAATGGTGTTATGGTAGCCAGTACTGAAAACCCTGCTTTAAAATAATGTCCCGAGACTTGCCTAGATGACAAATTCCCATATTTCAAGTTTGCTGTGCTATTCGGTAAGGCAGACAGCAAAGATTAAATTGAGAAAAATTATGAACTCTTAAGTTGTTCCTGTTTAGTGTTTGGGGAAAAAAAAAAAAAACATTCTGAAAATTTTGGATACTTAAAAGACAAGTGTTTGTGTGACCAGAAAAAGTTTGAGCAAAAGTTTGGCACATTATCAGTGTTCTTTGTAAACTTTTATATAGACTGAAAACCACAATTAAAAGGTTTCAGAAAATGCTGTCATCAACATCCACTTTCTAGATGGCTTCAGCACATGTCCAACATTCCTTAAAAGCTGAAGAGCAGATGGATGGGCAAATTAAGGCTGTAGCATTTCAGATAAGACAGAAACACACTTAATATACAAGGAGGAAATACACGGGCAGCCATTTAGAAGGGATAGTAAACACACTGTTACATAGGAGTGATTGATAAAGCCCATTCATGTACTCCCAGATGCAGAAAAAATGTAAAGAAAAAACAAAGCTTTGCAAAATTGTCTATTTCATTCACAATTTGAAAATATAACAGAAATGTTTATTCTTGTCAAGCCATAAGCTAAGTTAATTACAGAAGTGTTGACAAGACAGACTAATTACAGTATCGGGTTAAATGGTTTAAATATCTGGTTGAATGAAACAAGGGTTTCTTCAAAGTTTTAAGTACTGTTGATGATGTTCTATTCAGCTTTGATATTTCAAAACTTGTTGTTGGATGCTTTTTATACTAATGGTATGTCAAGTCTTTCTAAGTTAAACATTAGACTAGACTGTGGAGTATGTTCTTTAAAAACTAAACCGTACAAGCAGAGAGAAAAAAAACAAACAAACAAGAAGCCTAATTAATAGCACACTAAAGATTCCAGATAAATAGTATCTGACAGTCATATCATGAAGACATAGAAAATATATAAAAAAAGAAATCAGGACAGAGCTGACAAAGCATTGCTTAGGTCTAATTGTTAGTTGAATCCTAAAATAAAATATACCGCTCGCTCAAACAAATTAAAGGAACACTTTGAAAACAAATCAGATACTCCTTATGAGATGACGGATTGTGTCCTAGGGTATCACCTCCTAGATCCTAAACAGGACATCACTATGCTTCTGGACAGTCTAATCTGCAATCTTGTAGTGTCGGGTGGATCTAAAAATGAGGCCAGTCAGTGGTATTAATTCCTCCAGGAATTGCCTGCATACTCTTGCCACATTATGCTAGGCATTACCATGCACCAGAAGGAACCCAGAACCCACTGCACCAGCAAAGGGTCTAACAATGGGTCTAATGATTTCATCCTGATACCTAATGGCAGTCAGGGTTCCATCATTTATACTGTACAGTTCTGTGTATTCCTCCATAGAGATTCCTCCCCAGACCAATACTGACCCACCACCAAGGTTAGCTGCAGGTAACACGTAAAATGAGGAGAATATAAATCTGTTAGATATTTATGGTCAGGATTGACTAATATCAGTTGAAAAAGATGGAATTGCATCACTGCCGAATGGATTACTGGGCAGGATTTTAATTTGCACTCTCATTTTTAAGTGTTTCAGGGAAGACACCAGAAGACAAGCTGTCATTTAAAATTGCAAGGACAAATAGTCACAGCAAGGGAAGACCTCTTTGAAGAGATGAGGAAAAACTAGGTCAGTGGGAGAGGCTGAGAGTTTAATCTGACCAGCAATTTTCTTCAGCCAGGATAAGGATACTGGCCTAAATTTATCAAAGGTTGCAGGGGGACACAGGGGTCATACATAGAGGGTATAATAGAGGCCCTTATAAAGGCTACTTCATTAATAAAGAAATTAAACCCTTGTTATATTTGGGAGGGTGGTAGAGAACCACACACAGCGCGACCCAACTCAAACAGACGCAGGTCATAACTGTTAAACAAGGATGGCAGCAATACCTCTTTGCAGTTCAAGTCAGTTTTGTAGACAACCGCCACTCCACCATTGCGGTCCGATGTCCGAGGGCTGTTCAAGTAATAACAGTCCTGCAATAGAAGCACCACAAAAGCACTGGAGTCACCTTCCTCTATGACTCGGTCAGAAAGAGATGATCCACTCTAGAGGTTGAGTGTTTTGTTTGCTAGCGATGTAGTATTCACCAGGCCAATCATGGTAGGGACCGGCGGATCTGAAGCCACAGTGGATCGATGCTGGCGTGAAAAGCAGGGGTGGTGGTGTCAAGTTTTTTTATTCGGACCGAGGATGGGCACCAGCCAGGTGCTGACATGGTTCCTCCACTGCTGAAAATCCAGAGGACAGCCACCCATTTAAAACTTAGAACCGAAAAACCACGGTCAAGTTGAATAGCCTGGCCTTGGTTTTCACCAGGATGGCACTGCGTCTCCCATGGTGACAGAAACATTTACAATGTACAGGTACATCCTGCCAAATACAGGGAGGTATCACATTTCAGGAATGTAGGAGGCGTTTTCGGTCCACCATGCCAAAAACCTGTGAAGACATGACTCACAGTCCGCAGATCAGGTAATATTTGGCGATTGTACACAATTAAAGAGTTGACTTTGTAGTGAAAAGCAACATACAGGCAACAAACCTGAGCATAGCTCGCACAGACTGATGGCAGGCCGCGTGCATTGGCGCCATCATACGCTGGGAAATGACATGCCTAACCTCAAAAAGCCTACGTCCAGAAGTCTCACCCTTCTTCAACTGGTGGTTTGGACAATTAAGTAGCCCACAGCAGTCATCCAACTCCCAACAGTCATTTCTGTTAACAGCTGCTCATTCCCTAATTTAATAATAGCAAGAAGGGAATGTCAATACATCCAAAAGTGTTTAGCTTAGAGATAAAACTTGTGTAATCAAGGTTATTTAAAGAAATGCCCTGGAATCTCAACATTCTCTCATTTCATCTACTCAGATCTTTGGAGCTACTTATTCAGCAGCTATTTGTGACATCCAGGGAAGACATTCAAAGACCATTTCCTTTAAAACAACAGATATTTTGCCGTCTAAAGGGCTCCGGCCAAGAGTCCTGTGTCTTGAAGGTGAGTTAAGTATGCGCAAATGTTCTCAAACTACAGGTATATCATATTGTATCTTTTCACTCATTTCAGTAAGTGAAAGTCAATAATTGTATGCATTCATTACAGTGTAAAATTTCAGGCCCTTTTTTGCTGTTATTGTGATGACTTTAGCTCAGAGATAATGAAAATCCAAAATTCAATGTCTCAGAAAATTCAAATATTGGGAAAAAGTTAAATATTTGAATCTCCTAGTTTCAGACACTAATCAGCAAATTAAGTCAAAACACCTTCAAAGATTTCCTGAGCCATTAAATACTCTCTCAGTCTGAATCAGTGGGCTACACAATCATGGGGAAGACTACTGACTTGACAGATGTCCAGAGGAGGGTAAGCCACAAAAGGTAATATCTAAAGAAGCGTGTTGTTCACAAAGTGCTTATACAGCACCCTGTGAATAATAAGCATATTCAAAGAGAGTTGATTGGAGGGAATCCTACACATGGGCTGCAGATGTCACAATCTTCTTCTGTTGCTCAGTGGTACAATGTCCTCTTTTCAGATGAAAGTAAGTTGCATTTCATTTGGAAATCAAGGTTCCACAGAATCCATGTTGCCTAAAGTTTCCACAATCAGTGATGATTTGGGCTACCATGGCGATGGTGACAGGGGTTCGTCTTGTAACTGGTGGGTTGCCGGTTCGATTTCCGCTATGTCTGTCTCAGTCGTATTCACCTTGGGCAAGACACTTCACCCGCCTTGCCTACTGATGGTGGTCAGAGGGCTCGGTGGTGCCTGTGTATGGCAGCCTCACTTCTGTCAGCCTGCCCCAGGGCAGCTGTGGCTACAATGTAGCTCACCTGTGTTAATGTGTGTGAATGGGTGGATGGCTGAATGTAGTGTGAAGCGCTTTGGAGTCTCTGGGGACTTGATAAAGTGCTAAACAAGTACAGGCAATTTACCATTTGGGGTCATCTGCTTGTGTTGGTCCATCTGTCAGGAAATTTTAGCGCACTTCATGTGTCCTTCTGCTTACAAGCTTTATGGGAATGCTCATTTCATTTTTCAGCAAGACTTGACACCTGCCTACACTGCCAGAGTTACCAAAAGCTGCTTTAATGACCATGATACCACTGTGCTTGATTGGCCTGAACAGCATACAGAATTTATGGGCTGTTTTCAAGAGGAAGATGAGAGACATCAGAAACAACAATACAGATGACCTGAAGGCCGCTGTCAAAGCTACCTGTGCTTCCATTACAATTAACCACAGGCTGATCGCCTCCATGCCAAGCCGCATTAATACAGTAATTCATGCAAAAGGAAGCCCAACCAAGTATTGAGCACCAAGTAACCACATTTGAGTATTACTTACTCAAGGGTTTTTCTTTTTTAAAATTACAATCTTTTGATGGACAAAAACATTTGTCTGCATTGTTAAAAAGTGTTATTTTAAAAGAGAGGTAACATGTTATGGTTAGCCGGATCACTTAAGTAAACCTTTCCACCTGCAAACACTTGCAATTTGGAAAACACATACAGTAAGCGAGATATAAGTTTATCAACTGCAGAAAAAGATAGTCCAATACAAATTCTAGAGTAGGTTCGCAGTTTTTCTTGTGGAGTGCCACTGTCCATTTAAACCTTCCCTCTGTGTTGTTATTCAAGAGATGGTGGCAAAGAATGTCTGGTTTGTCCCTCTCATGATTCTTACAGTCAATTGCTAATCACAGCATAAACATTTTTAGTAATTTTATGAAACACTGTTTTGCTTTTAACCAAAACCAAACAAAGAGATAAGGTACGGTGCAGATAAATACATATATTAATTGATTCTGGGACATAAGCTTTATGGGATTTATAGGACTTGTACATTGTGCAGCAGGTTAATAGAGGGGGAACACAAGCCAAGACTGTTGTAAAACAGAGTGAAAAGGCCACAAGAAGTAAGAAACCTTGAGACTGGTGTTGACTCACAGTAATAGGCATATAGCTAGGTAGTGAGAATCCTTATAGGACTCAAGAGACTAAATGAGACCCACAAAAGAGAAAGTAATCAAAATGCTAATGACACAGGAGGTTGCTGTCATCATCATATCTGGATACAGATTCAAGCTATCATTTGCAAGGAACTGTTTCAACCAAATTCATTTTGGTACAAATGGAGAAGAATGTATAAAAGCCTGTAGAGCACAGAGTGGAGCAGACCGAGCTTAAGTTCAACAATAGTAAATGTGGCTTCAGACAGACAGAGCTACAGTCTCTGGGATAACAGTGGCCATATGTAGAATAACAGCAGGTAAGAGGATTGGCATTGGTAAGCTACAATAGCCAAGAAATCTTACAAGCTACAGAGAGCACTAGCTTTGATGAGTAAACACTGGACAAACCAGACCTGACAGCAGCAGTGGACCTACTACATGATCTGCTGAATGAAAATGCTGCCTGAAAATGAAATTAAATACCGCTGGAAGGAAAAATGGATACTCACAGATACTTACAGAAGATTTTTAGCAGCATTTCTGGCCTTTGTTAATTTTAAAAATACCTTCTGGGCTTTGACATACTCATTATCTCTGATTAGTAGCCTTTAGGCCACTGATAACCTGTGACGATTTTCATGTGAGCACTGTAAAGTCAGTGACCCCTGATGCAAATGATACATTTCAATGCCATGACCAGAAATGCCATTGCAGAGTGCTCTAAAGGACAGAGGCAATACAGATCGCTGCTTGTGAAGTTATTGCTGTCATTCACTATTCAACTACATAACAGCTACAACTGGAAACGATAAAGCTTGTGACAAAGAGAGCTAAGCAGCTGCAAGGTTTACTGATCAAAGATGCATGGTCTGATGAGCAAGAAGTATTAAAAACAGACTATCAAACAGATTCACTGTTCATGTGCTGGGGCTATTTTCCACTAGGCTGCTGCTTTGTAATTCCACAGATCATAGACCAGGAATTACTTCAACTCATATATTAAAGAAATCGAAGCTCTTACAGCACAGCTAGGAGGCCCTGTTTCCACATGTGATCACTGGTCACAGCTACAAAAAGCTAGCATTACTTTGTGACATTTAACTATTTCACATATTAACGGAATCACATAAAACAACAGATATTTTGCCTTGTTGCAAAGCAACCTATATCAATTTATGATCTGTAAATGGTAAAATGTTTATAGACACAGAACTGCAACAGCTATATTATTTCAGTGGGATAAGTAGAAAAAAGGTCAATACAGTAAACCCAGGAGATCAACTTCTTTAAAAACTGTGCAGTGTGCCAAATAATTGTAAAACACCCCAAACTAAAGACCAAAAAGGTTATCTTTCTTAAAGTCTTGGCTGCATTGGTTGCTTACATTGCTTCCTTGTGGGGGTTTAATACTGGCCATTGCCTTTCCTTGTGGAGTGTAAGAGCCAGTTAATTTTACTTTCACCTCCAGTCAAAATGTGATGGACTGGCAACTTGTCCAGGGTGTACCCTACCTCTCGCCCATTTACTGCTGAAGATGCCGGGACCAGCTCCCTGCCACTCTAAAATGGATGTTGTAAAAAAAATACACAAACAGCCTAGAAACAGTTATTCTGATTGTCAGCTAACTGAATAAAATATATATGACTGAATATCAATCCAAAACCCTCCTACAAATATCTATCACAGATCAGATAAGCAGGTTGAGATTATCGAGAGGATTCACAACCAAGTCTGTGTTCATAACAAATGACGCTGGTGATGTTAAAACATTTCTTTTGAGATAATGAAACACATATAATTGTTTTTAGATGCTGTGGCACTGATCAGACTTTCTGGTTCTTTGTTGTTTTGACATAAAGCGATACAATATTGCTGATTTTGCACTGGAACCATTCCTGTGGAACATTTCTTTGAGGTTAATTACTTCAGTTATCTTATAACCCCCTCCCAAAAAAAAACAAAAACAAGAACAAACCAAAAACAAAAAAACAGTTTTCTTTTCACCAAGCTAAAGACAGTTTACATTTCTCAGTGTTTCAATACCAAACTCAAAGTCTGCAAATTATCTAGCGATTCTTTATCATCGAGCACAAAAATGATCACAGGAGAAGTTCCACATCTGAGTTTTGAAACCATGTGTATTCTGGACAATCCCCGCATACAAACAAACAGGTGTTGATAAATGGGGCCATGGATAATAAATTGAACACCACCCCCCATATTTATTTTGTAAGTTTTTTGTGGAATATGAAAAATGGCAAAAATTATAGATTAAAGCATCAGCATCTATAGATGAAAGAATCTGCAGATGTTGTGAAATATCTTGTTATTTCAATACCATTTTTGTACTCAACAGTAATATTTTTGAGATACCTGAATGAGGTCCTGTCTTTACCGGAGAGCTTTTAGATCTACATCAGTTCATCACACTGCAGAGCACCAACTTAAATCCCACATTCTGCAGAACTGCACAGATAAAATGATATCACACACTTTCTAGAATATTCCTCCAGCTGATTCAATGCCATTCTATCTCTACTTCAGTTACCCGATGCAGAGCCCAGAGTGGTCTGTGTCTGAAATTTGCAAGATCCTGCTGGCAAACAAAAACACAGCTTGAAGAGCATTTGCTTTGGAGGTCTAGGCTTCCCTCTTCTAAGTGGGGTTCTAGACTTTGGCATAACTTCATACTGAGATGTGGTGAATAACAAAATCTACTTAATAGTCACTGATCACTCTAAAAACTTAGTTCAATCCAGGAAACCTTCACTTCCTGTGTGCAATAAGACATGAGAGAGAATGTCTAAATCATACAACCTGGTCATGATCTTGTGGCAGCTGGTGCTAATACATATTCTGTGAAAACAGTCAGTAATTAATAACGCACACAGTTCAGAAATACAATTGTCATAATTTGCCAGTCTTTGGGGTTTTTTGAGCTTGTGTTCTGTTCACTTTCTCTTCACTGCCATAATCTTCACTTGCTTTATTTCAGTTCATTCAGGTTTATTAGATTCAGTCTGGCGTTAAGGTTTTTGATTCTTCTCTGGATTCCTATGTTAGATGTTTTAGTTTGTATTTCCTTATATATCTACTTCTCCGTTTATGTTATTTTGGTAGTCTCATTGTTTACTTATTTCAGTTCACTTGGATGTTTTCAGTTACTACCTACAGGTCCTTCTCAAAATATTAGCATATTGTGATAAAGTTCATTATTTTCCATAATGTCATGATGAAAATTTAACATTCATATATTTTAGATTCATTGCACACTAACTGAAATATTTCAGGTCTTTTATTGTCTTAATACGGATGATTTTGGCATACAGCTCATGAAAACCCAAAATTCCTATCTCACAAAATTAGCATATCATTAAAAGGGTCTCTAAACGAGCTATTAGGTTCTAATCATCTGAATCAACGAGTTAACTCTAAACACCTGCAAAAGATTCCTGAGGCCTTTAAAACTCCCAGCCTGGTTCATTACTCAAAACCCCAATCATGGGTAAGACTGCCGAACTGACTGCTGTCCAGAAGGCCACTATTGACACCCTCTAGCAAGAGGGTAAGACACAGAAAGAAATTTCTGAACGAATAGGCTGTTCCCAGAGTGCTGTATCAAGGCACTTCAGTGGGAAGTCTGTGGGAAGGAAAAAGTGTGGCAGAAAACGCTCACTTCATCCTCCGGCACCTGGACTCTACAGGAACCTACGCCAGGATCCTGTTTGTGGATTTCAGCTCTGCCTTCAACACCATCGTCCCAGTTCTGCTACAGGAGAAGCTCTCCCAGCTGAGTGTGCCCGACTCCACCTGCAGGTGGATCACTGACTTCCTGTCTGACAGGAAGCAGCGCGTGAGGCTGGGGAAGCACGTCTCTGACTCCCTGACCATCAGCACCGGTTCCCCCCAAGGCTGTGTTCTCTCTCCTCTGCTCTTCTCCCTGTACACCAACAGCTGCACCTCCAGTCACCAGTCTGTCAAGCTTCTGAAGTTTGCGGACGACACCACCCTGATCGGACTCATCTCTGATGGTGATGAGTCTGCGTACAGATGGGAGGTGGACCATCTGTTGGACTGGTGCAGCCAGAACAACCTTGAGCTCAACGCTCTAAAGACAGTGGAGATGGTTGTGAACTTCAGGCAGAACCCAGCCCCACCTGCCCCCATCACCCTCTGTGACTCCACAATTGACACTGTGGAATCTTTCCGCTTCCTGGGAACCATCATCTCCCAGGATCTCAAGTGGAAGCCAAACATCAGCTCCCTCATCAAGAAAGCCCAGCAGAGGATGTTCTTCCTGCGGCAGCTGAAGAAATTCAACCTGCCAAAGACTATGATGGTGCACTTCTACACAGCCATCATTGAGTCCATCCTCACCTCCTCCATCACCATCTGGTACGCCGCTGCTACAGCCAAGGATAAGGGCAGGCTGCAGCGTGTCATTCGGTCTGCTGAGAAGGTGATTGGCTGCAGTCTACTGTCGCTCCAGGAACTGTACACCTCCAGGACCCTGAAGCGGGCAGGGAAGATTCTGGCTGATCCCTCCCACCCCGGTCACAGACTCTTTGAGACTCTCCCCTCTGGCAGGAGGCTGCGGTCCATCCGGACCAAAACCTCACGCCACAAGAACAGTTTTTTCCCATCTGCCACCAGCCTGGTTAACAAAGTCCGGAAACCACCCTGACACTGTCCCTTTCCCCCACACCCCCCCTTTTTTTGCTGACAGGACACCTGTAACCTGTAACTCTATGCGTTACATTAACGCTCAGCTTGGACTCCTGCTTTACTTGCACTGCTTTACTTGCACAATGATCACCTGCACTGTTGTATTGCTCTTGCATCTTATACTGCTCTATATTTACTCTCACTCACTTAAAACTGTGCACATATATTTATATTATATTGTAGATATGTTTATACTGTTTAATTTGTACTGTATTGCACCGACTACGCCAAAACAAATTCCTTGTATGTCCAAAAACGTACTTGGCAATAAAGCTTTTCTGATTCTGATTCTGATTCTGATTCTGAAGAGGTGACCGGACCCTGAGGAAGATTGTGGAGAAGGGCCGATTCCAGACCTTGGGGGACCTGTGGAAGCAGTGGACTGAGTCTGGAGTAGAAACAATCAGAGCCAACGTGCACAGGCGTGTGCAGGAAATGGGCTACAGGTGCCGCATTCCCCAGATCAAGCCACTTTTGAACCAGAAACAGCGGAAGAAGCGCCTGACCTGGGCTACAGAGAAGCAGCACTGGACTGTTGCTCAGTGGTCCAAAGTACTTTTTTTGGATGAAAGCAAATTCTGCATGTCATTCGGAAATCAAGGTGCCAGAGTCTGGAGGAAGACTGGGGAGAAGGAAATGCCAAAATGCCAGACGTCCAGTGTCAAGTACCCACAGTCAGTGATGGTCTGCTGCTGGTGTTGGTCCACTGTGTTTTATCAAGGGCAGGGTCAATGCAGCTAGCTATCAGGAGATTTTGGAGCACTTCATGCTTCCATCTGCTGAAAAGCTTTATGGAGATGAAGATTTCATTTTTCAGCACGACCTGGCACCTGCTCACAGTGCCAAAACCAATGGTAAATGGTTTACTGACCATGGTATCACTGTGCTCAATTGGCCTGCCAACTCTCCTGACCTGAACCCCATAGAGAATCTGTGGGATATTGTGAAGAGAACGTTGAGAGATTCAAGACCCAACACTCTGGGTGAGCTAAAGGCCGCTATTGAAGCATCCTGGGCCTCCATAAGACCTCAGCAGTGCCACAGGCTGATTGCCTCCATGCCACGCCGCATTGAAGCAGTCATTTCTGCAAAAGGATTCCCGACCAAGTATTGAGTGCATAACTGTACATTATTATTTGAAGGTTGACGTTTTTTGTATTAAAAACACTTTTCTTTTATTGGTCGGATGAAATATGCTAATTTTGTGAGATAGGAATGTTGGATTTTCATGAGCTGTACGCCAAAATCATCCGTATTAAGACAATAAAAGACCTGAAATATTTCAGTTAGTGTGCAATGAATCTAAAATATATGAATGTTAAATTTTCATCATGACATTATGGAAAATAATGAACTTTATCACAATATGCTAATATTTTGAGAAGGACCTGTATAGTCTCCCCGCGCAATTTAATTAATCACCTTCCATCAGTTACCTCATATCTCCCTGTTCCATCAGGTGTTTGTTATTTTCCCCTCTGATTAGCTCCCTATGTTCATTGGTCCATTCTCCCCTTACCTCAGTATTTATACCCTCTGGTTTTCATTGTTTGCCACTGGATTGAACCGCTGACTTCCCCAGTCCATGTCTCTGTGATCCAGTCTGTAAATCTGCAAATTTCCGTCCTGTACGTTTTCCTGGTCTGACCATTAAAGGATTCATTTACTCACCATTCGGCTTCCATCATCCTGTATGTACTGGTTCTGTTTTATATTCCACACACCATGATGACAACAGCCATGCTCCTAAGAAATGTTGAACTCAGTCTCAGCTTTCTAAAAAGATTTTCTATTTTAAAAGCAAAAGGATTTTTGTATATTTTTTTAATGGCTAACCAGTAATCTTCAAACTAAATTGATTAAGAAATATAATTAACCAGTTATTAACTCACAATATACATAGTCCTTGACATCTTGCTCTGCTATACATCCTTTTGCATTAGTATGAAGTACTAATTGCCCCAAACCTCTGCTGTACTGCAAGTCCACACTGACAAACATTAGCAAGCAAGATCTAAAACCTGCCATGGAATTTGAGCCTGTCATATGCCTAATTCTAAAGGAGTTTGTTCTGATGGTGACAAAACCCAAACTAATAAAAACAGACATGTAATCAAACTCTCAGTTTTTGTAGGACCAAAGTGCTGACTGACACTTGGGAGCGACATGGTGAGTTGAAGAGTCTTTTCTTTACTAATACTTAACAAGAACAACTTACATGGGTAAGCCAGACAGTGAAACAGATATTGAGCCATGAAGGAGGCAGGGTAGCAAACAGGGTTGATGGCAGGGATGTAAACGGGAGGAACCAGCAAGGAACAATGAAAACCAGGAAGCTAATATACTGAGGGAAGTGGAGTATGAACCAATGAAACAGAGAGACATGTAATCAGGGGAAACATGACACAGGTGTGGAACAGGCTGCAGGAAGACTGAGGGGAATGTGTCTAATTAAACTAATGAGCAGAGGGAAAACAGGGACACGAGGAACTGAGCAGAAAACAAGGAAACTAGACTAAATAACAAAACCAAGGGAAAAGCAGACCTATAGGAAAATATAAACAAACACATGAAATACAAGAATCTAGGGAGAAACAACTAACAGAAGTAATCTAATGACCTGGATCAACAGAAAACATCTGACTGCGAAAAGTAAACAAAAACACTACCCTGACACTGGTTGAGAAGGAAATAAACAAAACACAAACTCAAAATACTAACACTGGCAGATCATGACACAAACCTCAAATCTGCTCTGAGGTGGTGAGGTGCTAACATTTGCCAAAATATTTAAAATTCCAAGATCCTTTTAATCTCCCTTGTCAAAGCCAGGGTAATTCTTAATGGAACAACTTACAGAAACAAAAATTTAAAAAAATGATGTGTAGTGTTTCATCTAAATACAGTAAAGAGGTTTGAAAGCAAATTTGTTTTGTTCCCCAAGTACAAGATCTGGTATCCTTCACCAAGTTATTCAGTAAATGAAAGACGAAAGCACCGCCAAGTCCAATGGAACAGAAATAACTCATTTCAAAGCCTGTACTATAATTAAGGTCTGCAAATTTGCCATCTCACCCTCTAAAATGACAATTAGATGCATTCATTTGTACTACATATATAATAATAATTCAGAGGTGAACCATTGAGCAGTGCTAAAGCTTTAACATCTAACCATCACATATATCTTGAATGGGCAACAGTAAATAATGAATGATTGACTTCTGTTAAGTCTATATAATACACGAGAAAGCTTTTATCGAGTCAGGAAATAAAAGTTTGAGAAATCATTTTACTGTAGCCCATGGCCACTTTTTATTGTACTGATGTAATACACAATGCTTTGTACAACAAGCAGACAGAAGTTTAGGTATGATAGTAAATTTAAGATAAAAGAAAAATGATTACATTAAACAATGAATAAATGTCATTTAAGTATATGATATTCAGATAACATTTTTAACAGAGAAGCCACATATATGTTAGTTTTTTTATTGTTTGATGAAGTAAACAGCATAGTTTTGGGTCAAAACTATTAATCCAGATCTCAGTATGAGTTTATATTTAGAGTAAACATAGTTTTACAATAGTTGAAAACATCATAATACAACAACAAGATGTATAGAAAATAATTAACCAGCACTTACTGAAAATGAAAGAGCGCAAAGATTTTCTTCACTATTGCCAATAGAAACTAAACCAAACTTGGTTTCCTCTTCACTCATGTCTTAACTTTCAAGCCCTTCTTTATTTGGGCTGATTATTTCCTAAAGACAAAATGTGTTGCTGCTCACTTCAGTCACTCTCTCCATTTCTTTGATTTTTTTCCTCTTGAAGTTGCTGTCATGTTTCTCTTCTTTCCTGCCAGTCTGCCTTCACAAAAGCTAATTGTGTGAAATTATGCTGTCTTCTTCAAGTCATCGGTAGTCAATTATAAATAGTTTCTTTTACAATGAAATGAAAACCTTTCACATTCGATTCTGTAAGAACTGTGTTTTGTTAGACAATTACATCTTACAGGTCACTGGTCTTCCTCTGTTACAGTGTTAAACAGGCTTCACTTTAATAATCTTGGCTTTCTTTCATTGGCCATCATTCAATCTGTCCTGTCTTCATCTATCTCAGTGTGGTTTGGCTCATCCACAAAACAAGACAGGTCCAGACTGCAACGAATAATCAGGCATGCAGAGAGAATAATCAGAGCTGACCTTCCCTCCATCCAGGACTTATACAGGTCTAGGGTCAGGAAAAGAGCTGCTAAAATCTCTGCAGACCCCACACACCCTGCACATAAACTGATCAGAGTTTTACCTTCAGGCCGCCGCTACAGAGCACTGTTCACTAAAACCAGCCACCACAGAGACAATTTCTTCCCCCAGGCTGTTTCTCTGTTGAACATTCAAAAGAGTACAAAACAACAGCATACAGATGTTGCAAATGCAAAATGTTATATGTGTATATTGTACATTATAAATTTGTATATTCTGTAATACAAAAACAAAACCAAAGAGCAAAGTGTACCGGAGTCAAATTCCTTGTTTGTTTGTACGAACTTGGCAATAAAGCTGATTTTGATTCTGATTTCTTGGTCCTGTAATAATGTAACAATGATGTTCATAGTTTGATATGCTATTTAGTAAATTCCGAAAGCAATATACTTCATCTCTGAGCTTCTCTTTCCTTTTAATATAGATGATCCCAAAGTTAAACATTGCTCATAGTGCAATGCTCACTTTAAACAGTAGAATTGCAGTCTATGGAAAACATGAGCAGAATAATGCATCATAATGTTGGATACATATATAGGAAAGTTACTCTGGGAAGAAAATAACTTTGTGGGCAGGGAACTATTAAAGGGACAGAAATTAATAGTTTAAAAATGGGCAAAAAGTTTTAAAGAGAGTAGAAACATATAAACCTTGAGGAAATTGCATTATGCCACCATCTCTCTTACAATTAAAAAGAGGGGGCTAAGATTTCCTTTTGTGTGTCTGTTTTCAGTCTGTTATTAAAGGTTTTTGAAAATGGTTTCTTCGGGGTTTGTTTCAGTGGAAACATTTAGATGGGTTTGATTCTATGTTTTCTTCTGTCTCTACATCATCAAACGACTCTACGTCAAATGACCTAACCTTTCTTTCTGTTTCCACATGTGAACAAGACACTTATGCTCTAAAACAAATGAAATACTTTATTGTACATATGTTATCCTGTACCTTAGGTATAATATTCAGGACCTTAACAATAGACCTTTAAGATGGTACGATATCCATCCCTGGGTTAACAACAGAACTTGTTTGGGTTGGCGGTATAATCCAACACAACACAGTGGGTTTTCATCCCTAAAAAATGGATTCAAATGATTAATGTTGAACAATCGGGCTACAAAAGAGTGAGTTGAAAAGAATATGTAACCTGAATTACTAAAGAACGTGTTAAAATTAAGGATTTTTTTTTTGTTTAGCTCTACCTTAAAAATAAGCACACAAAGAAAAAGACAAAAACACCCTTATGATGTTAAGACTTTTGACAACAAACCATTTAATTTGGACAAAACAATTCATACTTGATATATAACACTGTATACAATATTGCATTTTTTTAAATCCTTGGTCAAGGGGTGGATGTTGAACAAAAACACAAATTTTTACCATCTTACCACTTCTTATTTGAAGTCTGGTCAGGTGTGGTTCAAAATCAGGGGTTAGTGAAGAACAATAAGTTTCCTTTTAGTGTCTCTGATAAATTCGGTGACATTTCTTGACCCAATGTTTGAATAAAACTACCCATAGTCTGTCCCAACAGTCTACAGCCATTAGTTCAGCTAAATAAACAGGTTTTATAGGGTGCAGTATACACATCCTGAATCAAATAGCTGAAAGTTTTCTTTTTGAGCTTTCCATGTTGAGCACTTCAGATTTTCAACTGGTTGAAATTGTTGCAGAGAATGGCACACTAACTGGTATCCAACTACTCTTCCCCTTCACCTCCCTATGCTGCTGATAAGCTGATGAAAATGGTGACATTTAAATGGGTCATGGTAGAAACATAAAAAAGATAGCTTGTCCTTCCATCTAAACAATGTGTAAATGCCAGTTGATATCTTAAAGTCAATTAAAAGCTTTCAGGCTTGATCAAAACAAGTCACGTGGACTGTGGAGAGCAATGTCTTTAAAACATTATTTTATGGACAAAATAGGGACAATGACTGACAAACCTGAAATAGTCATAGAGCAGATGTCCATGGACATCAGGTATTCAAAGGGATCATTGAGTGAGGACAAACACATTCCTCACATTTATTGCGCTAGGTGGTTGTGTTCGAACCAACATGTCATTATTACTATTTGCTTTGTAAAAGGATACTGATGTCGACCAGATAGCAGTGGCAAAAGATGCTAAATTATGAGGTAATAGCAGCTACAGCATAAACTCTGTGGATTTGGGCCTGAAGCTATACATTTCCTTAGAAGTCATAGTAATACTTCTAAAAATGAGAGCTCAGTCAGTGCACTGGAATTTCATATTCAGTCAAATTTTCTTTAGTCACATTTAATCAGTTAAGCAGCCAACCATATAAAATCTGTCAAAAAGGTGCTCTGACAGGGTGTAGCTTACACTTTAAAACTCTCTTTTTATGTGTCTGTTAAATAGAGCTAAGAGTGCAGCAGTTCTAAAAACCTTCTTATGATTTAATAAATCTGACATTTTTAAGCTCCAGAAAACCATGTGAGCATTGCATTGCAAAAACTGTCAAAATAATAAGAGAATTGTTCATAAAAATACTCTCTAAAGTGTAGACTACAGTGCAGTCAAATAATTTATATTGTTGTTTAATATGTTGGTTTTTTGTCATTTGATGCAAGTTTCCAAAAGTAAAAATCTAAATTTACATAGAGGCATTTTATAACACCCTCTTTATTGCTTTCATCAGTTTGGAATATTGCTTATATTTATTTGTTTATATTTTTATTTAAAACTGCACATCGTTTTGCAACAGGGAGCTTTTGTTGGTTCAGTAATTCTCATAATAATCTCAAAATTTTACTCATAAATTCAATCAGATGCCTCATTGAAGAAGGGAAAAATAGTTTATGTTCATGGAATTTGGATGCACCAGAAACCATGAAAAAAGATGAGTTATGATGTAGGAAACTCACAAACGGCACGTGACTAAGCATTCAAATAACATGCAAATCAAGAGTAAGCAGTGAATTACTCTCTCAGGTGTCCTCTGCCCAGAGAAGAGAGCCACTAGCAACCAGTGTGCCAGCACACACAGCCCCTAAATAAGTATGAAACTATTTGGCCTGCTGCCTCCAGTTCCAAACATGCAGACCCTCAGTTTGACTACTCTTCTGTAAGGGTGCTTAGCATCCACTTTGAAATAATGAACTGGATTTGCCTTTGTATAATCTGACTGCGAATGTTCCAGTTTGGCGAACGTTTTATGCATCATCTCCTATAGTGCCAATTTTATGATCACTTGCTAAATCTTGCTGAACATAAAACAGAATCCAAATGCATGCTTCTTGTCAACCATAATGAAAACAAAATCTAGGTTAATGTTAAATAAATGTCATTCCAATGCCTATAACTTTCATGGTTTGTAGTTGTGAAGGACCGAGATGCAGAAATGTTTTTTTTCCTGCTGTCTGACAATAAGTCGGACTAAACGTTTCCCGTTTTAGGTAATTTAAAATTAGCTAAATTACTTTCATTTGCAAAATGCCAGAAAATTGAGATATTTTTTAGAAGTTCACATACATTCTCTTAGTGTTTAGCAGAATTGCCCTTTAAACTGATTGACTTAGGTAAAACCTGCCATGTTCTTTGTGATGTGCACCAGTCCCTTCTGCAGCAAAACACCGCCAAATCATGATGCTACCACCACTGTATTTCAGAGTTGGGATGGTGTTTTCCAGCTTGCAAGCTTTCACCCCTTTTCTCCACATGTAACTATGGGCACTATGGACAAACTCTTTAATTTTAGTTTAATCAGACCACAGGATACTTGCATATCGTCATGCTAGCCACCTCTTGTAAGTCTAAATCCTCAGTGAAGGAAGTTGTGCAATTCCATGCCTGTTGTATAATGGCCTATGTCAAGTGTGTGACTTTTAGGTAGTTTTACAGGCTGTTCAAAATGGTGACCACTTCAGGAAAAAACAAAATTTACTCACCCACTGAAGCTATTTCCATAGTTCAGGGCTCATCCCCTTTTGGTAAGTGATAAGGATTACCACAATATAGGCTAGGTATAAAATTTTGCATAGATATTTAGTATTTTAATTATGTCTTTCGGTCAGCATTTTTGTCCACAAAGTAGCTACATTCATGAAGCTAGCATTTAGCAAAGAGTGGAAGAGCTCCAGAACCTGTGGCTGTAACAAGTAACTGTTTTTTGTCAACTCTTTTCTTTCTTTTTAAAGATTACTTATCAACTGTTTTTCTTTTAATTTTCCACATATATGATCTAATTGAGAAAGGTATGTAGCTTAATGAAAAGGACCATAAGAAATGGCAATGTCAGCACTCATCTGTTGTTATTACCGTTTTGGGTGAAATTGTTAATAAATATACTGTATATATTATTGAAGTTTTTGTGTGTGAAAAACTTGGAAAAATGACTTTAGGAAGCCATTATTTTAGGAAAGTGACGATATGTAGGGCTGAGTGAGAGAATAACCTACAAAAGGAAACAGATTAGTAAAATAATCATGTACAAAACATGACAAAACACTAAAATAATCAGAGCTGCAAAACATTTACTAAAGCACTCAAAAAATATGAGAAAAGAGAAAACCTAAAACCAAAGTAACTAAATGAACTCAAAATTATTTAACTCAAGAAAATAAAGCTCTCAGGTGTTCTAAATCCATACAGTACCTTTTCTGTTGAGACCATTATCCAACACCCCTAATTAACCTTTATTCAAACACCATCTGTTCTGATTTCAGGTCAAAAATGAATTAACTTGTACTGTATAGGAAGCAGCTCTGGCTTTCTCAAAGTGAGCTTTTTTTGAAGCAGTTGGAGGCACTCTACACAGAAATGCCATCCTCAGCTCTGTACTGAATTACTCATTCTTGTTGACTCCTTTTACAAGTCTAAAATTCAGTGGAATTTAATCTAGAAATACTGTCATTCACAGACTTGTCAAACTATGACTCAATTATAAAACACTGATTACAAATTGCTTAAAACACAGTTTAGGATTTGGAAAACCTTAGCTTTATTTGTGGAAAGAAAATGGAAATTCCTAGTTTTCCCCAACAAGTATAGCAACATTTTGGTCCTGTCTCATTCCCCACAATCAAGTCTGTATTGATAGGTCTTGTGTGCTTAATGTATTTTTCCATCTCTAGAAAGTAAGTATTGAAAAACATAGCTGCTTCTGGTGTTTTGGCTTCTATATTCTATGGTTATATTTAAAGTTGCTTCCATCATAAATACATACAGTATAATGTGGAATATTACTACTAATTCACACGTGAAATTTCTATGATGTTTTTTACAGCTGCTTTATATTAAAAATAATGTGATGGCATTATTGTTGGTTGATATTATTTTTCTGCAGTATTGGGCTTCCAACACTCTATTACCACTAGTCTTTTGAGGTTGTAAGGAGTTTGCATCAACTGCAGTGAGACCTAATCTAGCAAGCTGTATATCACATTGGAATGCAAAGTGTAAACTCCCAAATATATTGCCAAAGAATTGTTGGATTTCAAATAGTTCTTTGCAATATTAATATTGCCAATAATAAAGGATAGATTCAAACACATACTGCACAATTTTCTTAGGACTCCATTTGATGTTACTTGCTAAATAATGTTCTGCACAATATGGTAATAAGAAACATTGTATTTGTCCACCTTATGGTTGGACATCTCTTCTGTCTGCCAAGGCGACAGGAGAGCTGTCTCTGGGACTCAGGTGCTTCATATCACCCTCAACCGCTGCCCAGGACCCGAGTCCACGGACCACAGGGCCCATCATTGTACCACGAGCATGGCCGTAGCTACCATTGAGGACACCGAGGTCCAGACCTCAGTATTCTTCTGCTGTGTATATAATAAAAAAATGATCAAATAATGCTCCACCTGTAGGAGGCGCTACAACTGTGTAAGGCAGACAAACTTAATGTATATGAGGAAGAGTGCAGCTTTGCATGCCCTACTGCTAAAATAAAGACCAGAAGAAAAATAGTGCAGCTGACGGTGAAACATAAGAGCATTAACTTGTTAAAAATATTCTACTTCAGTTCTCCAAATAACAGTTCACTACTCTTCACCCTTCATAACACTGTTTAAATTTAGTTAGAATAGTTACCGCCCATTGACAATGTTGTTTGATTTGTGTTGGAACATTGTTTGTGAGCAGCTGTGACAGACTAATGGTGTTTCTATTGCACAAGCTAATGTTTCCGTCCATTAATTTAACACACTGTTGAGAATTAAAATCATGTACTTTCATGCTATTAGTTTAGTTTGCATGTGGGAACATTAAACTGAGATTTAACATGAGTGAGCCTTGAGGAGAGATCACAGATTACAGCAGGAGTCAGGATGGAGCAGGGGTGAAAGGTTAGGAGGTTCTCGGCAGTTGCAAGCAGTAAAAGCTGGCTGTAGGGACAATAAAGCAATAAATGTCAACTTTTGGGCATGGTATAGATACCACAAGGGAGCTTGGCTGATTTACATCACCAGACTGCAAAAAGGGGAAGGCACAGTCAGTAAGCTTTGAAGTCAACGGTATAAAGATGTACTGGAACTTGTAATGACAGAGACATCGGGGTAAAGACAGCCATGCTTTGCTGAAATCTGCGATCTCTCTCCGTAAGGGCCTTATGTAATTTTCTTTCTTTGTGTTATTTTGTATATTCATTTTGCATTAGAAATCATTGGACTTATTATCTTCCAAATTAAATTTGCGTTAATCTTAATTTCCTGCTCTTCATCTGTTCTTTCTCACGACATCCGGACTGGGAGAGGTTGAGGCCGCAAGAATATCAGTGATAGCATTATTTTGCCTCAACAACACACAAACCTTTTTTCAAAGCTCAGTTGTGAGGGGAAGAGTGCAATGACAAGACAAAGTGATGATGGTAAGAGGGATTAAATAGATGGCGGCTGTCCATCCCAGCCAGGATGCGTTGCTGAGACCCATGTCCCTGTGTTGTTCAAAACAAACAAAAACTGACTGGCCTTTAGTACATTCACTTTAGACAACTACTGACCATGGGTAGATGTGTTAGTACAGTGATATCCAGGCTAAATTTGACTGCAAAGAATACAGTACAAAATTACAGTTTCACTAATATACTGTATGTGTGCATTACTTAATAAAGCATGATTTAATTATATTTCTGTTCATTTAGAAAAATATTTCAATGAGTCCAATCTAAATGAATTCAGACATAAAGACAGACTAAAGCAGGTGGATAACTTTGGTCTATGTTTTTGATTTGTCAGGAGAGACAGGTGAGAGTGATTACAGGAGTAACAAGTATGCTAAAATCTTGTGTTTTGAATGTGTTTGTGCAGTGTGAACAATCAACATTCATATAAACTAATTTATGTCATTTCAGTGAGTCATCATGGTTGTGCCCTGAGGCCCTGTTGCTTCAGATGTTGTCACTCCCCATGGATTCACTCACATAACCACACACACAAATACACGTCGCATTCAAGTCACTTATGTTTAAATAAAGGCTTCCATTTGAATTACATTTTGGTCTTCATTGTAGCTGATGTGCACGGGGATAATGAGTGGTGGACCTCAGTATTTTTAACCAACCTTCTTAACATGGATTCTGGTTAACCTTCAACCAGAACCTATGTTAAGAACATGCTAAGGGAACAATGCAGGCTTGGTCAGCTGGACTGGGAAGGTGGTACTGAGTACCAGCCAAAGTCCAAGTTGCTGGACCACGTCTGGTCAAACAGACGACCTGACATCACGTGAGCCCCAAAGGTAAGCCAAATGGTAAAGGTTGGAGTCAACATGCAGGATGGAACCTAAAGAGAGAGATGGAGGATGCCTTCCACAAGATTCTGACAGAAGCAGTGCGCCAGGCATGCGCCCAACCTCCACCATCATTAGAGGTAGCTGACCATCCGGTGAAACCAGACCCAAAACCCCCATCAGCATGACTAGGCGTGGACCCAGTCTCTACAGCCACCAGAGTCTATCTGATCGGAGGGGTAGACAAACCTGGGAAATTCCAAAAAACCCTTTGGACCTTGCCAGGAGAAACACTACGAACATTTGCTCTAAGGTTCTTGGGTAAACAGAACTAAAAGGAACATACCCCTCACCTTTACTGTCTCACCATTATAGGAGGACCTGTCAAACTGAGTTACCATTTTAAACAAGATCAGAGATCAGCCTGATGTGCTCAATCTTGTTTGAGGAGGTGAGTAGAGCCTTGCTCTCCCTCAGTAAACCATTTCAGGCCGAGGCTTGTGATGTAAGCATCACCAGCCACACCCAAGACCGATCGTGCATTCTAGTCGGGTGGAGATGGACATCACAACCCAAGACATGATTCTGGTGCACCCCATCTATAGGTGCACATTGATGAACACAAAGCATTTATTTGGTGGCCAGGACCTGGTGGACAGGCTGGCAATGCTCATTGAATGCCACCAAAACCAACTCTGGGTCCAGGTGGATGTGCAAAAACCACTGGGTGCAAGCAGCAAACCATCCTTTCCGACCAAGCAGGTTGCTAGCTCAGTGGAACCCAAAGAACCTCTGGTGAAGCTCAGGCCCTCATCAGAGCCAGTCATGGGCACCTCTGGTACACAACTGCACCTAGAAAGCTCCTCTCTGCAGTCATGCATCATTTCTTTGCTCTTTGAAGGGCACAAGTGTGAAACCTTACAACCCCAAAGTGGTGAAATGTGTGCACCTGGAAACCACATTCATACCAGAAGTGCTTTAGCATTCTGGCTGGAAAAAACAGTAATCAGTAGAGAGCTGTATGACTACTTGTGCCGAGAAAATCCCCTTTTAGCTGAAGCACAACGTAGGCACAAACTCCTTCCAGCAGACTTACTCTGCTCTCTCCTTAAGGTAACTGGAGTGTGCACCTTCAGTCTGCAGATTGGAATAAAACAGCTCTCCCATGCTTTCAGCATTGTTCCAACAGACCAAAGGGGGGTCACATTAGCCTACGCCAATTACTCTCTTGTCGGAAGCCATTCTGGCTACAAAGCCACACTCTACACTCTATAACAGATGGCGTACTGGTCTCCAACATCTCATGACACCCAGATCTACATCCAAGGATGCTTAACCTGCTGCCAGTTTCAGACATCCCAGCCACTCAGTCAACCTCCACTTCAGCGAATCAGTTCCAACATCAGCAGGAAGTAACAAATTCCTCTTAACTGTGACATGCAGCTTCATTAAGTGGGTTGGATGCTTGTCAGCACCAAATGACACCGTCATCCTAGCTGCTGCTCTTTTGGTGAATCAGATGAAGTTCTACATCGAACACTTGTCTCCATGTCCGGGAAAGAGAACCCTGTGTAGGACCAGTTTAGATAGGTGCATGTGTCAACACTCACACTAACATGCACCAACCACTAACAACTTCCCTTCAACAGAAACTGTTAGAAATATAACTACCTTCCAGGACACAGTGTTTAACTCTAAGTTTGCATGCTAATTTTTCATTAACACTCTGCATGCACTGCAGAGTGTTATCTTGTTATTTGGTTATCTTGTTATATTTGTTTCATTTATTGTTGTTTCACTTTGTTTCAGGGTTACCAAAGCTGATGACCAAAAGAATGTGATGATGATGTGAATGTATTGTTTTTGTATTTCCTCATTGAACTACATAGACAGGTATGAGTTTGTCAGAGGCCTTTGAGAAGCGAACTGAACTGTGAACTCCCGTTCCTGCCACCAGGAACACAGGGACAGCGTTTTTGTTGTTCTTCTCATTTGTTCTTGATTTTCAGCTCCTATGATGGATGGACCCGGTAGCTTCTGTGGCGACTGTTGCTCAGTAGGAAGAGTAGTCGTCTTGCAATCAGAAGGTTGTCAATTCCAGCTTCCTCCTGCCATATGTCGATGTGCCCCTGGTTAAGGCACTTAACCTCAAGTTGCCTACTGTGTATTGGTGTATGAATGTGTGAGCGTTAGTGAGTGCGATTGGGTGAATGTGACTCTAGTGTAAAGCGCTTTGAGTGGTCTGCATGACTGGAAAAGCGCTATATAAGTTCAGTCCATTTACCATTCTAAGACTGCGATTAATCGCATCCTTCAAACCTAGGGGGCATGCTGGGGTCATCCATTTTGGTCGGACAGACCGACTAGGCTGCACAGTTTGACATGCGCAGCTCAACAGGCGTTGCAGCTCTGATGTCACCCGGGATTATAAAACCATTTCCAGCGTGTCTCATGGAACGACGAAACAGAGGCGCATATCTGGAGCGACAGAAACTTGCAGGAGGGTTAACTTTCTTCCACACGGCCATTCTCGCAAGAGCTTGAAAGCTGGAATTCTGTCTGATACAAGAAGGTCAGAAGATTCATAACCGATTGAAGATCCCGCCGACACTCCGGCGCAGGTGAAAACCCACAGAGGTGTTGCCAAGGAGATGAGTTTTCCTCCTTGTTGATTCAGTCGACTTCAACGGTCCCTCATATTTTCCCTGTTCTAGATGGAGAAGAAGCTGACCATTTTGAGAGATTACGGGCGCATGACGCTCCAGCCCCCCCTCGTTTTTCTTCAGACCTATGACCCATCCTCAAGCCGGTGAAGAGAAGAAAGCAACGTCAAAGTAATTTCGTTATTTTTATATTAAATCCGATAGGTGTATTTAGAAGTCTGAGCAGGGTGAGGCATAGTTAAGGTGATTTAGATTATTAACTTGTTGCATGCAATATTGATTGAAGTGTTTTATGCTGTGCTGTTTTGATTTGCCGTGCAAGTGTTGCTGAATTGCGGAGCGTGGATGCGATCAGCCAGGGGCGTGTGTATGTTTTTGTCTTGCTGATCCCAAATCAGCCAGGAGTTAGAAGTTTTACTTTTAAAAGTTTTCCATTCAAAGCAGCTGTGGTCTGGGCCTCGTGACCTGACCACTCCTTTGTCCCAGTTTTATTACTGGAGATTTTTCCACCGAGTTTCTCAGAGTTTTATGACCCTTTGTTCGAGATTTGGGGCAATCAGCTGTTAGTGGCTAAGGGGCATGGACCCACCGTTCTACCAGCTGATCACTGCCATTGAGAGACATCCGCGCACCAAGAAGGCTTCCCTGCGCAGTGGTTCTGCTCCACTTTCCAAGTTAACCCAAACTGCACATATTGTCCATAAAACTGCTGGTTTGACCTTTATATACTCTCAATGCACATTTATTTTTGTTTTATTATAATTTTTAGCTGGCCATTTTACTCCCTTTTTTAGAATAGTACATACTTAGATAGCTGAAAATGTTTGAACCACAATTGTATTGCTATATGGTTTCAATAAATGTTCACATATATAAAGACAAGTGTTTATTTCATGCAAGAGTGATTTATCTGTCAAAATAAGGTCAAAGTTCACCCACCATTTGGTGAAGTAGCTGATGAAACAGTGACACGTGGTTTCGGTTAATAATTATCAGTTATTAATTATAATTAACTAATTGTAATCATTAAGTGCTTCTGAGCCCATAATCACAACACAAGAGTGCATCTCTGATTTATATTCGTAAGCAATGATTTTTGGTTAAGAAATTATTTTTCTGATTTATGATTTTTAATTATAATTTTTGATGAATATTATAGGATAATAATCATAATCCTTACACAGTTATTACTGAAATCCCACTAAGATCAACCCCACTAAGTATTCCATTGTTTAAGCCAAAAGAAGAATGATTCGATGACGAGGTGTGAGTGGCCTATTCGTACTCATTTATTCTGTAAAATGGAAGCTAGTAACAAATCATAGGAAACACACATTTCTTTTCAATGAGCTACTCACTGGAGCATGAAATCATTATAAATCTGTGGTATATGGAAGAGATGGCAGCCGGCTGCAGAAGACTGCAGTCACTCAGCCCTCATCTGAATGAAACACTCTAAAGGCAAATCACAGCAATCAGAATGGAATCAATAGATAGCTGTAATCTTTTATTTGGTGATGATTGTGAGTTATGGCTACAGAAACCAGTGTTGCCTCATTCCATCTGATGACAAAAGGAAAGCATCCTAATTTGTAATGTAGTAATTCAATCATCATAAATGGTTTTGATAAGAGATAGTGAAAATTTTAGCGTAGTTTAATTGAGTTGCAGTATTCATGTTTTACTTTGGAAATGTTTCTAATCATGTGGCACCTGTGAATAACACCAAGTAGCATTTTGGTGGCATGTGGCATTACTGCCAGTGTGTTGGGATTAAACACTTAAATGAACATTTTTACTGTGGGAACTGTATATGATTAACATTTTCATAGAGGCTGTATAACAAAAGAAAGCATCTGTTTTAAGGTCTTGTTGTTCTGATTCAGAGTGGAGGTCAAACCAACAGCACTAAAATTCAGACAGGAAAATTCTCTGCTAATAAGGTCAAAGACAAACAACACCTCAGATGTAATTGCTTATTCACATCTGCAAAGGTCACGGTGCCATAAAAGGCAATTTTATTTTTTGCTTTTTTTATTTGTTTTTGCTGCAAGACCATTTCATGAAACGATACCTTAAATAAAACTAAGTAAAGAATGAAGCTGCGAACATGGCCATCAAATAATACTTCAAACAGGCCACTAGAGCACAAACTTTGTATACATGCCTTGGGCCATGGATTGAAAAGTCACTGTCTGACTATCCAATAAATAAATAAATAAATAAATACAACCCTGTAGCACTTGGTATATCCCTTTATACATGGACCTTTCTTTGTTTTTTCTCTCAAGACATAATTAATTCTTTAGATGGACATCAACATTTCCAACAACAGTGTAAGTGCATGTACTGTGGACATGGTACTTAAATTATGAATTCAATATCTTTCATGCAACCTCACGTAAACACAATGATTCAAATATTTTCTGTTTTAGAGTACAGCACTGTAATTTGAAATGGGAGTTGTTCTTGTCACCATATCTGGTTGATGCGTAATTGTTATCAAACTAACATTAATATTCTGTAGAAAACTTGTAAAGGTAGTTTTTGAGTAATGAAGAAACAGGGAACATTGGTGTCCCGACCCTAGGAAAAAAACAAATGTGAGGGAGCAGAGATAACAGAACGGCAACGGTCCTAAGGAGAAAGAAGAGAACGATGCATCCTTTGGGGGGGGAGACATAGCAGTATTAAACATAAGAAGTACTTTGAAGATGGACAAAGTAATATTACAGAAAGATAAAAGAGGCATTGAAGCAGCAGAGTAGTTTATTCTGGCTTTTAAAAATAAGCATGAAATATCTACTGTCATATCCCAACTGCTATAAAGTATCAGTTCAAAGGTGAGGTGAAGTAACAGCTGATCATTTGACACAGAGGTTTTGGAGGCATTGCACTGCAAAAACAAGAAAATCCAGGTCTGCTTGTCAAATTTAAGCAGTTACATTGTAAGATTGTAATACTCCCATCATGCTATTATGTATCTGCCTAGTGTTTTAGTGGTGTAGGTACGTAACAAAAAGTAAAGAACACTTTAGAATCGTCTTCCTGTATATCTGATTCTGCAGCACATGTAATTTGATCACAAACTAGGTCCAGCTACCTTTTTTGGACATGTTTGGACATTTTCACTTCATTGGTACCCACCAATGAATTTATTTATTTTACAATAATTTCTCTCACCTTCTGTGGATTTGTAAGATTAAAGAGTTGGACAGTTTAAAACTGCAAAAAAAAAAAAACCCAAAATCCTAATGAACATTTCATTTACTTTTCTTTCTGTGCATTTTGAACCTCCAAGTTTTAGGTTTTCAAAGTGGTGTAGCTGAACAGACATATAACAGAGTTTTTCTTTAATCTTACAGTCTTTTCTACATTGTGAGTAATACAATTATACATTAGCAGTAATAGTTGGCAGAGGAATGGCTATTTCTTATGCAACTTTAGATTCTATCAGAACATCGTGCTTTCGAGTACAACTATAGTTCGCAGCCTACAGCCAAACTAGGATGACCGATTCTTATGAATAAATTACCTTTACATAGCAATATTAACTGCATTACTGGACCTGTGCAAAGTTGCTGCCCAGTCTGACTGAAAGAAATGGTATATGCAATAAATGTCAACAGTTTGAACGCCTGACTTGGTGAACAAGAACTGCATTAAATAGTAATTTTCTCAGCACAATAATATGTAGTTCTTCAGTGCACTCAGAAGGTCTCTGCAACACTTTAAGTCCAGACATCAAAAACATGACATGAGGATATTTCAGGAAAAAATGTCAAATTGGCACATAATAGCCCAATTCAGTTTCAAAGCTTTTACATCAGTTAAAAAAGTCCATCCACTGCATCGACTAAAACAGTTTTCTTAACTTTCTGACATTAGTTATTTACTTGGATCTTATTTAGTCATTTTTGTAATTAATTTTTGTGAGTTTCTGGTGTTTTATTTTAATGACTGCAGGAAAAGATAGAATGTCAAGCAAACAGATGCCTAAATACAGAGATGTTACAACACATTAATGCAAATTATTATACCAACTCAATGCCACGGTTTGTCTACACAATAGTGTGATTTAAAAGACTCACATATAGATAGTGTCATCGTTTTCTAGCTGCTTTGACCCACATGCGGAAATACAATCAGGAAAACAGGAAAAGTTTTAACAAGTTTTAACAAGCATTAAGAAATATTTCAATTGCTGGAGAAACAGGAACTTGCCGCTGTATGGAGAAGGGATCAATGGTTAGTGACAGGTAAATTTCTGGGTTGTTGATCTTGATATGTTTTGCTTACAGAAGGTGATTAGGAAATCCGCCAGGGGGTAGGCGAAGGTAGATGATGGATACCCTGGGAACGTGTCGGGTAAGTGAAAGGTCCAGGTAATTCTGTTTTACTTGCATTTGAGGTGGAGGTGGCACCAGGTGGATGATCTTGGAGGGGAGCACGGTGGAGGGTGAGCTAGGTTCGTTCACAGGTAGCAAGAGGAGATTTGAAACCCGAATGCAGCCAACTGAGAAGATAATCCGTGAACTTTTATTGCGGAATCTGGATTTTCTGCATACGCAGACTGGATAAGAAGCTCGCAACTGGAGGTAACCTGGGAAAGAGGACACGAGAAGGTAAGTACTCAGAAAAGAATCACAAGGAGACTTGTCTTGGCCAGCTAGAGTTACCACTGCAGGTTAACACTCAGGCGCCGGAGTGTTGGCAACGTTGGGTACTTAAGCTCCGCTCCCGATGAGGCTGATGGAGAACACCTATGGACTCCTACCGTGCGTCTGGTGCCATGTAAAGGTTGGATGGGGTTAGTAGCAAGTATTAAAATGTTTTTTTTTTATTGTCTGATGTAATATTCTAATCTAATAAATTAAATGTCATGTTTTCTAAGCTGATTAACGTGAATAATAGCTCTAAATCATCAGTCTGTGTGTTATTAATCTGTATTATGTGTTTCAGTTGGTGAATTGAGTTACTGAAATAAATGAACTTTTTGATAATATACAAATTTATTCAATATGACTGTACATTTGAAGCAACATGTTTATTGAGTGAGTTTTAACAGATAAAAAGCATTAAAAAATTCTGACATTTGGATAGATTTATGAATGATGAATTTGTATTCATCTTGATCATGCTATTGCTCTATTTTCTTTTTTTTTTAAATACTTTTCTTTACATTTTTTGTGACCTTTGATATTTTATACAGTGTAGAAAATGCGATGTGTGTTGTGTGTTAGTACTGTCTTAAACTGCTGTCATCTTAGCCAGGACATTTTTGTATATGAGATCAGAAATTACATGTTTCTTCACTGGTAAATCAAAGTTTAGATACAATTTTCTAACCTATTTTTTTGTTCATCTTTGTGATAGACCAATAATTGTGATTTATTGGTTTATTGGGAATTATTTGTTTATTTATGCATTTAGATATTACAAATAATTAAAATCTGAAAGATGAGGTGTGCATAAGTTGTCAAGATTTGAGGGTGTTTGGGTTTTGTTTGGGTACTACTTATTCTTGTTTTCAGTTTACGTTTTGGATCTTGTTTGTTTATTATTTTCTGGCTGTGCTCTAGTTTCTTGTGTTCTAGTTCATGTTCTGTACGTTATGTTTTCCTGATTAGTTTGTATCCATAAATTTCTGTTTTGCTCCAGTCACGTTTTGTTCTCTCTTTCTCTGTTAAGAAATCAGCTTCATTTGGCCCACCTGCACTATGTTAATCAATTTTGTTATTTCACCTGGGTCTTGCCATTTATATACACCCTGATCCTGTTCATTCTTCGTGGAAACATTTTGGATCATGTCACCTTGTTTTCAGTCAGTTCATGCCAAACCTGTCCATGCCTGTTTTGTCATCACCTTTTGAAGTGAGTTTCATATAAATCATTTTCTCACCACCTATGCATCCAGCCCATCTGCATTCCGGGGTCCTCCGCTACACCACACTTGACATCTGTACTGTATTTGACCACTCTGAGTTAATACTGTATTGAACCACCTATAGGTACAGCTTTAACAGATGCAAGTTACACAAAGACTGAAAAGTTTAAAAAAAATTCCCCTATGCAAATTAGCTCCAGCTCAGGTCCGTTGGATGCAGAGCATTTTTGAACAGCAATTTTACTGATACTCAACTGAATTTACATCTAGACTTTGACTACGCTATCCTAAAACATACATACTCATTAATTTAAATCATCGCTTTGTAGCACTGGCTGTATGTTTAAGGTCACAGTTTTTTTGGAAAGTGAACATCCACCTTGGTCTTTTTTATAACAGCCACTAGCAGATTTTCTTATAGTTTTTGACAGTATTCAGCATTATCCATCATCCCATCATTGCTGACCAGCTTTGCAGTCCCTGGTAAGGAAGAAGAACATCCCTGCAGCATAATGATGCCCTCACCATCTTTTTACCTTTGGCATGCTGTATCTGGGTCCATGAGCAGTTTTACTTTCTTGCCACAACAAATATTTTGCAGATAGGCCAAACATTTTTGTTTTGTTCTTTCACATGTTTGCTGTGTCCCCCTGCATGGCTTATGGCAAACTATAAACATGACTTTCCTTTAACAATTGCTTTCTAATTCCCACTCTTCCATAACGGTGAGATTTATTAGCATGCATGAATATTAATTATTTTGTCATCACTACTTTTTATTATCCTTCAATTTAGATATGTTGATGCTGGAAGTTGTGTCACAAAATGGAGAAAAGATAAGGGCATTGCTTTCATTTTTATTACATTTGTGGTTTTGTTGAACTTTTATGTTTTTCATATCTTATATGGAAAACATTTGCTATTAGTACCTTAAGGAAAGGTAGCATTTTGTTCACATTTCTAAGCAAAGATTTTGTTCCAAAAAGAAATAAAGATTCCAAAGGGCTTGTCATTTTCACAAATATTAAAGTCAAACTTCTCTGACAGCCTTCAAGAATGCCTACCATTAGAAAACTACTGGCCATTGTCACATCTAGGCAAAATTGACCAATTGCTGGGCAGAACAGAATATACTTTAAGATCTTTTTCTACATCTTCAAGGGCCCTTACAACACTACCTGCTGTGAGTGAATCATGCAGCAGTGCCTTTACACTTCTGAGCTTTTAAATGCAGAGTTTGAGCTGAAAAGTGCATTAGACAACTCTTCCTACTGCCCTGAATGCTTTAAGCTGAACGATTTGACTTGGAAGTGAGAAGTTGGGTGCTACAGATGACCTGCTGTGAACAACAAACCAAACTTTCTTGGTTTATCTAAGACATCTTGAAATACAGGATAAAAAGAACCCTTAATTTGCTTTGGTATTGTGGTAAGCTGAGGTTTGGTATATGCAGTCAATTTAATGTCTATCAGTTTTACCACGGGAAAAGAGTAATTGTGTCATCAAGGGGGGATAATCAGTAGAGCGTAGCACATTAGAGGGGAAGTGCTATTGAGCTATGTGTTACTCATTCCTGTTACTTCCTAGGAAAACAATTACTTTGTTTCAGTAACCAATGATTGAGACAACATGAGCTCACAGTGTGTGTAATTGATGAGTACTGCTGCATGCAAAATATCTTGAATTAGCCTTTGAAGAGAATGCAGAGGATTTATTTTTGTTTATTTTTCCAAGTTGTGTTTGGTCTCTAAAAAGCCGTTTTCTTGCTTCCAGACTTTGCTTCATCTGCTGAAACACCTGAACTGCAAAACACATTTTGAAAGTAAATAGCTGAGCAATCTCGCTATCATTGCCGCTGAGAAGTACCATAACAACAATTCACAGATGCATGCTTGGCCTCCCTGCAGCTCACACATAGCCCTCTTCCTGATACTCATACAGACACACACCGTCTCTATACGTCTCTATACTACTGTGTCCTTGTAAATTTCAATGTTGAATTGAAATCATGTAAGACCTAATTTTAGAGGTTGGAACGTTTAGAGGTTTACACTGAGGTTGTGTGAATGTATAAGCATGTCTTGTTAAATGTGTTGTGATTCTTTTGCAAGTCCCTAACATGACAACAACTTGCAATCGATTTACCTCCGGCTCACTAATGAAAGCATACGCAGGGTCTTGTCAAATTCAGTTGCTCTTATTGTTCCTGTATTAATACATTTGTTAAAATATTCTCTTTGATGTATCATTTAAAAAATTTAATGATCAAAAAATCTCCTGAAAAAGTTTACAAAAGTAGCACTGAATAAGTTAAGCATATCAAAAAAGTCAATGTAGTGTGTCCAAGAAAAACTCCCTCAATTGTATTTATGTTATTATGGGCAATACATTAATTCAAGAGACAAAAAACTTTTGGGAGCTAAAAGACCCAGCTAATTTAAGTGAGCCGAGCCAAAACAACCAGTTTTCTACAAGGAGCCGGAGTTTCCATCATGCTGTACATGGCAATTTTAGTGACACTGTCACTTTAAAGTGAAATAAAAGACCCACAAATTTGTATTGTGTTCTGTTGCCTGCTATATTATTTTGTGAGTCAGTCATTTTCTACCACTTATTCCATAGTGGGTCATGGGGGAGCTGGTGCCTATCTCCAGCAGTCTATGGGCGAGAGGCGGGGTACACCCTGGACAGGTTGCCAGTCCATCGTAGGGCAACACACAAACGACCACACACACACTCATTCATACACCTAAGGGCAATTTAGAGTGACCAATTAACCTAACAGGCATGTCTTTGGACTGTGGGAGGAAACCAGAGTACCCAGTGAGAACCCACACATGCACAGGGAGAACATGCAAACTCCATGCAGAAAGACCCCAGGCTGGGAATTGAACCCAGGACATTCTTGCTGCAAGGCAACAGTGCTACCAACAGCGCCACCATGCAGCCCCTTATTTAATATTAATACTTTAATATTTTATTAAATAAAAATTCAGTTAAGGGTTGTCCTGTGAATACCAGCCCAATAAGGCGGTGGTATTAGGACAAAATTGAAAGGGATGAGCCAAGCTCTGGTATTACTGAACAGCAAAACTCTGTACACACACAGAATGAATTCACACAATTTCTTAAAATACAAGAATTTATCAACAAAACTAAACCAACTCAAAGTGAAACATATGTCAATCAACAAACGCCTTGCTATGCTAAACTAACCCAACTAAACTAGCAAGCAGAATGAAAGAATAAGGAAGACTAACGGGCTATGTACAATATAAACAAGTGAATCAAAGATGGTTGAAAACCATGACTGAAAGAGTAATGCAACATTACCATGCATTGTTATTTATGTTTGAGAACCAAGGATTATCTTGAAGAGTTTAGAAATGAAGTTAAATTAGTCTTGAAACTAACTTAGGCAATAATTGGTATACCTTTAAACATTATTTTACATTATTTTAATAAAATAGCATTTAAAGAATGGGCTGCACGGTGGCACAGTTGGTAGCACTGTTGCTTTGCAGCAAGAAGGTCCTGGGTTCAATTCCCAGCCAGGGGTCTTTCTGCATGTTCTCCCGTGCATGTGTGGGTTCTCACCGGGTACTCTGACCTCCTCCCACAGTCCAAAGACATGCCTGTTAGGTTAATTGGTAACTCTAAATTGCCCTTAGATGTATGAATGAGTGTGTTTGTGTGTTGCCCTGCGATGGACTGGCGACCTGTCCAGGGTGTACCCTGCCTCTCGCCCATAGACTGCTGGAGATAGGCACCAGCTCCCCCACAACCCACTATGGAATAAGCGGTAGAAAATGACTGACATTTAAAGAATGATTTGCTGAATATAACAAAATCAAACATCATTAAATGCACATTATTTAGATTATTTAACTCTGAACTAATCTTCTCTGCCCAAATACTACCTCTTGTGGATAAACAAAGGTTTAGCTTGCAGCTAACCTCCATAGCAGTGGGGAAGGGTGGTGCTTGGCCAGCAGGGCCGAACTGCATGCAGAGCGGTGTGCTGTGTTGCGGTACCTTTATCCTTCCTTCAGATCAAGGAAACCACTCCACTCGGCATTGTAGAGACAGGTTCTCTGCTGGGAACTCTCTGGAACACAGTTTGCTTCTCTAGACCTCAGAAAGAAAAGTCAAGCCATGCTTGTACCTTACCAGATACACAAACAACAATTAATTCCCACTTAACTTTGTGCATATGATTGCGTAATCGTATGACACTCTTGGATCTAATTTGAAGAGTTATGTCCGCTTGCCAGCGAGGAGACATGCGTGCTGTGCCTCTCCTGTCCATTTCCCTTGGGGATCCGCATGGAAAGAGATCCGTTTGTTGGAAAAGAAAGTTTTTCTTTAAACATTGACATCATGGGAAGTCCACTATTACCCCTCTTGTTCCTCGCTGAGCTGGAAGTAGGTTAATGCGATTTATTTTGAAAGTTCCAGAAAAGTTCTTACTGGCCTTTAATGTTGTAACACATGGCTGGGTCCCAGCTGTTATGTGGTCACACATGGTCTCAAGTCTGACAAGTTGTCAGGATAATTTACTGTATTGGAAAACGCATGTGTAAACAGAAAAACTCATTATAACAAGTAGAGTTGAAGCATTACCAGAATTATTTCTAATTTGTAAAGTCTAAAATAATGAAAGTTCGGAATATTTACATTTGCAGGTATTTGACTGGATTGCCTTCAAGTATGACTTAAATGTTTCAAATGTTTTGGTTATCCTTCTGCAGGCTTCTCACATTAGTTTCTGGAATTTTGGTCTACTCCTCCTGACCCAACAGGTCTCGCTAAGGTCGGTTTGTAGGCTGCCTTGCCCACATGTACCTTTCCAGTTCTGCCCACAATTTTCCTATGGAACAGAGATCACCAACTAATTTGTGGTATGATTAGGGTTATTGTTTGTTTTGAAAAACTATTTGTGCCTAAGCTATAACTTTCTGGCCGTTCCCACATATTAATCTTTCGTTTTGATGCTATTTATTTTGTGCACCTGTCGATCTTGCAGCAAAACAGTCACAGAACATGATGCTGCCAACATTGTACTACACAGTTGAGATGGTGTTCTCAGACTTGGAAGCTTCCACTTTTATCTTCCTTTGATGACCTGGTATAACTGCTTTAGTCGCCTTTGTTTGTCCCCTTGCTGCAGTCCTGGCTTAAATCGCTAAAGATCTAGCTGCACCTGAGAGCTGGAAGTGAGAGGCTATAAAGCCAGCTCTGACAAGGTGTCTCACTCTCCCTCTCTCTGACTGGCTGTCTCCCAACATGGGTAATGGTTTTTGTGAAATGCATCCTTTTACAACATCTTGTACATTCATGTAAAATTATCCATACCAGGTTTTTCTCAACTGTTCTGTCACGTTACTCATCTCACATCACTCACTTTTATGGCTGGATGTTTTTCTATTTGCTACAAAATTAAAGAGATGTGTAAAACTGGTTTCTAAAACATGAACACATTGTGTTGTGCGACACATTTTTAATTGTAAGATTTGTCGGTAATAATGTTTTCCTAATTAGAAAGAAAGTCTCCATCTGCATCAATCAACTGTGCATTGGCAACAGAATAGGGGGTGTCAGGAGGCCATTGGATCCCCACTTTACGGTCCTGCCCCGGTCAACATTGGGTCCCAGCAAACATTCACGCTTGCTGGACCCAACTGTACTGAGAGGCTGTGACTGATGTCTCTCTCTCCCACCTCTCTCGCGATCTGTCTCTGGACCAGATTTATGAAACTTTTGAGCCTCTTAAAACCAGACAGCATGGCAAAAACAGTTTACCAAAAAAATTATTTACCAATATGTGTAATAAGATCAAAACTGCAAAATAACACCCATTGTCCAGTTAACAAGTTTCGTTAATATGCAGTAGCCTACTGATCATTTCAGTGCACAGTTGTCAAATTCTGGAAGGAGTGGGTTCAAATACGTTCTTTTGACACCTGCAGTATGATTCACTAAAGCTGCAAATAATTGCGTTCATTGTTTGCCTGTAATTGTTTGTGCATCCCAAAAGCCGCCGCTGAGGTGATCCCCTCTGCTGTGGTGCTTGAACCATATAAGGGTTGTTGCGCTACGACATTACGCATGATCCAGCCGCTGATTTTTTCCTTCTGTTCTGTTCCTATCTGGTTCTGCTCTTCTGGACTGTTACAGTTAGTTAACCTTTGTCGTCACTATTCACAGACGAGATTTGTCCTTTCTATTCAGAAGGGCGCCTCTGAGTGCGTAATTGCACATGCCAAAAGCAGAGTGTGAAGTTGTTCTGCGAGCAGATGCTTTATGGTCCGTTCTATGCCCCAGTGAAACATAGACTACATCCTGCTTCACCTTTAACCCACTAGCATTAGCCTTAAAGGGCAAAGCCTTTACGAAATATTTTGATGGTTATGTATTGTTATTCCACGTTTTATGGGTATAGGCACAGCCCTTCAAGCTCTAAGCCTTGCCGGTTCCTGAAGGCTGAAGAAAAAACGCTATTTGGGAAACAACTGTCTGGTCCCCACATAATTTATACCCAGTGAGACTGGGGTGAGGCCCACTCAGCTGGTGGTAGTAAAAGGGTTTTTTCAGTGCTGCGTTGGGTGAGAGGAATAAACATAGTGGGAAAAATGCATAAACATAGATTGTAAAGGGCACATTTTAAAGAGGGAACAGGAGGAACGAAGGTTCTGGGATAAAGCTCAATATTTCAAGACACTAAACACTCCCCTTAAGTGCACACCCACATTACTTTGTAACAAAATTGAGTATGTGCACCTGATTGCAATATAAAGTGCAAGGCTCCTGTACTTGTGCTTGAATTGCAGTTGGGGGCTGCACAAAATCAGCCAAAGGGCTGTAAATGGCCCCTGGGCCACACTTTGGTCAACTCTGTTATAGATGGTGTTTCTGCCACCTACTGGCTTAGTGTGGTAATTTGAACGCTTGCAGGAATTTATCTTAAGCTCTTATAGAAGAGATATTCTTTATAGAAAATCTGGAGTAGCATAGCGAAGGCATCTACAGCCCTGTGATTAACTGATTACCTTTCCAGGGTGTACTACCCCACCTCTCAGCCAATGACTGCCTGATATAGGCGCCAGGCAGTTTGATGTTTGAATATATTCCAAAACTGAACTATGTGGGATGCCATGTGAGAAAAAAAGCATAGTTATTACCTGAGATCTTAACTATTCAGCTGCCTGCTGATGCTTCATTTCACAAAATAAAAGTGAAAATGTAGCATAGTCAATCAATCAAATATTTCAGGGTGGATGAGGGCTTTTGTTTCATTGTTTTCATTTATACAAAATTAAATAATGTATTAAAGTTAACCCTTAAAGCATCCATTTGCTTCAGAAGTGTCATCTCGTAAAAATATAAATTTGGTAAATTATCTGTCAACACAATGCTCTGCCTACTTTGGCTTCTTCAGCACCAGTTTTTATAGGGATGTCTTACTGCCAAGTAATTATCCAACCAACTGGATGCACAGACTTAGGGATGAATCACAACCTTGGAATATGTTTGTGGCATTATGCACTGAAAATCCGATCAAGAGGATGCAGCACTGAACAAGGTGACAGAGGACTCTTAAAAAGATATTATATATCATAGCGACCAGCTGTCTTTTCATTCTAACCGAGTACTCATTCTATGCGATGAATGTATCCCCCATAGACCAAATAATCAGACCAAGCTGGTTGAAAAGTCCGATGGTGTCACGGATCTCACTCTATAGATTGCCAGCACATTTACAGTTCTGTTTAGAAGTTTGCGTGCATTTATCATAGTCGTGAATGTCATATTAACTTAAGGCTTTAATGGGTGTATTTGAACTTCTGTTTTTTCTGTGGTAGGGTGGCCATCCAACATAAAACTTTAATTTAAAAAAATAAAAATCATCTAAACAGCTTTGATTATTGAGTATTTTTTAAGGTCCAAAATAATGCCATTGCATAAGTTTAATGCTAACCTTTATCCATTCTAAAACCAGATTTAATTTGTGTATGTGCTGCATCATTGTCCTGCAATTTTGATGTAAAGAGGAAGAATTTAGATGTAGTCGTCCGTCTACATTAATCCACACAGTTCAGCAATACACCTGTACCACTGATAGTGAAACAGCTTTACAGCATGATGCTTCCAAAATAATACATAATACACAGGTGATTGTGTTCCTAGGTTTGAAACTCTCATCTTGACTCCTGCATGTCTTGCCTTTGTTTAAATAGCTAAAGATAAGCCGTGTCTGTCCATTAACGTTTTCTCCAGAATGCATTGAGCTTGTCCGTGTAAGCAGCTGCAAGGACTTCTTTCTTGGTTGGTACCATCTCAGTCTCAGTTCACTATATTCTAACCAATTTCCTTTCATCTAAGGGAGACAGGTGCAACCTTGTCACAATTGGGTTATTGGGTCATGTTGAGGTAAAATAATGCTATCACTGATATTCTTGCGGCCTCAACCTCTCCCAGTCCAGATGTCGTGAGAAAGAACAGATGAAGAGCAGGAAATTAAGATTAATGCAAATTTAATTTGGAAGATAAGTCCAATGATTTCTAATTCAAAATGAATATACAAAATAACACAATGAAAGAAAATTACATGAAGAATAGGAAATTTTCATAAGGGCCCTTACAGAGAGCTGGATTTTCAGCAAAGCATGGCTGTCTTTACCCAGATGTCTCTGTCATTTCAAGTTCCAGGTACATTTTTATACTGTGGACTTCAAAGCTTACTGATTGTGCCTTCCCTTTTTCCGTCAGGTGTTGTAAATCAGCCAAGCTCCCTTGTGGCATCTATACCACGGCCAAAAGTTGACTTTTATTGCTTTATTGTCCCTACAGCCAGATTTTACTGCTTGCAGCTGCCGAGACCCTTCTAACCTCTGATTCAACCTGACCCCTGCTGTTACTGACTCCCTCCCCATGGCTCACTCATGTTAAATCTCAGTTTAATGTTCTCACATGCAAACTAAACTAATAACATGAAATTACATGATTTTAATTCTCAACAGTCAGCTAGGACAGTGAACAAAATACAATTGGTTTTGAAATTCAGACAGCAAGCTAATATTTAGTTTCTGGGATTGCCTTCCCAAAGCTCTGATATCAACCCTATAGAAAACGCAATCACCAATCAATTCCGCCAAGGAGAGTGGTCAAATATCCAGTTGGTTATAAAAGGGCCTTGTTGATGGTCATAAAAACATGTGGCTGTGTTGCCAACTTGCCAAGAAATATTTAACAAAACATTAGTGGGCATGTACGTATGTAGATATTTAAATCTGTATGTAGAAATTCAGCTGGTACATATAGACCCTGTGTGGATTAGATAATATCATAAATAAATTTAAAGTTATGCCACATATTTCGTTTTTTTAAATATTGATGAAACTGTTTGTTTTGGAACTTATTCTACCATGAAAAATTGTTTAAATAGAACAATTAAAGCCCAAAATAATTTGTGCTGCAATTTATATTGAAATACAAGCCATCTAAACATTTAAGGGAAAAATAAAAAATAAAAAATCACAATGAGCTCATAATAGTGCCAAATGACTTATTTACAATTCTATTATTTAAATAAATTATTTATTGATTATAAAAACAAGTAATAAATAAATGTAAACGAACAAAACTAGCAAACAGCTTAATCTATTTATGAGAAAAGGTTAAATGCATGAAACAAGAAATGTTTATTCAGAAACCTTATTAAATTGTAGAATCTCTAATTGTTATTTGGAACTTATTAGACTCCCAGAAAGTGAAGGTTCATTTGATTTCTAGGTCGAAGGGTGTAAGAAGGAAAAGAGTTTAAAGTTCTCTGTTCCACATCCAGTCTTATACAGTTCCAGATCAGCAGAGTAACACAGACGTTTCCCATTTCATGTCCAATTGGAAACATCGGTCACTCACTCCCTGGAACTCTGCTCTCAGCAAGAAGGCAGTCAAAAAGGGGCCTACTCTGTATCTCTCTTTATATCAAAGGACCCTCAACCCATGCAGCCCTTAACACCAGCCTGGGTTACTCAGGATTAGCCATGAGAGGTTCCCAGTGGATAAGAGCAGTCTCTAAGGAGCTTACACTAAAAAAAGTATCTTGTCAGGCTTTGTATCCACTTACAATCAGGCAGTTGTCCACAACGACAAAATTAAGGATTTTTCCTTAAACAGTCTTACCAGGCTCATATGGTCAGGCTGGGCTTCATGGATGGCATGTCTAGCTTGGTGGAGTGTTTAAGGTACCCACTGAAGTGTAGTTATGTTGTCAGGTAGAAACCAGCTCTCCCTTTTCCAGATGTTCTGGTCAGAGATGTTGCTTTAGTCAGCAGAAGTGGGAGATGGTTGACACCACTGTCATATTACCCTTTAGTGACACCCCTAAACTAAACTTTAACAAGGAGAAGACATTTTTCCACACAAGGTCCAAGAAAATCCTGTCAGGTCTTTAAACAATCTAAACACTTTGAAATAGCTTAACACAAAAACTGTTGTAATAAAAAGCATTGATAGCATAAAATTATAAAAAATATAAGATTTAGAATCACTGCAGGCATTGATTCACATTTGTTGCATAAAACAGCACATTTATTTAACATATGTAACAATTGTTAACAGCTGAAGTTCCAGCTAGTCATAATTTTAACTTAAATTGTCTAGTTTTCTTAGTCAGAACAAAAATTGTATGCATAAAGCTGAAGTTCAGCTTATAACATTTAAAGGTTAGCTTTCATTTTGTAAAGAATTATTGTTTTACATGGGACTACTGAAGATGACCCTTTCTGCATGACCTGGAGAGAAAATAAAATCGGTGAAATATCACATCTTGAAGGTTGCATAGTCTACAACTGTCATAGTATTACATATGGCTCTGACCGACATGCAGAACCACGGTCAAGGGAAATGGGTACAAGTTTGAAAAAGGTTTATTTAAGGAGAATGGATCAGTATGGTGTGCAGGAACAACTGTAAGGAAAAACGACAGGTAAGTGGCACAGTAAACGAAACTGGAACTTAAATGTGAAATGTCTCTTACTAGGAGGGAGTAGGCAATACACCAGGAGGAGAGGAATTCGGACTGGAGAAGAAGTGAATATGGAGACAATGGTAAGTCCGACGATTTCTTAGTTGCTTGGGTTAGAGCTTGGAGTGCAGGCGAAGTGTCAGCGGAGAGGTGGAGGGTAGACAAGTTTGGTTGAATGGTCTCTGGAGAATCTGGGTCTGGAAGCAGACAGCCGGGGAAGTTCCAGAGTTTGGCGTCGGGTAGGTGTGTGTGGAAGATCCTTCCTGGGGAGATCCTAGGAGCGAGGCTAGTGCGAAACGAAGCCACCGGGACCAGCCTCTGTAACCTCCAGGTAGTCGCCGGTTCAGTTCACTAAGAAGAACAAAGAACAAGTTAAACGTTGTTGAAGGCAAAGTACACATAAACTTAATTAATACGAGGCTGGCTGAGAAGCTACCACAGAGGCTAATACTCAAGCCACGAGATGCTGGCTGCTTCCTTCTTAAGTACTCCAGGACTCAATCACTGAGATGGAAAACACCTGTCTCCACCACTGCTGAGCACTAGCGCCTACTAGGAGTCAAAAAACACAGACAAAAACATACAACAGAAACTCCAGCCCCGACAATAACCTCCTTGAAACAATATTTGAAGGAAAGTGATGTTTGCCTGATGGTTCAGTTTATGACTCCAGTGTCATTCTTTTTTTTAAACTAAAAATAAATATTTTCCAGCCTGTTCCTTGTAAATCCAATTAAGACAGAATGTACATGTTAATGGCTTATAAGTCAATGAAGCTCAAATGTGAACAGTGGGTCAAGAATGCTATGAGAAGCTGCAGCTGCAGGGAGTTTTTTTAGCAATGAAACAAAGTAGAAGACACTGATTATTGCATGTAACAATTTGCTCTATTAAAACCAGATAAATGAAATCTAAAAAAGGTGGCTAAATTCAGTCAGTGTGAGCCACGGGGGAGCTGGTGCCTATCTCCAGCAGTCTATGGGCGAGAGGCGGGGTACACCCTGGACAGGTCGCCAGTCCATCACAGGGCAACACACAAACAACCATGCACACACTCATTCATACACCTAAGGTGGCTAAATTCTTTTTTGTTTTTGATGTTCAGTTTAATAAAGACAAGTAGATACTGACATCAGCGTTGGCTATGGCTCTCTGCCGGTTGCGTCTTTTGTTCACAGTCATTTATGAGCTGGAAGAGAAATTATAAGAAAAGAGAAACAACATGAGCAATGAACCGTCAGTGCAAGACAAGGACTAACATTTCCAAGCAGGGCTACATTACTGCTTCATAAAGTGGGTCAAGTCATAATTTCACATGCACCCAGATTAAACTGTCTCAGATCTTCATCTTAAAAAAAATGCTCAAATGTCTTTCTACAGAGAAAGAAGTTGGCTGACAGTCAAAATCCTTTTATTAAAAAGTAAAATTCAGCTGAAAGGTCAGTACCTGGGCTGATTGTTAAACATTATACTGTAGTTAGCTCTGAACGAGTTCTTCTGAAAGGTCAAGGAAAATAGAAAATTAGGTAAATTAAATAATGCAAGGACACTGAAGGTTATTACACACAGCTTGGTCAATTTATACTTTCGGACTCTGGTAGTAAAATGTGTTCTAAGGTTGGGCTAACTGTTGCCTTTGGAAACCTATTTCTGCCTAGCAAAAATGCCTATATCCCTTAAAACGTTTTACATTACTTTTTACATTATGGAGTTTTGACAAAAATTCAATCTGGAAGACTCACCTCCACCACCGGCTCCGTCCTATGACTCCATCATGCGTCTCCACTCCAACCAATCAGCGTCAAGTTTGCATTCCTCCTCAGCCAATCACCCTTCAAAGCTTTGTTTTTAAGGACCTCCAACCATGGATCTCCCTGCTCTCCTGCCGAGCTGGAGATTCTCCTTCTAAGCATCAACGAGATAGTCCTGCCTGCAACTCATCTCCCGCCTCTACATCACCCGGCCATCTCCAGCAGCAGCTTCTCTTCTGAGCAATCATCTGGCAACCCAGGCTTCCTCGTCTTTTTCTACTCCGGTCGTCCTTCAATCCTCCCTGCTTGGTTCATTCTGTCCATAGATTCTCACGAGCGCTCAATATCATCCATTACTCAGCTTCTCCGGGAGTTCGCCTCCAACTCTGCAACGTCAGCACTTCCTCTTCTCCACTCTGCCGATGCTCAACCAGCTCCTTGGCCCCTCCCACTGACATTCACCCTCGCATCACTTCATTCTCTCTTTCCTCAGTCATATGCCCTTCAAGCACGCTGTGTTTCCCACTCCTCTTTTACATTCAGGTAGATCATATACTCCCATGTCCTAATGATACGTAAATATGCATAACGCTTAAATAAAATATATTCACTAAACTACGGCAGTACAAATTCTAATTCAGTCACTGATGCCTTGTCTCATTTTAAATTTTCAGGTATTCCGCCGTCTCTGTCCATCCGCCTACTTTCACCCTACTCCGTTCATTCCTCTCTCTCCTTCCTCCGTCTCAATCAGCCAAACATTGCTGTATCTCAGGTCTAGCTCCTTCCACTTTCAAACGCCGTTCCTTCGCCTGGCAAACCTGTGTAAATTTTGCCTTGCTATAACACACCATCATACCCGGTTCGCATGCAAAAAGTCTTAGCTTTCATTACTCATTGTTTTGAACATTGTCGTTTCAAGCTTCCCTACATCCGCAGCCTATTAGCGGGCATACATTTTTATCAAAAGATCATAGCCCACACTGAGCTTTTCACTCATCACGCCATTAAACTTCTTCTCAAAGGCATCTTAAATCATTGCATTCCGCAGCCTAACTCCCGGGGATCTATTACACTTCCCATCTTTAAACAATCTTCTTATGACCCTTCACTCTGGTGGTTTTTCATCTTATTTCAAATCTCTTCTCTCCAGTGCCTTCCTCCTCGTCTTCTACGGCTTTCTTAGACCAAGCGAATTTACTTCTCCTACTGATTCATTCATGCCATCTAGAGATTTAGCCTTTTCAGACCTCAAGTTCTATCCAGTACATTTCAAACTTTACTTCAAACTCATCAAAGGTAAAGGTCCATGTTTCATTTCCATAGCTCGGCTTGATGGCCTGTTTTGTCCTTTCCAAGCCATGTCTTTTGTTCTCAAATGTCACAAATCAGCTCACTTATGCCCCTTTTCCTTACTCCAAAAGGAGTTCCCATCATCGCCTCCTGGTTCCTCAAATTTGTGAGGCAAACTTTAGTTCAATGCAACCTTACCCCTAGTCAGTTCACAGGCCACTCGTTTAGAATCGGGGCAGCCACTTCAGCAGCTACCCATGGAGTTTCCACAGCTTCCCTACAACAACTCGGCCGCTGGTCGACTTCAGCATTCTCTTCATATGTCTGCCCAAACTTCCATTCTGTGCTCTGCTCAATGATCTATCAGCTCTTAGGTAATAGCTTCTGCATTAACTAGTGGTTGTTGGTCTTTTCAGTTTAAACATATCCTTGCTTCCCCTTCTTGCCTGTCAGGCATGACCAAGTCTTTCTCTCTGCCCACCTCGTCAGGTTTACCAAGTTCCAATCCTCTTGCTTGTCAGCTATCACTTATTTTCTCCCTTTGCCTGTCGAGCTCGCCCACGTCTGCATCCGCCAGGCCTAGTCAGGTTTATCATGTCCCATCCACGCCTCATCAGGCGCGTTCCAGTCTCACCCTCTGTTCTTCTCAGACTCAGCTAAATTCGCATCCTCCACACCTAAGCAGTTTATTCCATTCCCTCCCCAGCCAGTCTGCTTCATCTTTCTCCTTCACTCGTTATGCTCAGCTTAGCTCTTACTCAACACTTCGTTATGTTTCCTTTCCCTTAACTTTGGCCAGATTCATGCCCTTCCCCTTCTTTGCCAGTCAGGCTCTTATCGTCCTTTTCCTCCCCATCCTTCTCCTCCATTCACATCTCTTTCTGCTCGGCCTTGGCCTCAGCTTTTTGGGGGGTGACATATCTGATCCTAACTCCATGATGTTCAAGCCCTCTACAGGTTTTCATGTTAAGTGTATTTACTTCCTCTAATAACATTCGTTCCATCTAGATATTTAGTCTTCTCAGACTTCAAGTTCTATCCTGATCATTTCAAACCCCACCTCAATATACCAAAGGGAAGGTCCACGTTTCATCTCTATTGTTCACCTCGATGACCCATTCAGCTAATTTCAAGCCATGCTCGAATTCGCACTCAAACATCACCCATCGTGCCCCTCTTTATCACTCCAGTAGGAGCCCTACGTCTGCCTCCTGGTTCCTCATATATTTTAGACAGACTCTAATCCAATGCAACCTGCCCCCGGTCAGTTTTCTAGCCATTCTTTAGAATAGGGGCAGCCATTACTGCAGCCACCCAAGGAGTCTCAACAGCTTCCTTTCAACAACTTGGCCACTGGTCATCTTCATCCTTCTCATCCTATGTTTGTCCAGACTTCTTCTCTGTGTTAGCTGCCTAAAGATCTCTCAGTTCTTGGGTAAGAACTTCTTTAATTATCTGGTGATGGATGATCCTTCATTAAATCGTATTTATCATCTTAGAGAGATTGTCTTATCTTAATTCATGTCTCTTATCCCTGTTTCTCCAAGGTCCTTCGTCAACATCCGTCAGCCTCATCCATTTATTCTCTCACCGCCTCATCATCTCTTTATTCTCCCCTTCATCAGGTTCAGCTGCATCATCATCCTTGTGTCTAAATCATGCTCATGCCTACGCAGGCTCACTCACCATTCTCATGCCTATGCAGGCTCACTCACCTGCATCCGTTCATCATTTTCATGCCTTCTGGGCTCATTACATTTATCATTTCCCACGCAGCCCATTCTCCATTCTTATGCCTATGCAGGCTCACTCATCCGCATCAATTCATCATTTCCATGCCTTCGCGACACTCTACATACATTATCGCCTACGCGGCTCATTCTCCATTCTCAGGCCCGGTTCATCTCCTTTCTATTTCTCTTCAGGCTTATCTCATCCCTTCACCATGCCATCCAACTCCATCATCCCCTGTCCACCTTTGTAACTCTGCCCTTCATCTATTCAACTCGATTCATCTTATCCATCCCCGCTTGTCAGACCAGAATTACCATATCATTTACTTCAGCCTCAGCCCGGCCTTGGTCCTTTTTGGGGGAAGACATCTCTAATCCTAATCCTAAATCGTTCATTCAAGCTCATGTCATTCATAGCATTCATGTCTTCCTCTGGACTCCGAGCGCCAAAGAAATAAACATCTGCTATTTAACTTCTCTAATCGACATCTTTGTGTTCTTATTGTGAGTCTTTACAGGATTGAAATAACTTTACAAACACAAACTTCAATGTATTTTAGTTGGCATTTATATGATGGTGTCAGAGTCTGGAATGTGGGCGGTCTACTGCTAACCATCTTCCACCACCAGGTGCTCCTGGGGTGTGTGACTCGAGGGTGCGTCAGGTGTGTCTCGTTCTGGTAATCATTTGGAGGAGTATAAGAGGATGGATCGCCAGCACTTCTTTGCCTGAGTGTTTTGCCCTACAGCGGTACAACTATCTGGCCTCACTATTGTTCTTTGAATCTTGTTACTTTTGAAGAAAGAAACTAACCTACCTCATTGTCTTGCTCCTCCTAGGACTCAGACCAAGCCATGCTCCTGGTTGATGACAGATCACTTCCAAACCTTAAGAGACTCCGGATCAAGTCCCAGCTGGCGGTCCGCCTCACTCGGTGCTCCTGTCCCGCTTATGCGCATCCTGTCTACCCTCCAATGGTTCCTCTTCATTCAGACCACGGAAGCTCCAGGCGGTCCCTTGAGCAGCCACCCACGTTTTCCAGACTCATCAGCCATTTCCCTGGCAGATCTAGCTTCTCCGCAGACTGTAAGCATTCAGCAGAGTGATTTTGTTAGCTGTTGAACACCTGGTTACTTACCTGACCTGTTTCCTTCCCCTGCAGTCCTCTGGTCCCGTCAGAGGGTTTATCTTCTCAGTTGTTGTTTTGCATAGTTAAATAAACAACCTAAACCGTCCACTGTTCTCTGAGTGTTTTCTGCATGTGGGTCAAGTCGGCCACAAAAACAATGACAATTGACAGACCAACACAAAGTGGGGCATATTTGTTAAGGAGAAGAAACAAATTTTTACTAATATAATCTGAAAACTGTAGCGGGCATCATGATTCAGGCCCTGTGTAGAACACCCTTTTAGCTGCAATTACACCTTTTTTTGTTCATTCTTCTTTTATTTCTGCAATATTAGCTCAATAAAACTGGATGGTGAGCATCTGTGTACAGCAATAATCAGATCTTGCCACTGAATCTCAATTGCATTTACATTAGGTACAAACTAGACCATTCTAACAGATAAAAATATTTTAAACTACTCCATTCCATTGTAAATCTGGCCGTATGTTTAGGGTCATTATCGTGTTAGAAAGTGAACCTTCACTCAAGTCGTTTGATGTCTCTAAGTTTCCTCCTTGATTGCTCTATATTTAGCTCCATTCATCTTTACACGAGTGCTGACCAGCTTCCCTATCCCTCTATTAAGAAGCAGTCAGAATAATGCTGCCATTAACTTGTTTCACAGTGGGGATGATGCACTCATTGTAATAGTTTTTAACTAAACATTGGTTTTGTGTGTAGGCCAAGTAGCATTGTTGTCATCTGACCTGAGGCCCTTCTTAACGTTTGCTGTGTCACATTGCTTGTTGCACATTTTTTTATGGATTTCTTAAGGCTAATCCTTTATCAATGTTTCCATGTTACTTTTTCATAAAAGCCAGATATCTAGAGTGCACAACTAATGGTTGTCATGTCAGCACATTCTCCCACCTTAACTGTGGATATCTGCAGCTCCTCCAGAGTTAGCATGGGCCTTTTGGCTGTTTCTCCAATTAATGATCCTTGCTGGGCTTTCAGCTGACAGCTTGTCTTGGAAGCTTTGCAGTTGTGCCATACTCTTTCCATTTTCAGATGATGGTTTGAAAAATTCTCCATGTTTTTTTTCAAAGCCTGGCATATTGTTCTATAATCTAATCTGGATTTAAATTTCTCCACAACTTTCCTTGACATGTCAGTTGGATTTCTTAGGCTTGATGTTGTTTGTTCATCAGTGTTGTCTAACGAACCTCTGAGGTCTTTAAAGAAGCTGTATTTAATCTTATATTAAATCACCGATTAGTGGACTTTTATTACAAATATATTGTTGCTCTAAAGGCAATTGGTTACACTGGGTTTGATTTGGGGGTATTAGAGTAAAGGGGTTGAAATATAAACCACTTGATTTCAAGAAATTCCAATAAATCAGGTTGAATATAAAAAAATGAATATTTGGCCATTAAGGTCCACAGACTCCATGTAAATGCATTAATAGAAAACATGGTCTGGCTGAAAGGATTAAGGCATTTTTGAAATTACATTTTGCAACTAAGTTAAGGCTTTAATGTTCCGCTTCATATATATAAAATAAAACTTTATTAGAAACTGCATTGGGATCATTTCAATTGCAATGGACACAGAGACAGAAACAAAAAAGAAAACAGAAAAGAAGAAGAAGAAAGAGAGAAAGGTTGGGCAAGGAAAAAAGAAGAGAAGGAGAAAAAAATAGAGTAGAAAGAAGGATGAAGAGAATACAAGATACTAGAAGACTGCTTCTACACCTACAGATACATATATACTAACAACAGCATTGTTACCGAAAAGTGCACGGTGCTAATGAATGCAAGATGTATTTAGTGGCAACTGCGGCTCAATATATAACATTTGTGTGTCTGTTAACACCTGAATCTAAACAACTGTGGGTGTAAGTGTGAGCTTGCTTGTGTATATTCAATTCAATTCAAAAATACTTTATTAATCCCAAAGGGAAATTAAATATTGTTATAGCTCATATTATGAAGGTTTCCTCAAAGAGCCGTTGTAGATGCTGATGGCTGTGGGCAGGAAGGATCTCCTGTAGCGCTCCGTCTTACAGCAGATCTGAAGAAGCCTCTGACTGAAGACACACTGTTGTTGTAGGACAGTCTCATGAAGAGGATGCTCAGGGTTCTCCATAATGTTCTTCATTTTATGAAGAATCCGTCTTTCCACAAAGATCTCCAGAGGTTCCAGAACAGAGCCAGCCTTTTTTATCAGCTTGTTGAGCTTTTTTAAGTCTCTGGCTCTGATGCTGCTTCCCCAGCAGATGATGGCAGAAGAGATCACACTTTCCACATCAGACTTATAGAAGATATGCAGCATCTTGCTGCAAACACCAAAGGACCTAAGATTCCTCAAGAAGTACAGTCTGCTCTGTCCCTTCTTGTAGATGGCTTCACAGTTGCATCTCCACTCTAGTCTGTTGTCCAGGTGAACACCGAGGTATTTATACTCCTCCACCACCTCCACCTCTTCTCCCATGATAGAAATAGTTTTTGACTTATTCCTGTTTCTCTTAAAATCTACAATCATCTCCTTTGTTTTAGTCACGTTCAAAATGAGATGATTGTTTCCACACCATGCCACAAAGCGGTCCACCACCTTCCTGTACTCAGCTTCTTGTCCATCTCTGATCCACCCCACAACTGCAGAATCATCCGAGTATTTCTGCAGATGACAGGAGTCTGTCTTGTACTGGAAGTCTGAGGTGTAGAGTAAAAAGGAATGGTGAGAGTACAGTCCCATGTGGTGCTCCTGTGCTGCTGACTACCTGGTTAGACACACAACCCTTCAGTCTCACAAACTGTGGTCTGTTTGTCAGGCTTTGATCCAGGAGATTGTTGAGGCCTCCACCTGAGTCTTTTGGAGTTTCTGACAAAGCAAATCAGGTTGGATTGTATTAAATGCACTGGAGAAATCAAAGAACAACTCACAGTGCTACTGGCTTTGTCCAGATGACAGTGGGTTTGTTGAAGCAGGTGTATGATGGCATCTTCAACTCCAACTCCACAGCAATAAGCAAACTGAAGGGGGTCCTGATGGTTTACTGTTTGCTTACTCAGGTGGGCCAACAGGAGTCTCTCTAGGACCTTCATGATGTGAGATGTCAGGGCAACACGATGTATTGTGATGTTTTTTAAATTCTCACTTGGGGGTTTTTGCCATCGTTGGAGAAATTCATGGACCATGGATTCGGCGTCCTCCTCTGCCCATTCTGGGATGCCGGAGAAGACAAGGTTGCCTTGCATCCCCCCGAGCTTGTATATCCAGGATGGTCTCTTTCAATTTTTATTTTCTCCAGAGAGCTGTGTCATTCCATTGGCAAGTGTTTTCACGCTATCCCTCACCGTTTGGTTCTCAGCTGTGAGAGAAGCTAGTTGTCCTGGCTTCAGACTCTCTAATGATCCCAGAACAGGTGCGTGTGGTCATGGATGCAGATGTTTGCGGCTTGCCCATTATGTTTTCAAAACATTCGTCCACGTAGCTCTCCATGCTGTCCAAGGTTTCCTCGTTCAGTTTGTTTCATAGGGACAATATGAGACAGTGGAAAGTATTTGAAACATTTCTATGTTTGGCTTGAATTTATTGGCTTGTTTAACCTTAGTTTGTCATGTTTGTTTGTTTGTTTACGAGTATCCCGCCATATTACTAATGCACAGTTCTCACGAGATCTCTTCCGCTTATCACACCCGTTTCTTCCTTTTTAACACACAGTGGCTTTCACATGTTCTTTCTCAATCAAACACTGTTACCTATTTTTCCTGAGTTGACAAACACAAGGGCATTAAAGATTCGTACACATGAAGGCTGTGTTGCTGTTGACTGGCAGCTTTAAATCTGCAAACAGGACCACAGGCCATTAAGCTTAATCAAAGCCAGTAATACATATAGTTTCATAATAAACTTCAATTCCATTTGTGGGTCTGCAGTCCATGTCATTCTTTTTTAGTTATGGGAATGTGTGCACACTAGGTAGGCAGCCTAACAGATTTCTCCTTTGTTTGGCAATGGAACTGTATCCATTTACATGTTTCATTATGCTATGTATGTCATAATGTAGCGTTTCTTTAAACTCTGAGGAGAACACAACCACAAATTCAGGGCAGCGTTTTAACAGATATATTTTGTGAAAAAATGAACGGAGGCAAGACAGGGATCCAGACGACAGCAGAAGACTGGTTCTTCTCTGGAAAGGAAGGTGACAGGGTTTTGGATATCCCAGGAGAATTTGAAGGTGTTTTCTTTCTGGAGGATTTATTCAGGGACTTACAGCCAGAGTAGTAGTGGTTTCGCTGGGGAGGAAAGTCCTTCCTCTGTGATGGAGGTTGGCAGGAGGAGTGTGCTCGGCAGCAGTTTCTTTTCTTTCCCTTAGTTCTCAAGTGATGTCTCAGCTTAAGCATTCCCACATAGGAGGGTGGACAGGCAGGTAACAGGAGAAAGGTTCTCCACAAGAAACCTTTCCCAAGCCAGGGCCAGAAGCTAAAGCGGCAGGGAGACTCACAGTAGGAGACGAGGAACAAACCTTGAAGCTCGCTCAGAAACAGATCACAGAACAAGGAGCCTTAAAAACCCAACAGGAGAGGTCTGGGGAAAAATAGACATGAAAAATTCCGATTAGACTCAGGAAAATGTATGCAAAAGCACTGCACACCACGGTCAGTTACCACAAAAATGTAGCAACGGGCTGACGTCTCCCTCCTAGTCTCAGCTCCTTAAGAAGCCCAGTGATTAGATTCTGGTCAGTAGCACCTGCCAGGGAACGCTCTAGAGCAGAGGGAAGGAAAATAAAACCACACAAACTGCGCACCAACACAGAGACCTGACAATGTAAATGAGTAATGGACATGAATATGCATCAAAAGCTATTTTGTATTATTTAATGTTAAAAAGCTAAACAGTGCTTAATTTTTATTTTTAAATTTAACAGTTTTTTGCCATTTTTTTTCTGACAGCATACATTCTCATGCCTTTCAAAGACATTAATAATAATAATAAATAATAATAATAATAATGTTTTGTTTTTTACCTTTCACACCTACAACAATTAAGATTAATAACATGTTTTAAATTTTTTAAATCACACATTTGGCTCTGAACACAAACAAAGCATAAATGTTACAATTTCCATGGCAGCAGATATGTAAAAAAAGATAGAAATTAAAAAATTATATAATTTTGCTATTTTTGTGCTGTTTATAACAAACTGTTTGGGTTTGAATTGTTATTTTAAGTTTCTTTGGTCTTTTTTGGAAACAAGGTGTTATTATTAAAATTTGTACTTACCCCCTCTCTTCTGTAAAATGAATTCTGGAAAAAAGTCTATTGTTCAAAATTTTTGTGAACAATTAATTGTGTATTCTCATCAGACTTTAGCATTTATTTATTGGTTTACATAAGAAGATGACATGGATTACAGTGTTCAATGCTCATTATGTGCTACCACATTGGAAGAGAGCAGATGTTGGAACTAGCCAGCCAATCAGCTGCACTGCTTGAGCTGCACTGAAACATTTACAAAATCAGCGCCAGCATCGGCGCCCTGTTGGTAAGTGGGTAGAGCAGTTCATTTAAGGTGTGCTGCTTTCTCTGTGCTTACGTTAACAAGCTATAAACACTGTATGACGCTATACCAGACAGATAGTGCACATCACAATACACAAGGCACTAGAACACTACTCTGAAGGTGACTGCAGATCTAAAAAGATTGTTCTGGATTATTTAGAGTTGGGTTCAGAGGAGCTATTATCAGCGATAAACAGTACCTTACCTGCGGTGGGCAGCAATCATAGATTTTTCAGTTCCTGAAACATAGATCAGTTCTCAATGGAAAGGTTATCTAAATGATATGCAGAGTGGGGAAAGTTTTAAAAGTGACCTATTATACTTCCTTTTAAACATTTGGGAGAAGTCTATGGGCTATACAAAACACGTTAATTCCATTTTTCGCACAAAATCAGTTTCAGATAATGAGATTTCACCTTCTCTGTTTCCCCTTTTTTGAGCTATTTTCAGAATTAGCTGTTTTAGGACTTTTCTACAAATTAGCTGTATCTGGCCGTGCCCCCAACCACCACTTCGTACACATGAAAAAAATAAGTACTTAAATTTCTGCCATCTGCAGAATTGCCACGAACAGTAGGGACTGAATTTTTCTTCAGTCTAAGTCTGTCTGCAAATGCTGACATGCACTGATGTGAGTTCTCAAAGGGTAGCCATTGTAAAGCACATGTAAGGTGTGTAAGGCACATCTTTTTCATAAAGCACAAACCTCATGCAATTTTCAAGACCTCTTTTCAAAATCATTCGGTGTACCACTCAGATTATTTTGCCTGAAATAACACCCAGAAACACATTAATGGTATGAAAAAAATCTATTACCAGACTGAACATCATAACATGGTTTTTAGTGATAGGTTTTGGTTAGCTTGGAGTTTTCTCTGTGTAAAAAGAACCACCCAAAAAAATTACAAGGTAGCAAACTCATTAACTGATTGGGACCAAGATAAATGAACTATAGGTGTTAAAACGCCCTTAGTTATCTCTTAGTTATTGATCATGTGGATCATCTGTTAGCCTTCCAGTTGTCTGATAATTTCTTTACTTTGCTACAGACTCATTGCAAAACTACATCTTTTTAGGGCAAAACACAGGCTTTTAAGTTAGCTGTAATTAAACCTTTACTTAAGAAACCTTCGCTTGATCGAGATGACTTGAAAAATTACAGACCTATATCCAATCTTCCATTCTTATCTAAAATTCTTGAGAAAATAGTTGCTAATCAAATGTGTGAGCATTTACACAGCAATGACCTGTTTGAAGAGTTTCAGTCAGGCTTCAGAGCTCATCATAGCACTGAAACAGCTCTGCTGAAAGTCACTAATGATATTCTTATGGCCTCAGATAATGGACTTGTGTCTGTACTTGTCCTGTTAGATCTCAGTGCTGCATTTGATACAGTCGATCACAATATTCTCTTAGAAAGGCTGGAATATGCTGTAGGGATCAGGGGAACAGCGCTAGGCTGGTTTAAATCTTATCTGTCTGACAGATTCCAGTTTGTTCATGTAAATGATAAATCATCTTTAAACTCCAGGTTTAATTGTGAAGTACCACAGGGTTCAGTACTTGGGCCAATTCTCTTTACTATATATATGCTTCCAATAGGTCAAATTATCAGGCAGCATAGAATACATTTTCACTGTTATGCTGATGATACTCAGCTTTACTTATCCATGAATCCTGATGAGCCCAACCAGTTAGATAGACTACAAGCATGTCTTGAAGACATAAAAAAAACTTGGATGACTGTAAATTTTCTGCTTCTAAATTCAGACAAGACAGAAGTTGTCGTCTTTGGACCGGAGTCTTTAAAAAAGAAACTGCTTAGTCAATCACTTAACCTGGTTGGCATTAAATTGACCACCGGTAATAAAGTAAAAAACGTTGGTGTTATTTTTGACCAGGACATGTCATTTAAATCCCATATTAAACAGGTTTCTAGGGTTTCCTTCTTTCATCTCCGGGACATTGCCAAAATTAGAAATATCCTGTTCAGGAGTGACGCTGAAAAACTAGTCCATGCATTTGTTACTTCAAGGCTGGACTATTGTAATTGTTTACTATCAGGATGTCCACAAAAGTCCACAGTTAAAAGCCTTCAGCTGATTCAAAACACTGCAGCAAGAGTTCAGATGAAAATTAAAAAGAGAGATAATATTTCTCTTACCGTATTTTCTGCACTATAAGGCGCACTTAAAAACCATTAATTTTCTCAAAAAATGACAGTGCGCCTTGTAATCCGGAGCGCCTTATATATGGATCAATTGGTTAATTGGTTGATCCATACTGGTTGTACACGGCGCTCTGTCAAAATGTTTCAGTACGACTGGTAAACTACAAAGCCGCACCCCTTGCAGCATTACGGCTATCGTAGTCAGGGGTGTCGCCGAAGTAATAGCGGTAAACACCTGTACTGTGCTTACTCCTAGTCCAACACCACTTGTGTGTGTATAACGACCCCAAAATTGCACCTTTCAAGAGACACGCTTACGATGCTGAGTTCAAACTCAAGGCTGTCAGCTACGCAGTCGAACATGGGAATAGAGTAGCAGCGAGAGAATTCAACAGTTAACGCTACTATATTGTGAATGTACTAATGTTTGATTTAGTGCATCAAACTGTTTCTTTTACGTGTTTACTGAATCAGGGAAAAGTTCCCTTTCACGTTTTAACTAACGTTTGATTTCAACTTCAACTTCATAGACTCCAATGCGTTCCTAACGTGCGGTTGGCTCTATTCAATAGAATTCTATGTAGAGGAGACCTTACCATGAGAGTGAATGGAGTTATCAGAACGCTGGTTTGTAGTGTATTAATAAAGTTTGACTGACTGACTTATCTGACTGTTTTGTTGACATTTTATTTAGCACAGCTCCATCTAGTGGATGCATAACGCAACCCCAGTCAAACGTTTGACTGCAGTAGCTTCTATTCTATGCGCCTTATAATCCGGTGTGCCCTATATATGAAAAAAGTTCTAAAATAGGCCTTTCATTGAAGGTGCGCCTTATAATCCGGTGCGCCTTATAGTGCGGAAAATACGGTACTTTAGCTTCCCTTCATTGGCTCCCTGTTAAATTCAGAATAGAATTTAAAATTCTCCTCCTCACATATAAAGCCCTTAATGATCTAGCTCCATCATACATCAGAGATCTGATTGTTCCATATGTTCCTAACAGAGCACTTCGTTCTCAGACTGCAAGTTTACTGGTGGTTCCTAGAGTCTCTAGAAGTAGAATGGGAGGCAGATCCTTTAGTTATCAGGCTCCTCTCCTGTGGAACTAGCTCCCAGTTTTAGTCCGTGAGGCAGACACCCTGTCTACTTTTAAGGCTAGGCTTAAAACTTTCCTTTTTGATAAAGCTTATAGTTAGAGTGGCTTAGGCTATCTTCCTTATTTTTTACTTCCGCCTTTCTCCCTCCCTGTTGGATGGAGTAAGTGAGAGTCAGGTTTAGCGTAAACTGGCTCATGGTTTTTCAACATGGTTGAAGTGCAAACACACCCTCCATTTTTGCTACCTGTATGACCCCCTCTCTTTTCCAATGGTTATAATCAATCTGACAGAGAGAGGTATCCCAATCGTTGTGGTTTTTAGTATAACAATGGCCATCAGTGGGCTCTAGATGGACAAACTGTTTACATTTATGGCTAGGGTTAAAACTTTCCTTTTTGATAAAGCTTCTAGTTAGAGTGGCTTAGGTTATCCTGAGCTATCTCTGTAGTTATGCTGCTCTAGGCTTAGGCTGCTGGAGGACATAATGACCACTTTCACCCTCTTTGCTACATTCTCACACTACTCTCTAATTCTGCATTATTTGCTGTTATTTCAGTTTTTAACTTTATGTTCTCTCTCTTTTCTCTTCCTAGACGCTACAACTGGCCTGACTCTGTCTACCTGTGACACCTTTCTAGAGAGGGGCATTGTCCAAGCTTCTGCTGGCAACAACTTAATGCTCACCCTCTACCGATGATCCACATAGCCCTGTCTTTCAGTGTTTAACCCTTTCTCTCTCCTAGACATGGAAATTGACTGAGCTTTTATTGTGACTAACTCTATATGCTCTCTTTCAGACTCTAATCTTGAAAACTGGCTCAAAGTTTATCTGTTCTTTCTTTCTAGAGGAAACGACTAAAGGAGCTACATCCATTAACATTTACTTTTCCTTCAAATAGAAAGTACTCCTGGATCAGTGCTTCTGTATTCTTTTTGTGTCTCTGCTCTGTTCTCTCAAACCCCCAGTTGATCATGGCAGATGGCCGCTCACACTGAGCCTGGTTCTGCTGGAGGTTTCTTCCTGTTAAAAGGGAATTTTTCCTCTCCGCTGTCGCTACATGCATGCTTAATATGAGGGATTGCTGCAAAGTCAACGCCAGTGACTGTCCACTGTCTCTACATGCTCATCCGGTTGGAGTGAATGCTACAAATCTCTGACTCGATGCAATCTGCTGGGTTTCCTTAGACAGAAAAACTTTTTATCCAATTTGAATAAATAACTGAATCTGACTGCACTGTTCAATGGTTAGGATTAATTGGAATGTATGTACCTGACTGTTGTGAAGTGCCTTGAGACAACATGTGTTGTGAATTGGCACTATATAAATAAACTGAATTTAATTGAATTGAGTTGAATTAATGCAACTATCGCTCAAAACATTTTAATAGAATGTCACTTGAAAAATCTGAACTATCCCTTCAAATATTTAGCAAGAAACTTTGCTTAGATTAATGTTAGTACAATTTAGCAGCCAATAATTTGAAATGGCAAAATCTGAACTTGCAGTAGTATGAAGTTGCATGCAACACATCAAAAGGCTGTGAAATACTATCTCAGTGTTTTTTTATGGTCTCCCTTTGGACCACATTCAGTCTCCAGCCCACAGAAATCCATGGGCCTGTTGAGTGTAGGGAGCTGAAGCTATTTTTGTACCAAACCCAAAAGTGTTAGGCCATGTCAGACAGAGTGTGTGGTTTTAATAAGGCATGTTAAGCTTTAATGTGACATTCCTTAACACATTTTAGCTACTTTAGATATTAAAAAAATATTAACCTACTTGTGTTGGAGGTTGTTGTTGTTTGCCCATGTTTTACTTACAGTACCTAATCTTAAGACTTGATGAGGTCATAAATGATTTCTTTATGTACCCAAACCTTTAAATTGAAAAAAAAGTGTTCTCAAAACCTTCTTTCAATCAATCTGTCAAATTTAGTTACATTTTGTTGTAGAAAATATATTATACTTATATTAGACTGGCTCTTGGTTAGCATGTTTGCCTCATGAAATGTGCACATTTCTCTGAACATGCAAATCAGATATATTTCTGTTTTTACTGCCAGCTTACTGCTCTACTTCATCTCTGCTCAAACCATGCAAGGCACAATACTGCTGTGCTGTGCATGGTAGCACTGTGTTATACAACCTAATGAAAGATAATGTTATATCAGTATCAATATTAAATATTGAAGAAAACATGCATATACTATTCGTATCTATAAGTTCTTATATTGATTTGTGGTTTGAGATTAAAAAGATAACGGAAATAGATAGTAGAGAAAGTTTTTAGTTTTGAAAACAGGTAAATGTTCCCAGTGGACAGATTATCTTTGTTGTTATGTACAGTGGTCAGATTTTCTTTTTGTCACACTTGAATGTCTCAGATCATCAAACAAATTATATTGCCAGACAAAGGTAACCAAATTAAATATAAAAGGAGTTCATTTATTAAAGGGAAATAGCTATCCAAACCATCAAAAGCAGTATGTGAAAAAGTACTTGGCCCATAAGCCTAATGACTTCTGCCATCAAGTCATAACTGGCAATGAGTCTTTTACATTGTTAAGAGATTTTGGCCCACTCTTCTTTGCAAAATTGTTTTAATTCAGTCACATTATAGGGTTTTTACAAATGACAGCCTGTTTAAGTTTATGCCTTTGCGTCTCAGTTGAAATTATGTCTAGACTTTGACTTGGCCACTTTAAAACTTTAATTGTTTTAAGTCACTCAGAGGTGGTCTGCTGCATAACCCAAGTGAGGTCAAACACTGACAGCTGGACATTCTCCTTAAGGATTTAAGTTTTACATCAGATGGAACAAGACACACACTTTCCAAAATGTTTCACTTCTGTCTCATCAGTCCACAGGATATTTTCCCAAAGGTACTGGGGATCATTCATATATGTGGTGCCAAATTTGAGATGGTCTTTAGTGTTCGCTTAGCTCCGCAGTGGTTTTCACTTGGAGAGTCTCTCATGGATGACATTTGTACCCAGTGTTTAATCATTGACACTGATCTTGACAAAGGTAAGGGATGCCTGTGGAGCTTTGAATGTTGTACTGGCTACTGGTTAGGTAATTTTAGAGAATTCAGTGCTATTAAATTTTGACATTTTCTGTTTTTTGCATGAGTCCCTAAGCCCCAGAAATGGCTTTGCAACCCTTTCCAGAGAGACTGTATTATTTGTTCCTGAATTTGTTTTTAGATTTAAGCCTACTTCATGTTTTCAAAAGGGTTCCATTTTAGTAATTTCTTAGTTGTACAGGTCTGGCAGTAACCAAACCTGGATGTGGCTAGTGATACTGAACAGAAATAATTGATTTGGGGGAGGGTTGTTACTTTTTCACACAGGGCAAAATTGGTTTGGATAGTTTTCTTCCCTTAATAAAAGAAATCATAATTCAAAAGTGCTTTTTTTCTTGACACAGGTTGTCATTGTCTAATGTTATCATTTGTTAACATTAGACAATGATAATAAAATATTTAATGTGTCAGACCAAAAATAAAAACTGAAAAACTTTGTAGGGGGTAAAATCATTTTTGAAAATCACTGTGATTATGCAGTTGTTTATGCTTTACTATGACTCTATTCTGTGCTTGCAGCACCTTAGTAATACTTTCATAGCATATGTATTTTTGCCCTGATGTAACCATCTTTTATAACAATACCTTAAATTTAGTGTAAGCCCATAAAGGGGTGGTTTAAATATAAACTAGAAAATTTCGGAAGAAATTTAGACGGGGCCTGCCTCTTGGTGCGTGCTTCTGGGACCGGAGCTAGCTATTTTAATTGAAATTCATTTTCTATGCTATTATCAGCTTTAAATATTACTAGTAACTCTGGAAGACTGAGGCTTTTATTTAGAAATTTTCAGTAAGCCTTATTTTAAAAGGCCAACACTGGGTGAGCTCCAATATTAGTGTGAAGCCCAGTTGTGAAATGATCTATTGTTCAAAATGCAAAGGCTTTTATTTTGTAGAGCATGTTTTGTCTTATTTTGAAAGTCCAGCATGGTTGTACTTTCAGGTCTGGGTTAGTTGCATTGATTAAATAGAACCCGATTGCTATTTAAAAATCATTTTCTATGCTCTTGTGAGCTCACAAAATCCATAGTAACTATGGGGGGTTGAGGCTTTTACTTTGAAAGTTTCAGTAGGCTTTATTTTAAAAGGACAACACTGGGTGAGCTCCAACATTAGTGTGAAGCCCATTCCTGCAAACATCTATTGTTTAAAGGCTTTTATTTTGTAGATCATGTTTTGTCTTATTTTGAAAGTCCAGCATGGTTGTCACTTCAGGTCTGGGTTAGTTCCATTAGTTATATAGATCCTGCTTGCTATTTAAAAATCATTATGAATGCTATTATAAGCTTAAGAAATCATTATTAAGTATGGAAGGTGTAGGCTTTTATTTTGAAAGTTTCTGTAAGCCTGTTTCAAAGGACCAGCATAGTCCCATTCCTATCACTGGGGGAGCTCCAACAGTAGTGTGAAGCCCACTCCTGCAATCATCTATTGTTTAAAGTCTTATATTTTGTAGAGCAGGTGTTGTCTTATTTTGAAAATCAAGCATGGTTGTCCTTTCAGGTCTGGGTTAGTTCCATTAGTTATATAGAACCTGCTTGCTATTGTAAAACCATTGTGTATGTTATTATAAGCTTTAAATAATCATTAGTAAGCATGGAGGGTTGATGAAAGAAATTGACCTTTAGGGTCAATCACTGTTGTCTGGGTGTTGGAACAGCAGTACATGTTGTTTAAGTTCCCCACACAACATGGCCGCCATGTAGTTGCCTCCTATGAAGATGGTCAAAGGGGGTCAGGTCAGGTTTAAGCCATAGAAATGACTGAAAATCAATGAAAGTCAATGCAAAGTCCTCAGAAAGATAGTAATCCATGCATGTGTGTGTGTCTGTGTGTGTGTGTGTGTGTGTGTGTGTGGGTGTGTGTCTGAGTGTGAGACACAGAGAGGCAGAAAGAAAGACAGAATCCCATCCAGACATATACAGTAGGAGATACACAGAGCTATAAATAGAACAGTGAGGAATGAATCAGCCAATCAGCAAAGAGCGTCAGTGTAACTTGACACCTGCTGTTTGTCACTCACGCAGCACCTCTCTCTCTGTCTCCCCTGGTCTAGGCTTTATAACATGGAGGCGCATGCTCCCGAACAACTGGCCATAACTCTGAAACCGTAGGGGCGATCGACATCATTCTTGGACCGTTTTTATCAGAACGGACAGGGGAACATTAATATTCATCCTTTATTAGTGAAAATATAATAATAAAGACACAACACTGGGTGAAAAGTAAGGGAAAATGGAGAAAAAGGCAAAAATGCCTGAACATGCTCCCGAACAAAGTCTAATATCTGGGAATCCGTACATGGTATTTGAAAATTTTTTAAATTGTGGGCGACAGCTGTCTTTCGTCCCCAATCATGGATATTTTCATTGCTCTATGTCATTCACAGTATAAAATATGATTATGGAAAGAAATGGTGTCACTCCTGGATTACAGGTCAAGCTCTCATTGAAAATACATGGGAGAAGGCCTACAGAAATCTACTGACTCTTGGCGATCGAGGGTGTTTTGACAGAAATCTATGAGACTTAGAACAATTTTGAAATTATTGTGTGAAAGCAGAGGCCCGGCCCTACAATCTGACCGAAAATTGTGGCTGTAGAGCGAAATTTGTGGCCGTGAGTGCCAGTTGAAAGTCATTTTTCCTGAAAAAAATCCCCTCTTTTTACACTCTAGTAACTGCCATCTCCACTGTTAAGAGTGTGATTTTCTCTCAAACTTTGTGTCGCTTGGAGTCTAATTTTAGAGAAACCGTAGCAGTTATCAACAAACCGTTTTCACTTCTGAAGAGCCGGCGGATTTTCCTACAAACTGAAAGTCAAACTGTGTTTCTAGGTGAAAGTATGGCGATACAGTAGAGCCTCAAAAACAGTGAATTTTGAGGATTTCTTCACCCCTGACTCCATTCATTCCTATGGGGATTTTGGGGGGGTGGTTTTTCGTTAATTACGTCGCCATAGTAACTCGAAACGCCAATAAAAGTAATAGCACACCTCCCGGGACCGAGCCGGACGTTTTGATGTATATATTGTGGGGGTGCGCGCTGCGGTTCGGGCCGCATTAACGGAGATAGGTTTTGACCAGGTGAATAGTAATAGGTGCCTGCCATGCATTGCATAGGAGAGCAGTGCATTGCATCGCGTGAGGCAGTGCATTGCATTGCTTCGCAATGCAATGCACTGCTCTCCTATGCAATGCTATGGCAGGCCCCAATGAAGGGTTGGAGACATTTGCAAGATCCCAGGCTGGAATGGAGGGTGTTTTTCAGTTTTTAGACTTAAACTGAATGTAAAAATCTTTTTTTTTTTTTTTTTGGTGAGTCCTTGTTTTAATTAGCACAGTAAATGCAAGACTACTTAATCACCCAAGGCAATGTAGGTGCAGATGAGCCCATGTATTATTTTGATTTATTTTTGAGTGATCTTGTTTAATACACATGCGAGGTGGAGAAGAGGTTGTGATAGTTTGGGTGCATGTGTGATTATTTATTTTATTTTTTTTCCAGAATAAACTGCTGTACATTGTATTGTGATGTGTTACGCCTCCTCTACCTATGAGAACCATCCAGACAGAGCTGCAATTCTTTTACTAAGGACTGCAGGTCAACCATTTTTTAATATTGTTTACCAGCTGCAGAAAATGTTTGTATTATATACTTTAACATTAATGTTTTCCAAAATACACAAAAGGACACTAGTTTGGGTTAAACATCAGACTTCATTGAGGGGAAAAAAAGACAGTTTGGAGTTCTCGTGGTGTGTTGTTATCAGACACAGCATCAACTCCAGGAAGAGATTTTACTTGTTAGAGCAATGAAGGATGGACATTATACAGCAGACAGCTATGGGCTTGCAGCAATAGGTTGTCTGCACTTTGAAGCAATGCTTAGTTGGCTCAGTGTTTGTTGCCAGGTTACCGCATTGTTAAATCCTAAAGAAAAATGAGCATCCAAAGCTTTTAAAGTTTGTCAAGAGATGAACCTTGCCAGTAGGTCTGTCGAGCGCTAGATGCTTAACACTGAAGACCAGTTATTAATGAGACTTATCTGTTCATCTGTATAAAAAAATATTATAGCTAACAGTTAAGAAAAGACTTTGATACTTCTAAATATAGTGCATAATTGTGAGGTACAAATAAAGGATACATGAATTTGAACATTTGTTTTTTACTAAACAAAATCTGAAAAGGGTGTATTTGTATTCTGACCCCGAGTCCAGGCTTTGTAGAACCAAGATTCTCTGCACTTATAGCCACAATGTCTTTGCTTGCTTTATACATCTAGAGACCATTATTTTTGCCACATTCCTCTTTGTAAAATAGCTCAGGCTCAATTAGATTTCATACATATACCCCATGAATTTCAATTTCGTGTCTTGCCAGAGATACATGAATATGGATTGATCTAAGCCATTTAATTGTAGCTCTGGCTGTATGTTTAGGGCAATATAAGGGTAAATGTCTGACTCATTGTCAGTTATTTAATTTTCTCCACTACTGTCTCCCTGACCAGTGTGGTGTGTTTCTCGGCCTTCATGATACTGTTTATTCTTTAACAAACGTTCTCAGGCCTTTTTAGGTCAGCTGTATTCATACTGAGATTATATTTCACACAAGTGGAATAATTAGACTTATTTGAAGGCATTTGACTGCCCTGTATTTTAGATTCATCAGAGTAAAGATGGCTGAATACAGACACACTCCAAAATTTCCAAATTTTATTTTAAAATCTATATTATGTTCATTCCACTTCACATTTATTATATATTTTGTGTTGATCAATAACATGAAATCCATAACAGTACTTTTTTGTGAATACTTTTGCAAGGCACTGTGCTTTTAAAAGTTCCGGAAAATACACATGCTGTTATACATGTGACAACTACCTTTTTTCTGTACCTTAAATGAGTGTATTACAAAATTAATCTTCACAGGAACCTTCATAAAACCAGTAAATGTGACTATTTAATCTAGCATTGACAACTCTAATTTAAACAATTTAGATTGTTATGATGTTGATTCATATTCAAAAGTATTTAATTTTGTATGAGTCTTTTATAACACCTAGGATATTGCAGAAATAAACATTTTACTTGCCAAAGACTATTATATTGTTTAAAAGGTTTTTAAATGTTTAATTCATTGAGCCTGGCAGAAAATTTGCACCTCGTAGGTATAGAATGTTGGGGCCCACAGCCATGGATACAACATTAAACTCCGGTACGGACTTTTCTGGAACTTTCAAAATAAAGTGCATTAACCTTCTTCCAGCACAGCCAGGAAACGGGATAACTGTGGTCTTCCTGTGACGCCACTGCCCAATTAAAAACACAGCTGTTGCTACAGCCGCTCTCTTCCACATGGCCTTCGAAAGGGACCGGATAGGGGAGACAAGCGCGCTGATGTCTCTTTGCTGGCAAACAGACATAAACTCTTCAGCTGGATCCAAGGATGTCATACGATCACCGATCATATGCAAAGTTAAGTACGAATGAAATACTGTCTGTGTATCCAGTATTTTTATTCATGAACGGGGAAATTAAGGTGTAAGAGTTGTTTACTTTTTCTCTGAGGCCTGCAGAAGCCAATTGTCCCAGAGAAGTTCCCTACAGAGAAGCGGTCTCTATGAAGCCGAGCGGAGCGGTCTCCCAGTCTGGAAGGAAGACAGCAGAGACCCCATCACCATGGTAACGCGCAGTGTGGTTGGTGGACACAATGAGCCGTTTTTCATCCATTGCTGGAGGTTAGGGGGAAGCTAACCCTTTGTTCACAGAGCACCTTCAACCCCTAAAGCTAAGGAGGTTAACTGTAGCTAACCATTGTTCACTGTGGATGCCTTCTTCAAACTTCATCGTCGCTTGGACAACATTCCTCACCACAGTTCATGAGGTTAAGTGTTTTGGGCAGAACAATAATAGAAAGATTTAGATTGAAATGATCTAAACGTTTTTCATTTTATGAAGTTTGGTTTGTTTGTGTTGAACTCAGCTATCTTGGTGCTAGCAGGCTATCTGCAGCACACCTTCTCAGGTTGTGTTCTGTGTTTGTGTGTTTTTAAAGTTAAGACAAACTTTACTTGAAGGGTGATTTTAAACAGAAGATTGATCATAACACGACGTTCGCGCTTATGCATTTTAACCTTTTTATTGACCCCGGTATTCTAAAGGTATGTGTTTGATTCTGGTGCTAAAGAATATTTAACAGAAAGGTTGTTAGTTTCAAGCTAGTGAATAATAGTCCCTAAGCATTATTTCACTAAATTTTATAACTAAGTAAACACCATTAAGCCCATTTCTCCAGAAAGATTTGGCTCTTTCCAAAATATTCCCTTAATAATATTTCTTCAAATATTATTTCAATAAGTAAAGGCAGCTAATTAGACACTGTTGAGAATTAGTCATCCAGAAGGTTGGTTTCATTCAGCAGATCATTATTTAAAACATTATTTTATTAAAATATTTTATCTGATCTTGCATTGTGAATGGTTGTCTAAACGTTGCTGATTATTGCTTAAGTTGGTTCCAAGACTAACTTAACTTCATTTCCAGATTCTTCAAGATAATCCTTGGTTTTCAAACATAAACATTGCATGGTAATGTTGCTTCACTCTTTTTGGTCATGGTTTCCAATCATCTTTTGATCAACTTGTTTATATTGTACATAGCCTATTAGTCTTCCCTATTCTTTAATTCTGCTTGGTAGTTTAGTTGGATTGTTTTAGCATAGTAAAGAGTTTGTTGATTGAAATATGTTGACTTTGAGTTGACTTATTTTTGTTAATAAATTCTTGTATTTTAAGAAATTGTGTGAATTAATTCCATGTATGTGCAGAGTTTATGCTGTTCAATAATGTCAGAGCTCGTCTCACACCTTTCTATTTTGTCCTAATACCATCGCCTTACTGGGCTGGTATTCACAGTTAACAGACTGAAATATTATTTGATAAAATATTAATATTAAATATTAAATAATATTGTCAGATTAATAATCACAACAAGAATGTAGTGATGACAGCCTATTTCACAGAAACATCCTTAAATTTCCTAATCCAAGTAACAGAAATTGGTTAAAGATTCAGCTATAGCATCTCAGTGCCTCTTATTTATGTTAAGAGGCCAAAATTCCCATTTAAATTATGTTTTAATATATAATCCATACATTTCACCTTGAAGTGTGTACTTGGCTTTAGTAAATGTCAGAAACCTATCTAAATGTTTGGTAAACAAGTACCACAATTGCTTTTCATAATTTAGCAAATACCAGCATGACAAATAATAAAAACACTTAATAAAATTGTACAAGTAAAAAGAAGAAATGCCAGCATGTACAAACACAGTTGTTCCTGAAGGCTAGCAAGTGATGAATTGCTAAATATGTTTACCATTTATAGAAATAAAGCATGAACATTAGAAACAAATATGTGCACTGCAATTTCTTTTACTATATGTACATCTCATGCACACAATTGTTTCTTAGTCAAAATATCATATTTAATGTCTAGGTTTGTGCCTCCAAGAATTGAGACAAGTTGAGAAAATACATTGTAACTTGGATAAGTAAGCTATACTATACTATATATACTGAAGGGTTTTGTGTCTAACCAGGTAGTCAGCAGCACAGGGGATTGTTTTGACCATTCCTTTTCACTCTACACCTCAGACTTCCAGTACAAGACAGACTCCTGTCATCTGAAGAAATACTCGGATGATTCTGGAGTCGTGGGGTGGATTAGAGATGGTCAAGAAGATGAGTACAGGGAGCTGGTGGACCGCTTTGCGGCATGGTGTAGAAACAATCATCTCATCTTGAATATGAATGAAACAAAGGAGATGATTGTAGATTTTAAGAGAAACAAGAATAGGTCAAAAACTATTTCCATCATGGGGAAGAAGTGGAGGTGGAGTATAAATACCTTGGTGTTCACCTGGACAACAGATTGGAGTGGAGATACAACTGTGAAGACATCTACAAGAAGGGACAGAGCAGACTGTACTTCTTGAGGAAGCTTAGGTCCTTTGGTGTTTGCAGCAAGATGCTGCATATCTTCTATAAGTCTGTTGTGCTCCACACCATAACCCATTCTGCACTAAACTTTACCATGATACTAAACATTACACATGATACAATCCAGTCAGGCAGGTGACTTTGGTTAGGCTAACTGCCAAACCCAAACTCAACTGACAAAGTAACATGATGCGACTCTCCAAAGAACATTTCTCCACTCTGAAGTTCAGTGGTGATGTGGTTTACACCACTTCATCAGACGCTTGCATTTCATAATTCAAAGTTAGGATGCAGGTGCTCGACCACTCAAACCTGTAACATTTCCTTTTCCGTGTAAAGCTCAAAGGGTTAATTAAAATCACACAAATTAAGTTACGGCAGTGTTTGTAACGTGGGCAGCTTAACAAAACTATAATTTTTTCAAAAGGAAACACCACACAGCAGGGATTAGTCACCTGCTAATCAACACTCATACACACCCCCAGCATTTGTCTAGCAAAGAAACATAACAATTAACACCATGCTCATATATCACACAAAGCTTATGTCCCGATAGTACAAGGCAACCAAGTCCAAAGTTTACTAGTTCAGCTTAGATATCCTCCTCACGGAGAGTTCAGTACACCCAAAAGGGCAAGACAAAAGTAAACAGTCTCACTGGTTTCTTGTATGTCCAAAAAAAACTTATTGGATGCACCTCCCATGCATCCCCAGGAAACAAAAACAAATATATATATATATATATATATATATATATAATCCACCGCAATCCGATTAGGGCGAACAGTAATCCCATGGGTAAGATGCAACACAACAGGTACCATTCGAACTTGCTCCACCGGCATTCTCCAGCCACACACAGCTGAAAACTCAATCTGAAAACGCCACTTCCTTCTTTTTTTATCCCGTCTTCTCCAGCTGTCAAAAAACAGTTTATCACACCCGAACCAAAATATCAATATCGCTTACCTTACTGGGACAATAATCAATGATCTGTGACCATTACATTCTTCAAAATCCTCAACAGGGTTCTGAGCCTCCCCAGATGTCTTCCCAGTGGGCTGTTATGATAGTAGGTGAGGAACTTTTCTTGAAGCTTGGCCGGGACAAAAAACTAGTAGTTGAACCCTCTATGTTTGGATAGAACCCCACGGTACAAAACACCCTGCTGGTACACATGATGTGAGGGTCCGGGTACTGGTGGGGTGACTGCCTGACTGAGCTCCTTGCAAAGGGCTTCCATTCCTTGAGCACACTCAATATCTTGAAGTGAGATGGGGAGGTCTGCCCAGTAGAGTTTTGCTACAGCTACGCTGACAGTACCTTCCTGCTCCGGTGGTGCACAAGACAAAGAATCAGGGACGGCATTAATGCAGCCACTTTAACCCGGAACCTGAATGCTTGCAGCCTTAATGTCCATCTAGTGAGCCGGGATGAGGTCTTGGGGCAATTAAATGCCCAGGCTAATGCAGAGGGGTCTGTACATACATGAAATGTCACGCCTTCCAGGTAGTGGCGCCATTTCTCAACTGCCTAGACCACAGCCAGGCATTCCTTTTCAGAGGTAGAATGTCTGAGCTCAGCCCCACGGAGGGCTCTAGAAGCAAACACAATGGCTCTCTCCTCTCCCGCCATAATCTGTGTCAGGAAGGCTCCCAACCATATGAACATTCAAAACATAGATGAATGGTCGGTGACCATTACAAACCCATTACATGAAAATCTCTATGCTTTGTTCTTGAGCTAATTTGAAGATCACATGAAGTTTGGAGTTCTGTAGCTACTGACTCTATGGAAAGTTCTGTGATTTTACAATGACCTATTACTTCGCAGCTGAGTTGCTGTCATTTGTAATTGCTCTCTTTTAGTTAAAATACAACTGTTAGATAATTAATGTGGGAATATAATGACTGAGATTGTTGCACATGTGGCATCCTGTCATGGTACCACACTGGATTTAACTGAACTCCTGAGAACAACCCAATCTTTTACAAATGTTAGAAGTAGCCAGCATGCCTAAGTGTTACATTTTATACGCCTTTGAGAATGGAAGTGATGGGAAAATCTGAACTGAATAATTTTTAGGGCTGAGCAAATGATTTGGCCTATACATTGTGCTTGATGCTAGTAATGATGTTAAATCAGAAACAGTGCTAACATGTTGAGTCCTGAGTCTGTCAGATATTTTCCGAGGTAGAATTACAAACCAATATTTTGTTCACTAAACTGAGTTTCCTCCCAAGTTAACTATAGCAATAGATTATGTGACTGTCAACCTTGAGAGTGCTCTAATATACATACATACTAAGCAAACTATTTCAAATCTGTTCCATTCATAACTTAGACATTATAATTTAGGCTATGCACCCTGTATTTTACCAGATATTTAGCATTTTCCTATTGAATGGTTAATTTCAAATAAAGCCCTGACTGCCTGCTCACGATGATATCTGTCAGTGTTACGTTTTTCATTTGGTGTGCTGCGCATGATCATAAAGAAAATACAGACTTTACTGGTTCTCTTCTTCTCTGAAATTGAAGTTAATAAAGCTAATTTCAGACATCCAGTCTGACCTTAATCTGACCCCTTCAAAATGTTTCTGTTTTATTCTTTCCAGTTGTGACAGCATTGTTACAGTATATCGGATTCGCAAATTTTTACTTTTAACATTTGCCAATCATAAGCTGCATGGAGTGAAATTATCAGATAGAAATCCACCAGTTGATGTTGGTTAATTATAGCTTATGATCTGCTTTTCAAAGGATTCAGTCAGATTCTGGCTGTGAATGAATAAAACATGCTCTGTGGAAACTTTCCTGTTCCATCATTTTCTCTACCCTTTTAAAGTGAAACAAACGGGTTTTCTTCATCAAAGCACCTAAGCAATAAAAGGAAAAACAAAGTTTGATCTTTGCTACAATATTTTATCTGTAGCCTCACCTCCGGGTGTGGCACACTATACCATCAACAGTACCAAACAAAACAATATTTCTGAAAGTTTAAGCAAAGAGCCTAATCTAAAGATGCTGTCAGTGTTTGATATTTTGTACTGTAAAATTGATTTTTTGGATGTGGGTCCAAGCATAAAGAAATTAAGCACATTTTGTGAAATATCAGATTTTGACTATGTGACACATTAAATGTCTTCCTGGGACTTTTATTCTCAGAACCTTTAAGCCAGGAGGGTAGAGACAGCTGCAGCTGAGAATAAATCTCAGTGTTTTAACCTGAAAGATGTGGTGATATCACATCACAGCGTTTACACTGTAAAACTGAAGTTTAATCATTTAGAAGTTAGAGGAAGATTTATTTAATAAAAAAGCCTGTGACGTGCCTAAAGGAACATAAATAATATACAAAAGAGCAGCAGCACCTCATTTATTAAAATCTGGGAATTGTGGTTGTTTTTATTTGTCCATCAGAACATAAATAGCCTAAAAACCTGAAATATTAATTTGAAAGAAGTAGTCCCTATTTTACCACAGAGCTGTAAACAAATGATGAGTTAAAATCTATGTCAGTAAAAGTTAACAGAAAAGTTGGGCTGTAGAGTAAACTAAGATGAGCCACAAATATTTATCCGAAGTTTCCTGGTAAATGAAAAGGGCTTTTTCTGCTGTAAATGTCTACTCTGGTCAATTTAATGGAAATGCAGGGGTAAAATTGTCAGGGATGGAGTTTCTGTTGTACGTTTTTGTCTGTGTTTTTTGACTCCTAGTAGGTGCTAGTGCTCAGCAGTGGTGAAGACAGGTGTTTTCCATCTCGGTGATTGAGTCCTGGAGTACTTGAACAGGAAGCAGCCAGCATCTCGTGGCTCAAGTATTAGCCTCTGTGGTAGCTACTCAGGCAGCCTCGTATTAATTAAGTTTATGCGTACTTTGCCTTCGACAACGTTTAACTTGTTCTTTGTTCTTCTTAGTGAACTGAATCGGCGACTACCTGGAGGTTACCCAGGTGGCTTCGTTCAAACACTAACTATGTTTTCAAGGACCTTCCAAGGATTATACCGGCGACTACCTGGAGGTTACCCAGGCTGGTCCCGGTGGCTTCGTTTCGCACCAGCCTCACTCCTAGGATCTCCCCAGGAAGGATCTTCCACACACACCTACCCGATGCCGAACTCTGGAACTTCCCCGGCTGGCTGCTTCCAGACCCGGATTCTCCAGAGACCATTCAACCAAACCTGTCCACCCTCCACCTCTCCGCTGACACTTCGCCTGCACTCCAAGCTCTAACCCAAGCAACTAAGAAATCATCGGACTTACCATTGTCTCCATATTCACTTCTTCTCCAGTCCGAATCCCTCTCCTCCTGGCGGATTGCCTACTCCCTCCTAGTAAGAGACATTTCAAATTTAAGTTCCGGTTTCGTTTACTGTGCACTTACCTGTCGTTTTTCCTGCACACCATACCGATTCATTCTCCTTAAATAAACCTTTTTCAAACGTGTACCCGTTTCCCTTGAGCGTGATTCTGCATGTGGGTCAGAGCCATATGTAATACTATGACAAAAATAATGAAGCTCCCTTAAACTACGTTGGTTCTGAGAAATTGTTAACATAGTGGAAATGCACATTTAAGGAATTTGAAGATGAAAGGTCCAAGCTCTATACACAGTCTAATTGCCCCAAGTTGTCATATAATTACTAGTTGAATTAATGAAACCATCGTGTTTTTGGAGTCACAGCAAGCATTGGGCCTGCTGAATCTTTATCAATACAGACTGAGTGTCTGCATATCGAAGCATGAGATTAGCTAATGTTATAATCTAGTCATGGCAGTAACATTTGGCAAATATATGCAGTATACACTTGCTTTGCTCATGCCAAATCAGTACCAGCCTTGCTTAGCTGAAAATCAAATTATATTTGCTAAAGTATCAGATGGGAAGAGAAGTGAGGGTGGGGTGTTATTTACCTAATCCCTGCTATCTTTGCATGCTATTTAAACACAAGGCAGATACACGATTGGGATATTACAAGACCCTATTTTTTATGACTATAAATAAAAGGTGAACTTTTAAACTGCTTCTATCCAAGCAGTTTGGAAAGCTTTAGCAGTTAGTTGATCTACAAATAAAATGTAATGTGCCATTTATTAGTGTTTAAAAATGTGTGCCATGACTCTTTTTGTTTGTTGTTGTTTGTATGTATGTTTGAATAAATGCTATTGTTTCAAGAGACCATTTTATGTCAAAAGCAGAATGCTGTCATTTTATGAGGTTGAACCCAAAAATGTAGTCTTTTCCATGTTTTATAAGATACAAAGCTTAAGCATTTTATGTGTGGCTAAGAGCCATCTAAAGTCACAATAAAACATTTACATCTAGATTTACCTGTGGCTACAAACAGGAAAACGTTTTTTTTCTTTCTTTTTTAATTAAATCCTAAAGCTAATTATGTTTTCCATTCAAGTACAACAGCAATTTACAAGAACCATTACACACAGGACAATAAATATTAAAAGGAAGTGGCTCATTTTTTACACTGTTTAACTTGGTTTGACATGTTCTTACATTTTCAAGTACATGCATTCTTTCTGGATGAAAAAGTATCGGCCAACAGATGCTTACGACTAATGTGAAACATTTTTTTTAATGAATTTGTTTTGTATGCAGTGAGTAACAAATTAAAATAAACAAATGGAATTAAAAAGGAGTGCCTTCAAATAATAAAATTTGGAATCATATGGACAGGAGAGATACTTTTGATTTATTGTGTTGGTTTCAATTTGGCCACTGCTGATTTACTGTGTCCCTATCTTGCTCCACCTCACGTACAAAGTCTAAATGATGATTAAAAGGAATCAGTCAAGAGTGTGAAAGAAGGTAAAATAAATATGTTCCAGTTAATTTTAATAAATGTAAATGATGTGAAACTCTTTGTTTTTGTTCCTTTTCCACTTCATTTGCTCTGTTGGAGGCACCTGATGAATAATAAGTCTGTTTACCCAGGTTCTTTTGTCAGTCGAGAAGGCATCCCATAATAACACGGTCGAGATGTTGTTGTTGTATTAATTTTGCAAACAAAAGCTATTCATCTGTGCTTTTCTTTATCTATTAAACTGTTAAACACCCAGGTGGGAATTAAAACCAAACAAAAGGCAATCTGATTTACCAGTTTAGCAAGACATTTTGGCAGGTCTTTGATTAACCTGATGTCATCATATTTTACACTGCCGCAAGGCATGTAGCTCACTGCATTACCACCATTTCAGTTAATCTCTTCAAGTCATAAAAGGCAAGAAAATCATAGTGAAAGGAAAAAAAAAGTTTTATCCTTGCTAATAAATTCAGCATTAATTTGCCTCAGTGCTTTGGTTTATACAGTGGTGTGAAAATGTTTTTGCCCCCCTCCTGATTTCATATTTTTTGCATGTTTATCACACTCAAGTATTTCAGATCATCAAACAAATAAAAAAAACAACAAAAAAACAACAAAAAACTTTGACAATTTAGTTTTTCAAAAATTTGCAGCAAAAATTTTATTTCAAATATTTGACAATTGTTTTGTCAAAGACAAAGATTTTCCCAGAAAATATCTTAATGAACCCCAAGACATTTAAATAATAATCTGTGGACTGATGAGACAAACATTTGAAGTTTTTGGAAGGTGTGTGTCTCATTACATTTGGCCTAAAGTAACAATGTATTTTAGAAAAAGAACCAACAGTATACCAATATGGAGTTAAATTTGTCTCAATATTATTCAATCAAACAAAAAACTAATCTCAATCAAAAAAAATCTAATCTCAATCAAAAAAATAATATTCAATCAAAAAAAAAACTAATCTCAATCAAAAAATATTAAGTTGTGATCAAAACTTTCAGAGTTGTAACGATTTGTTTTTTTAATGGAATATTTTATTTTGGGGAGAAAAAAAAATTGTTTGATAAAACTTTTTTTGATTAAAATGACTCATTTTTTCTCACGAAGGGAAAAAAGTTATTTGCAAAACATAAACTTTTATTTGCACATGTCAATCTTTGGTTACGAGTCTCGCTTTTTTGGTTTTGACGCTCTCTGTTTTTGGTTGAACTCAACGAATTTTGAGTGCTGGGAACATGAACATCCTAAAGGTGAACGCTGTAAGACGTTTCCCTATTGGTTAGCGCTGACTAAAGCAGCAGACTCTGATCCCCCGCATCTCTGAACTTCTGCTCGAACTGCAGGGCTTGCAGCGTCGCTTCAGTGAGGAGACATCAACTGTACAGAAGAAAACCGCGGTCAAGTGAGCCGACAGTCAGAAATACGCAGTCACGCCAGCCGACACCAGCTCTCTCTTAAAGATTAGTGTAGCGCATACAAGGTGCATTACAGTAATGGAGCAGAAAGGAACCGATCCTGGCAACGGTTGAGAAAATAAGAGGAAAACAGAAAAGTAACCTACAGAACATTTATATTAATTACATTTTTACAACTTTCACATTCATGTTTTATGTAAAAGAATAAATATTTTATATTTTACTGTACAATTTTGGAGAAATATCTTGTCAAAATACCTCAAAATGCTCAACCATTATATGCATTTGTCCCACTTTCAGGAATTTATTTCTCCAAAACCATGAGAGGTGACAACACAATCTCTTCAGATTATATTAGAGGGTTATCTATATTATAACCAGAATTAGTATTTCATAATTTTACTGTAAAGGTTTGGAGAAATACACAACTACCCCAAGTGTAGTATAAAACAGAGTCCATGTCGGGCAGATGGCATCCCATAATCCTGTGTGTTGTCCTCACAACCCGTGATACTTCCTCTCCTGTGCAGTTCCCTCACCACACTGTCATGCTGAGACACAGAGTGCTTTCCACCGTGGCCCTGTAGACATCTGTAGGCAGCTGAGGAGATGAAGAAGAGCTGTTGTTGTACCTTCTTCAACAGGCGAGGGGCGTTTCCGGTCCAGGAGAGGTCAGAGGAGATCTGGATGCTCTTGCACTTTAAGTTGTCCAGACCACTTCCCAGGATCTCATCGACCTCACCAAAAAGAAGCGTTTGTGGTACTTTGTTGGGGTAGTTGTGTATTTCTCCAGAAACCTACAGTGAAATTATGAAATACTAATTCTGGTTATAATATAGATAACCCTCTAATATAATCTGAAGAGATTGTGTTGTCACCTCTCATGGTTTTGGAGAAATAAATTCCTGAAAGTGGGACAAATTGCTGTCTACCAAAAATTCCTGAAGGAGAATGTCCAGCCATCTGTTCATCTCAGGCAGAAATGGGTGTATTCACACTTGCCACTTTTGGTCCGCTTTAAATAGACCAGAGTTCGTTTCTCCCCTTGACCTTTTGTGCAGGTGTGAATTCACTCAACCGAACCCTGGTCCGGACCAAACAACCGTACCGAGACCCACTTTTTGAGGTGGTTTAGGTCTGCTTCCAAACGGACTCTGGTGCTGTTCGCTTATGGTCTGAAACCCGATCTGAACCAACTGCAGAAATCGTATGTCTCTTTGGACTTAACAAGCCACCGTAGCCGATAGCAAAGGTGTACGTTATACTCAAATCATACCTGGCCAGCTGATTGTTGCAACATCGGGCATGTGCGACCGGGCACGCAGAGCACACCGTCTTCTTTGGCGTTCAGCGCGCATTCTCCAACGCTGTTCCAAACTTATAAATAGAACATCGCAAAATCTGTGTTGAATGAGCTGCTCTTCACGCTTACAAAAATATTGCAGCTGTAATAACGGCACAAATATGCAAAACAGAGGTGCTGCACGCAGCACGTCTACAGCTGTTTTCCTAAATTTCCGGGTCTGTACTCTGTCCTGCCCCTGTCATTTCTGTCCAATGGGTGCAATGATTGTCACCCGCATGACTTTGTTTACAAGTAATAGTTAACTTGCAAAAAGTACAATGTGAACGCAAACCGCACCAAACAACAACAACAAAAAAAAAGTTTGCTTTTGCTCCGGACCAAACAAGCGGACCAAAGGACTTTCCTGGTGTGAATACACCCTAGAGAGAATTTAAGTACACCCTTTCATCAAACATTTTGACAGGTGGGCGGGACTTCCGGTGAGGGCGCCATGTGGTTGCCATGTGGGCAGGAGGTCACGTGGTCAAGCAGGTGGTGTGTCCAAGGGGGCGTGACCGTGGTTGCTGATTGGTTGTCGTCATTAGGGGCAATACCTTAAATGAGTCAATTAAAACACAGGGGTGTGTTTGTTATAAATAGAACAAGACAAATATGGTATTATCGGAAACTGTTTGGCATCAGCACCAATTAAAAATAGAGGGGGTGTGTTTGTAAGCATCGTTAAACCTTGAATAACCCAATGAAAACAATAGGGCTTGCTTTAGTGTTTACTTTAAATACAGAGATAAAACTCTGCACTTTACATGCAGCATTCGTTGGAAAAAAGAACACCCGTTCAACAATGGCTAGAGTTAAGAGAGTTTATCGTCAAGCGGAGGAGAAACGCAACGCGTGCTAAGATGATGATGATGATGAACAAGCAACTGCATCATATACTTCCTCAACGGAGATACCTATTGATGATGAACAAGCAACTGCATCATATACTTCCTCAACGGAGATACCTATCGGAATTCCCGTCATGACATACTCTACCGATGATGAGGATCCAACATCAACTTCAACAACCATGGTTGAAAATCAGACCTCGGTTCGGCCAAGAGGTATGTCAGTTCTGTGCGAAACCCCAGTGACCGTCTACCAGTATTCATCCCGTGAATTGAATGCTCCTAAGAAATCAACATACTACATCTGCAGGGTACAAAGACCCCCGTTCGACACTCTGCAGGAAGAATGGTCTTTGGAGCCATATGGCCTGGTTGGCAGCTGGGGTTATATTTTCATGTATGAAATAGGAGAGCTTTGCCTGTATCAATTGGATCAAGATGAGGTATTTAATGGATCACTGGCTCTGTGTACACTCACCCACAGCGACTGGGCTGTGTTAAAGCTTGCAATCCCGCACCTTAATGATAGCCCTGAAACAGTCTCAAGGCAGGAGAGGGAGGAAGAAGAAGAAGAAAATGAACTGTCTCCTCGACCTGTAAAACGGGCGAGAATGTTTCATATACCATCCGATGTTGAAATAGCTGAGAGAGAACCTCTCTTTAGCGCAGTGTGGGGGTCAAAAACCACAGCAAATGGCCGCTGGTCTTTTCGGGCAAGCAGACGCAGGAACAACCGGACGAGTCCCTCAGATCTGTTTGTGTAGGAGGCTTTCAATCAAGACTGCGGCGTATTCAAGACAATGCTGGCTCTGCCGTTTGAAGCTTGGGCAGAGAAGATGAGTGAAATTGGACATCGTCTTTCCGACCTTTTCCAAAAGTCACGAAGTTGGATCGATGTCATGTCAGTGAAAAAAACGCTGACGTTTCCTGTTTTACGTTTAGAACGAACCCTCTTCTGAGGACACGCCCCTTCCTATGATATATATACAGGGGGATAACTGCAAGCTCACAGACACTGAGAATCGTATCATGAGAATGAGTGGACCGACACCATACAGGGATCTCTACAACCACCGAGCAGAGATCCACTTCTCTCCTGAGCACGATGAAAGCTTCAACATTGGACCACATCATCCGCCTTCCCCTGACCTCTTCTCACCATCCACCTCAACATCCTCATTCTCAGAGAACCACTTCAGTCCTGCATCACCTACAGGATACAACATGAAATATCTACCGCTTTCTCCAGACCTCTGCTCACCATCACCGCTATTCATGGCTGAGTCTGTAGACGCGAATGTCCTGCCTGAAGACATGAAGGTGGTCGTGGAGGAGGAGGTAGCCACCGGCTACTCACCCTCTACCGAAGCCCCTACACAAACCCTGGAACCGATGGAGGACCCTCAGCCTTCAGCAGAGGATGAGAGTAACCAGGAGGACGAAATTGACGGTTGGTTCTCAACCACCCTCATCAATACGGTGAAAACAGCGATACTTCATTTATTCAACATAACCTCTTTGAACTATCTCAGAGAAACCTGCTATGGATGTATAACGAACCACCCGAGCCAGCGTCAACACCATTGCCTGGAGGTACTGGGGGAGGATTATTACCAAGTCAACTTTCAACGCATCGTACAACGACTCGTAACCCCCAAACTCGTTCCTGCTATTCAGAATCTTCTGGTATTTCGACGCATACAAGCGGATGACTTCAGAGTGAAGACGATTGCCAAGACGGTTTTATATGAACTGAAATCGGTACAAGGCATCCACAGTGCAATAGCACATGTTTATGATCGCATGGTCGATGAGAAACATCTCAAACAACTTAACTCTGTTTCAGAGTGCTATGGACTGACAAACTGATCTCACATGTTTGATGACTTGTTGTATCATTTTTTTTTTTTTTAGTATTCCAGTACTTTAGTTAATCTGCATTATATGATTGTTTTTCTTTTTTCTTTTTACTATTAAATACAATTAAAGTAGGAACATAGTAACCTTTCCCAAAAGTGTTGTTTAAAGGCTAGTAGTGTTTGAATTCATCTGCATTTTATCTGATTTTGTTTTCTGGTTGTTTTTTGTTTATATTAAATACAAAAATAAAAAAATAAGGATAAATCTACCCTCCTGTGTGTTTTTTCTCATTATTTAATAAGTAATCGGCAGAGTGAGCATAAGGCAGAGATGGCAGGAAGACGGCTGATGAAGAAAGTATATTATAGCCCTTCAAATCCGGGAAGTTTTGGGGGTGTAGATAGGCTGAGGAGGGTTATGCAAGATGAAACGGGAAAGAAGGTTGCGGTTGAAAAAGTTAAAGATTTTTTATCAGGAGAAGATACCTATACTCTACATAAACCTGCAAGAATAAAGTTCCCGAGAAACAGAGTTTTTGTCACCAGACCATTGAGGCAGTTCCAGGCTGATCTCTGTGACATGCAAGCTCTGGCCATGGAAAATGATGGTTATAATTATTTATTAACAGTCATTGACATCTTTTCAAAAAGGGCGTATGTACGAGTTTTGAAGAGGAAAACAGCCGCTGAGGTGGTAAAGGCATTTGAATCAGTTTTTACAGAAAGTCAGACCCCCAAAAAACTTCAGACTGATGCCGGTAAAGAATTCTTTAACAAGAAATTTAAGGTTTTAATGGAGAAACACGGTATTGAACATTTTGCCACAGCGAGTGAAGCAAAAGCTTCAGTGGTCGAGAGATTTAACCGCACATTAAAAACAAGGATGTGGAGATATTTTACAGCTAACAATACCCGGCGGTACGTCGATGTACTGCAAAACCTAGCTAGAAGCTACAACCATTCCTACCACTCCAGCATTAAAATGAGCCCTATGGAAGTGACCCCAGAAAATGCCTTTCAAGTGTTTCAGAATCTGTATGATGTCAAGTCCAACAGATATTGCAAGGACTCAGTGACAACGTTTAAACAAGGGGATCTTGTCAGAATATCCAAGGTCCGTGGAGTGTTTGACAAAAAATACGAACAGAGTTTTACGGATGAAGTGTTTGCAGTGTATGACCGGATACCCCGTTCTCCTCCTGTATACAAACTCAAAGATTTGGATGGAGAACCTATCGAGGGTTCCTTTTACGCTGAGGAACTTCAAAAAGTAAAAATATTTAACGACAAGATGTATCAAGTGGAAAAAAATATTAAAACGACGTACGGTCAAGGGAGTCAAACAGGTTTTTGTAAGCTGGAAAAACTGGCCTGAGAAATTCAACAGTTGGATCAAGTTTGATGAACTTCGAAACATATAAAAAAGGTTTGCACTAAACCTCACAGTTGACACAGCATCATGAACCGTCAGGTAGAGGATGATGGCTTTTACGTTACTCTTCCATCTAATGCTAGCATGGAAGTGTTTAAAAATAATACCAGTTCAAGTTTCCGTGTAAATTTAGCTCAACATATTGATTTAGAAGGCCAATGGATGGTTGCATTAGCCGAGATTTCATATCCTCATACATGGCATAATTTACCGGATTATGATGCCTACTTTGAATGGAGGAAGGTTGGTGATGTGGAGATCAATACGCAAAGGATCAGAAGTGGCTACTATAACAGCGTTATTCAACTCGAGACAGAGATGGAAATGTTTTTCAAAAAATTTAAATCGGGTTTACGCATTAAATTCAGCAAAGTTCAAAAGAGATTTGCATTTCAAGCAAACAGTCCGTATGAAATACGCTTCTTCAACACTCTAGCTTATATGATGGGCGTGAAACCAGGGGAATGGATTCATGTTTCTGAACCAAAACTGGCTCCTTTTCCGGCGTATATAAAGGCTGGTTTCTATCACCTATACTGTTACAGCGACGTGGTCAGCCCTCAAATAGTAGGCGACACTTTTGCACCTTTACTGCGGACCGTCAAAGTACAAGGCAAATTCAGTGATATGATTACTCAGACGTTTAACCCTGCCCACTACCTTCCAGTTTCCAGAAGACATATTGAAAATATCCATATAGAAATTAAATCGGACCAAAACGTTCCTGTAAATTTCGTCTATGGAAAGACCGTCATAAGACTACACTTCAGACCGGTGATATCACAACGTAGCCTGAGATAAATTTTATTTGTATAAACTATTCCAGAGATATGTATATAACCTCTAAGATTGATTGGTTATCATTCATATTACGCTGGTCATTCAACACTGCATCAAGCAGGCAAGAGAGAACATGGCACAGCTAATTCTGAGACGTGATCCAAATCGCTTTGTAAATTACTATGTAAGTCAATCAGGCGGTAATCTGCCAGGGTTTTATGGGGCCCCGGTCATGTACGGACGCGGAATTGGATCATTATTTTCAAAATTATTCCGCTTCGTATCCCCTCTGGTTAAAAAAGGATTTGCGATTGCAAAACCCCATCTTAAAACGGCTGCATCAAATATCGCTTCGGATGTCATCGGTAGAGCCGTGAGAAAAATGAGTGGTTCTACACACACCGACGGTCAAGAAGGTTCAGGAATTATGGTTTTATCCAAAAGACCCAGAACAAGACCCCCTGGTGATCGTTTAAGGACGGTTAAAAAACAACGACAAACGCGAAAAAGGAGATCAGTCGCAGCTGACAAACGAAGAGGAAGGAAGTCATCCGCAAGTTTTGATATATTTAAATAATGACTCTTTTACATAACCAATCATCAGAGTGCACGCTGGCAGAGTTGGACTTATTTTCTGCCCCGATGACACAGCTATCGATCGAAGATAAAATTTACACCGAGATCCAGCCTTTATCAGCAATCAATGATGGAGGGCCGATCGAGTTTTTCATTCCGGGAGACGGAGAAAAGTATCTGGATCTCAACGATACGTTGTTGCATCTCAGAGTGAAAATTACTAACGAGAATGGAACAAACCTGCCAGATGATGCACCTGTAGGGCTCATCAACTACCCGTTAAACACCATCTTCAGTCAGTGTGACGTCACTCTCGGAGATCGAATGATTTCACAATCCAGCGCTACACATCCATATAGAGCCATGATTGAGACATTGTCAAACTTTTCTGCGGATTCTTTAAAAACCCAGTTTAGCTCTGGTCTTTTTTACAAAGACACTTCAGGTGCTCTGAACTCTATTGTTACAACTAACGGCCCTAACCAAGGTCTTAACAGCAGAGCAGGCTTTACGGCAAATTCCAGGGAGGTACATCTCCTAGGCCCCCTGCATGCAGACATATTTTTCTGCGAGAGACTTCTTTTAAACTCTGTTGACCTTAAAATTAAACTTACAAGAGCCAACGATGCCTTTTGTCTCATGGCCGCAAGAGACTCCACTTACAAACTCAGGATATTAGGAGCATCTCTTTTTATCAAAAAAGTTACTGTCTCTCCAGCTGTACGACTGGGGCACGCTTCAGCTTTAATGAAAGCAAATGCTCTGTATCCACTTTCACGTGTGAATGTAAAAACATATTCCATCCCTGAAAATTCAAGGGTATGCAACCAAGAGAATCTTTTCTTAGGCGTCTTTCCCAAGTATGTGGTGATTGCGTTACTGGATCATGACGCTTTTACAGGAACATGCAATCTCAATCCGTTTGACTTTAATCATTTTGATATGGAATATTTAGCTTTGTGTAAGGATGGCAGACAAATTCCTGCTAAAGCCTTCCAGCCCAATTTTAACCAAGGCCATTCAGTGAGAGAGTATTACAACTTGTTTACGGCTACAGGACGACATCTAAAAGATCTTCCACTGAGTATAACACGTCAGGAATTTAATCAAGGATACTCTCTATTCACATTTAATCTTAACCTGGGCGAGGACACAGATGCTCTATCTCCAGTTTCCAGTGGAAATTTAAGATTGGAAATACGTTTCAGAAACCCGTTGCCTCATTCCACCACGCTGATCATCTACGCTTGTTATGATTCTATTTTAGAGATTGATTCAAAGAGGCGTGTGCTGGTGGATTATTATTAATCTAATCAGGCATGAATAATCATGAAATTGAGAGCCTGATGCGTCATCTGCTGGGAGATTTGTTTTGTGGTGTGTGGCCGTGCGACCAGCTGCCGCTGCTAGCTGACAAATTCCCAGGGCCGGCCTACTTTATTGTGAATACACATCCTTCACACATGCCGGGAGAACACTGGCTAGCTCTGACATTGGATGAGAATGGTCAATCCAGCTTTTTTGACTCTTATGGATTCTCTCCGGATTTCGAGTTCTACCCGTCAAGCATCGTAACATTTTTAGAAGACAGATCCTCAAAAATATTGTATCATAATAATCAGCTTCAAAACACTCTGTCCACTGTGTGCGGTGACCATTGCATTTTTTATCTATGTCATAGAGCGTGCGGATTATCAATGCAGCAAGTGTTGTCAAAATACACCGGAGATGTGATTAAGAATGATTTAATGGTATCTAACTTTGTGAAAAAATATCAGAAATGTGTCATTAATCAAAGTTGTACATTTTATACTCACGGAACATGCTCTTTGGAGATGTTTCTGGATTGTTATGGAATTTAAAATGTCTTATTTTTTTTTTTCATTGTTTGTTTTTTTTTTTTTCTTCTCATGATTTAATATTTGTGTAATGATATCATATGTTACTGTGTGAAGTAGAGAACGAAGTTAGACTTGAAAAATATAATCAATAAATATTTTATTGAATAAAAGAAATAGACTACATGTTTCATTTTCTTATAACGGTTTATGGTGAAAATGTAATCCATCGGGGTGGTAGTGTCGTCTTACGAAGAGACCTTTTTGATCTCCCATCAGCATTTTTTGGATCTTCCAGCTCAGATCTCGACCAGTAGGGAGAATGAGTTATCTGCCTTCTTCTTTTTCTTCTCTGCTTAACGCTGGGGGGTGTACCCCCATTTTCAATCGATGTACCCTCTGTTTTGAAACGTCTATATTCTTCACGAGCATAAGGGTTAATGACTGAAGATATAGGGATGTTTACTTCTGACATGGAGTGTAGAAAATCAGACCATCCTCGGGTTTGTGATGCTCCAGATTTTTTAAACGGAAGCATGAGATTTTTCAACAAATCAATCATGTGGGACCCTTTTATAACATTCCCTTTAAATACAAATTCACCTCGCGAAGTCCAACTCTCACTTCTTTCGGATAATTTCTTCAAATGTACTCGGCATTTTTACGGTTGTGTTTAGGAAGGCTTTTCAGTACTTCCGTAAGAAACTGATCCTTAGGGGCCTCGTCCTGCCCTGGGGCTTGTTTTTCTTGGGACCGCTCATGTTCAGGAACCTCTGTGTCACGCTGCAGCGTTAAACTGACCCGCTGTTTTTCTTCTTTGACACCTTGCTTAAGTAAAGTCAGATACCTCTGGAGAAGAGCATCGTATCTCTTGATTTTTTCATAAGAAGTCAAACCCGGCTCGTTTAATATCGCTCTCATTTCAGCATCCAAATTCTCCTCCGCCATCTGTCTGATGGACGTGTCTGACTGGGTCAGACGCTTGAATTGATGAGGTGAAATGAGAAACATCTTCTGCGATGTTCTGAGAGACATTATCTCCTGATAATTCCACCCACTAGATCACCGATCAAGGGTGCAAGAGCCGTTAAGATGGGGAGAATAAAACCACCTCGTTGCTTTTTGAGAGCCAACTGTTTAGTTTTTATCCCGGTTCTTTTATCACCCAACAATCTGATGATATTTCTTTGTTTCTTCAATTGTCGGTGTTGAGAGGGTGATAGTTTAATGTTACCTTTTAGGATATTCAATGCAATCTCGCACAGAGCCTGAATAAAGTCGGGAGAGCAGTGTGCGAGAATATCTTTACGTTTCTGTGGACAGGCCTGGTACAAAGCTCTGAATAATGGTAAATTCCTTTTTATACGCACAGACATGATGACTTACTTTGTTCTGGGTACGTACACAGCAGGCCACTGCTGAGGAAGTATCCCCATTCTCAGTCTGAAATGTTCTGGGCAGGTAGGTGTAAAATCGATGATTAAATATCCATGAGCTTCTCTCGTTGCGTCTTCAAAACTCTCCAAGAAGAGACCCTTTTGAGATGGAAACATTTGGCGGGCCAGTATATTCAGCTGGAGTTTATCTCTCGGGTTCTTAAACAACACCATATAATTACAGTTCAAACCAATAGTGCGACTGAACTTTCCCTGATGAAAAACATTCTGAGTCAACATCATAACACTCATATTACGATGGTGACGAAACTGGGTAAAGACCTTCATCACGTTTTCATCATCTGAGGCTTGAGCGATAACATCGTCTAGAATAATCAGATGATTCTGATCAGGAGGAAACAGGTTTTCATCTTCAAAAGAATGAGGCAATCCTTCCACAAAGGTAATATTTTTATTCATCTTCTGCAATTCAGCATACATGGGTTGAAAAGATGTGTAAATCCATTCAATATTTTCTGGAACAATATCCATGACATGATTACAGTTTTGTAAAATACTTTTTACAAAGAAAGTTTTCCCACAGCCGCTGGGTCCAACTATCATACATGAGAAAGGTGCTCTAAATCTAGGATCAAAATCAATCTCCTGTAAATCCATGTGACTTTTTATTTTATTTCTTCTTCAACTCTAATAACCGAAAGGCAGAGTTGTCCCGTCAGAAAAAATACGTCTCTTATCATACACCAGTCGAAACTTTTTAAGAAATGTCGCGTTTGTCAAACGGAATCTCTTTTTATCCCTCCTGATCGTGTGCTGAGGGATTTCAATGACACCCTCACTTGATCCCTGTAAGTAGCCCTCAACCAGCCCTTTGATGCTGTCAAAATTGACCCTCTCGCTGCATTCATGCGTCTGAGTGATGCCTTTAGCACGTATCACTACTTTTTTACGGTTTTTAGTTTGGTATGCATAACTCTTGGGTCCTGTCGATGCAAACTCCGAAATGCTGTCACCATCTAACTCGTCAGTAAGATCACCCAGATAATTCCCCAATTCCAGAGGAGTTTCACCACTTTTTGTCACATAAATAAAACTGTCCGTGTCAATATAAATCAATTTGTCCTGTAACTTCTCCATGCTGCTGAGAAGTTTTAAACGTGCATAAGCGGTGGTGAATGCTGCTATAAACACATTATTTGTCTTACTTGGTGGATATATGACACGTTTGCTGTAGTTCCACTGCACTACACACATTTCAGGGTTGAAAAAATGAAAATAGTTAACCCTGTATTTACTCGAGAACATGAAGCTGAAAAAGTCTTCAGGGTTAGTGATGACTGTGGTCTGAGACAGATCACTTCTTTGCGCAAATTTCCCCCAAAAACTGTTTAAACACAATTTTGCAACCTGCCTTTTGGCAGGATTCATCTCGATTTTCTCAGGGTCTAATTGGATGCCCTGATGCAGTTTGTAGTCGCTTATATACTTTGACTTACTCTCCTGATCCACTGCTTCAGACGGATAGCCTGAAGCCTCCTGCTTACCCTTTAAAAAGCAATGAATGTAACCTTTAAAAATTGTATCACTTCTCTTTTCAAAATGCCACACCTCTGTGATTTTAGCAAGACGATAACTACACTCCAACGCTTTACAGAATTCTACACTCGCCCAAACTCCCGTCAGAGCTCTGTCCTGATCATTATGCATGCAGGGACCTGACTGGTAATTTATTTCAGCGCATGTGCGGCAGAGAGTGAACACAAGTTTACCTTGGGATGTTCTGTAAGGTAAAACAGGGAACAACAGGTTACGTGGTGGGTAGACCACAGCTTTTATTATACCGAAGTAGCTGCTGGGGTCATCAAAATCTTTGTAAATGATGGTGGGGTGTCCGAGGGAAAAAACGCAGTTGGCGTTTACATAAGGGTACAGAGATGTGTAATCCACATAGTGTACAGTTTCATCCGGTTCCGCTGTGTACCTCAACTTCATAGGACAGGTGCGTCCACCATACAGCGCATCCCGGGGGGATAGCGGTTCGGGTGCATTAACTTTCTCAAGAAAGCTGATCACCCCTGGGTCTGATTTTTTTATTTCAATCCACTCATGCTCCCATATGACTTCGAGACGAAGGCCGTACACAGTTTGTAACACCTTGCTTCTCTCAACAGTGGCTGCGTAAAACTGTTCAAATGCGACCCCTCTCAACGGACACTTGTCATGAGGCATGTAACACTTTTTACAGCCGTGGAAAAAACAGCCGTAAAATTCAAACGCAACTTTGACACCGTTAATCTCTGCATACCCATCCACTGAATATGGCCCGATTTTCTTTTCACCCCTATTTAATACATGCTCGATAAATATGGCTCTGCTGTCTGCAATCCAGCCGAGCCATTGAATGGACGCGCTGGAGAACGTTTTACTGCTACGTCTGTAGTCCAGAGGTGAAGGAATGGCTAAGGTTTGAGGAGGAAGGAAATTGGTTACAAAAACCTTCATGCAGGCTGATGCTATTGTGATACTTTTAAACGGATCCACACTTGTCTCCTTAAAGAACTCGTCTCTGAATTTTAAGCATCCTTGAAAAGGAATTTCAACGTCATTTTTACAATAACGAATAGCTTCTTTCTTAAAGTCAAAGACCTCTTTGCTCGCTTCTCTGTACCAGCTGTTAAACACCTGTTGTTCTTGAAGACTCATACGTTCTACAGCGTAGCAGGATGGAGGAGGAAAAGCCCCCACATACTGGAGATGTTGTTCAGAGGAAAATAGGTGGGGAAAAAAAACCTTGCTTTGATCGGTAAAGCCTAACGCTTTCGGCATGGCACTAAGCTTCATGCACATGAAGGACAGGCTATCAATGTATTTTAACCTGTAATCAGGGTCGGTTAAACAGAGAAGTTTACTCCCTACCATGACAATATGAGGTTTAATCCCTAACTGCAGCATTGCTGTGAGAATCAGGTAACCATCATACCCCCGCGCATTGTGCGCTATTAAGGTGTAGCATCTGTACTTTGGCCTCCTGAAATGCAGGAGAAATTTTTGGGTGCAATTCAGTCCATAAGCGTACCATTCATCACCTTTCAACGTTTTAGCACAGACCAGAAAGGGGGTATGCACGCCGCTCTCATTGACGAGGCATTCGAAATCATAAAAAATCAGTTTATCATCAAGCTGATTAATTGCACTGCAAGGCAGAATGTAACACTTATGATCATCGCATGTAATGTCTAGGCTGGGGGGTACATTTTCACCGCAAATACTGCATTTTACATTACACACGTGTGGTTTATTCGGTTTACTGATTGGAATAACGTATATCCGTTTGCATACTTTACACAGTTTTACCAACTCACAGTCACTCATAGGCCTTTCAGCACTATTTCTGATGCGCGGTTCCCTGTGTCTACTGAAACATGAAGAATTACGACAGATTCTTTGACAGCCTGCACAGCTTACAGGATTGCTAATCTCTTGCATACATTTATATGTTCGACACACTGGACAATAACCTTCACAATGGTGTGTATTGGCATTCTGATAGCTGGCGTAACAGTAATTACAAATATATCTGCACCCCATAAAACCTTTGAGATTTTTTATCCCATAGTAATGACCTTGAAATAACAGCAAAAACAGAGGGTTTGAACGATCAGGGAAACTGGTCTCAAATTTACACAGAGCAGTAGAGCCCGTGGTTCTGTGAAACACTACAATTTTTCTCTTCAGAATTGTTTCAAATTTACCAATATCACTAAAAGTAACAGCTGTTTGCTCGTCGAGGCCTGCCTGATGCTGCCATCTCCTCCCCAGTTCTACAGCACGGTGATCCGTGAGCTCAGGATCAGAGACGTGTGCGAGGCTGATTGTAAAACATAACTGATTACCGGTATTGTTTATAATATACAAATGACGCATTTTCTTATTAAACAGTTCACAGTTTAACGTTCCTGCAGCTTTACGCTTAGAACCTCCTGCTGGGTCATTAACAACCTGAAGAACAAATTCCATGTTATTATCTACAGGTATATTTGCATTCGATTGTACTAAATCGTCGAGGAAGTTTTCGAAAGCAGGCAGGATCATATTTCCATCATCTGTAACAGTAAATGTGATGTGACGATTGAGATTTTCACCCACTAATTCCAGCTGCACAACGTCGTTACGTCTGGTTAACGATCTCGCAGCGTCGGCTAATTCAATGATAATACGCATGATGTCTGTATAGAATGCTGCTAAATCTGGAACGTTACTTGGACAGGGCGGCGGTATGGTAAAAGGTCTCCTTATTTCATGGTTATTAAAATGTTCACGTTCAACCACCGCTGGAGGATCTCGCTCTATTTGATCAGAACTAACTGCTACGTCCGTATTGAAATGACCCCCGTGATGATCTGCGGCACGTGATGTAGAAGGATTCTGATGAGTGTCAGGTGGATCATTTTGCTCAATACTGAGTGGACAAAATGCGCTATTTAAATCGTAAAGAGCCTGATTGATTACGTTTAAAACGTCACCGTGCTGATGTTCATTTATTACATTTTCACTGTTAGCAGGAGATGCATTTAAAACGATGTTATCTGCTACTTCTGCATTAACGGGAATTTTGTTAAGTTAATTAACTAAATTTCTTATTTCATCCAGGGCAAGTCTGATTCGGTTATCCATTTCTATGAACATAAGAAAAATAAAATAAAATAAAACTAACCTACAGAAAAAAACAAAAAACAAAAACAAAACACAGTGATCAGTTCAGTTTAAAATCACCTTGATGTCACCAAAATGCTTCTTTAACAGAATCTGACATGCTGCCAGAAGCGTTAACGATGAGGCCTTATTACGAAGATCCCGTGAGGCTGTAGAGACTGTCTTCCTGCGCTGTCCGTTTCTGTAGCCAATCTGTCCTACCATCAACGTTACCTCTGTAAGGAGAATGAACAAAAAATAAATAAATAAATAAATAAATATATATATATATATTGAAATAATCACATTAAAGCTGGAAAAAAAACAAAGGAATTCAAATTAATTCAGTATGTATGTATGAATTAAAACGTACCGTTCATTAATCCACTCACTAGCGTTGCTCTGCTTTGTAGTGCAGAGAGTCGCTGTCTTTTGGCCGGGGTTAAATATTCTGTAAAAACAGAAGACAATAAATGTTATCTTACGCTGCGCAACACAGCGTTCATAAATAAAACGAAAAATAGTTTTTAAAATACACAAGTTTTTTTTTTTTTTTTATCTTACTCCGATTCTTTGCACCGTTTCAGTTCAACAAGAAGTGAAATCTGGAGGTTTTACTTCTTGTTGAACTGAAACGGTGCCTTTCTGCTGAAAGCTGTCTTGATCTTTGAAAAGCGACCTTCTGGTGGGCGGATTCAATGTGGCATCTTTGGATGTATCTGTAAACAGGTTTATATGACATTTTATTGAACTATGCTTAAAATACATATATATTGTTTTTATTTAATTTTTATTTATTTTTTCTACCCTGCTGCTGCTGCTGCTGCTCGACAACTATGTCTTCCACAGAGCTCTCAGTCGAATCTGTAAACAGTTTTTATCTGAGGTTTAAAATACATTCACTCTCAAAGAAAAATAGATAGTTCTTAGGACTTACTTACTTTCTGGTGGTGCTGGTAACTTATCCTGTGTGTCTTCAGGGGAAATGATGATAATTGACGGGGGAGTATTCAAAGAATCAGTTTTAATTTCAGTTGTTGTTGTTGCGGGTTTCTCTTGTTTGGAAATAATTCGCCTTCTCAATTTTGACTGTCGATTCCAGCCACTGAACCCTCCAACTTGGTCATTCGGGTTTACCTCTCTCATCAAATCTATAAATTGAAACATTGTCAAGGGTTAACTATAATATATATATATATATATATATATATATATATATATATATATATTTTATTGCATTTAACATTTACTTACCATAATCTGATTGTGTCAAGATGAAATCATCAAGGTCATCAGCGGTGGGTTCTATGACAAAGAAACAAATATATATATATATATATATATATATATATATATATATAAACAATATATATAAACAAAATTAGAGAACATTCACATGCATTTAATGATTTCTTAAAAATGAATACTTACTTACTTACTTACGTTTAAAGATGTCATTGTGCTTTTGTGAATTATCAGAAGTAGAAGCCACAATTTCCGGGTTTCCTGAAATATTTACCGACATTTTTTCTTGTCAGTACTGGTATTTTCAATGTAACAAGTGTTATGGTTCAAAGACATTCAGCATTTGAAGACCCTGACACTGAGGTTAACCAATGAAACAGCCCCCGAACAACATTTTACTCACAGTATTTATACCAGAACATGACAGTGTTATCTCAACTGCAAAGACTATGTTTTTAAGACCAAAACCCTTCTTGAGTTCAAAGGTGATATGGTTAACTAAGGAACAGACGTAACTGCCCCTTCCTGACATCGCCCCTAACAGTTGGATATGGTATAACTGTAACTCCCCTGAATAACCTTTTACTCTAAGATGAAAAAGTAAATGTTTTAGAAAAGCTACAGGTAACTAAAATTATCATTCCTTTTTCCTAAAACGGAGTCTCTCATGATTCAAAAACAAACACATCATTGCTAGTCAATTTGTAACTTGGAAACAGTATACTGAAGTTCTTTTTTTTTTCTGTTAATCTCATATTCGTCTTACCTCTTTCAGCTGCTTTTCCAGTATGTTGACGCAGAAGCTGAAGGTTTTTCTCGTTCCATCGATGTAGTGAAGCACAATTTTTTAATTTACTTTTTAGGTCTTTTCTATTTTGAACTGATTTAGACTGGCTCATATATTCAACAAATAGGTCCTGCTGTAAAGCAAAATGAACTTACAATTCTGTCAGGTTACACAGTTCATTTATTAGGATTTCATGTGATAGGTCAACTTTAAGTTGATTATACCTTTAAAATATAAAAGGATGCATGTCTTTTGTTTTGTTTTTTAGATGTATTAACGCCTGAAAAAACATACAGATTATTAATAACACCCTTAAACACACCCCTGTGTGTTTTAATTGGCTCATTTAAGGCCTTCCCCGTAACACCCTTAAACACACCCCTGTGTTTTAATTGACTCATTTAAGGTATCGCCCCTAATGACGACAACCAATCAGCATCCACTGTTACGCCCCTTGGACACACCCCCACCACATGGCGCCCACATGGCCCCCACCGGAAGTCCCGCCCTACACGGAAGTCCCGCCCACCTGTCAAAATGTTTGATGAAAGGGTGTACTTAAATTCTCTCACCCTAAATGAAGGTTTTGGAGTGGCCTAGCTAAAGTCCTGACCTGAATCCTATGGAGGTGTTGTTATGTTAAAAAACATTCATACTAGAAAACCTCCAGTGTGGCTGAATTACAACATTTCTGCAAACCTGAGTGGGCCAAAATTCCTCCACAGCGCTGTAAAACACTCATTCCAAGTTTTTGCTTGATTGCAGTTGCTGCTAGGGGTGGCCCAAACAGTTATTAGCTTTAGAGGTTTGGATTTTTTTTTTCTCTTCATAATAAAAACCTTAATCTAAAAACTGCATTTTGTGTTTAATTGTGTTGTCTTTGACTATTATTTGAATGTGTTTGATGATCTAAAACACTTAAGTGTGACAAACATGCAAAAAAATAAATCAGGAAGGGGACAAACACTTTTTCGCACCCTTGTATATCATGGACACACAAACCTTTACAGGCATTGTGGTTCTATAGTATCAGTCCATCCTGTGCCTTTCAGTTGTCTTGATGCTCCTTGAACCTATTCACATTTTGTTACAAATCTCCAAGTATTTTATAGATATTTTATGTGGGAGACCAAAAACTAATTATTGCATTATTGTGAAGCAGAAGAAAAAGATTCGAAAGGTTTCAAAACGTGCAGATAAAAATCTGAAGAGTGTGGTGTGCATTTGTATTCAGCTCTCCTTAAAATGTTCTTTAAGAAATATTTGAGGCCTTCAAAAAAACAGCTGTCATAATCTGAGGTGTTTGGGATTTGATTTCATTTTGTGTGTCTATTCTGATCATTTACTTATGTTCTTATTCAGTTCGTTTCTCTGTATTCATTATTGTTAGTAGGCGTCTCCATTCAAGTTCATTCTTTGTATTTAGCTTATTTATTTTGTGTTCTTTTTACTTTGTATTAGTTATTTTCTGTCAGAACTCAGTTAGATATTTTCCCTGGGTTTCTTTGTATTTCTTTATCTTTTTAATTAGTCTCCCTCCTTCAACTGCTCTGCCTTTCTCTCTGCCTCAGCCGCAACTCATTTTCTCCGATAATCTGGTTTGTTTGCCAACTCTCCACCTCTGCGTCAGTATTTAAACTCCTGATTTCTCATTGCTTCTTGCTGGTTTTTTGTGTTGCCTCCGCTCTCCCCGTCTTTCTGTTTGTCTACTATTTCATGGTCCCGTCCCTGTGCTTCCTGTCTGATCTTCTTGTGCAAGACCTTTTTGGTATGTTTTCTTTATTTTATGATTAAAGAGCTCAGCCTGACTTCAGTTCACCATGTGAGTCCTTGTTAACTGAAACATGACAACATCAGTATTTATATTGAGATTAAATCACACAGGTGGACTTTAATTGCTAATTAGTTGACTTCTGAAGGAAATTATTTGCAGTGGATTTTATTCAGATGGTATCAAAGTAAAGTGGATAAAATATAAATCAACACCACATTTTTATTTGTAAAACTTTGTGAAGACTTCACAGTCATACCCTTCTTTTGTCTGTTACAGAAAATTAGCAATAACATAGGTTCAAGTTACATTACAATGACTATAATGAGACAAAATATCAGGAAGCTCACAGCATGTGAATACTTTTACAGAGCACTGTATTTACAATCCTGTGAAAATATTTTTTTCTTTTGAGATACCCCCACCAAACAACAACAACAAAAGTTTTGAATACAAACTCCTTCTTTGGCAAAACTAGAGTATGATGAGTTGTGCTAACACTCTTTCCAGGTTCTCAAGGAGCACTCATTCGCTCCCCACAGTCCCACTCAGAAACACACTTTATCCTTCTTATCCTCTGCAAGTCAATACCTACCTCAGCTACTTTGGGAATCTGCCATCCACACACATCAGCGCAGAAGTGATGCTTTAGAAGCACAGAGCTGAAATCCTTGTTGAAAATATTTGCTTGTGAAACATGTTCTCATCTTTTGTGAGGAAAAAAAAACAACAAAACAACGTATTGTAGTCATGATACATTTTTATTTGCAGAATTGGCTGTACGTGCCTCTTTATTGCTGTGAGTTAATTTGTCTTTGAATAATGCCCATAACCTCTAAGATGGAGATCAAATTTACTATTAAAATCCATATCAATCAAGTCCTTTTTGATCTACATGTGTCAAGTTGGATATTCAATAGTAGTACTTTTATTGGTCAACAACATGGTTTCGCAACAGGACCCAGACTGTGTCAATAAATGTAATAAATCATTTTCTAAATGTTTATATTTTAAATTTCTTTGCCCTCACCTGTACAACTATATATTTTCCAGCTTATTGTAATCATGAGAATATAAATCTCTTTTGACTTTAACTAAAGTTTCCATTGGACATAACTACTTTGAAGGCACGTCTTGAAATAGGGGTGCTTTTTACATAACAACTAGCACCTGTTAATGGCAGCAACAGGCAGCAAAAAAAGAGAAATGTTTTGCCAATCTCCAGGCACTTAATTTAAAATGAATGAAGACAGGCCTTCAGCTTAGATCTGCACAAACACAGCGGCCTCATTGCAGACCAATTGTATGTTAATATATAAAAGTGTCTATATATATATATATATATATATATATATATATATATATATATATATATATTATACAGTGCCTTGCGAAAGTATTCGGCCCCCTTGAACTTTTCAAACTCTTGCCACATTTCAGGCTTCAAACATAAAGCTATAAAATTCAATTTTTTTGTGAAGAATCAACAACAAGTGGGACACAATCGTGAAGTGGAATGAAATGTATTGGATGTGTCAAACTTGTTTAACAAATAAAAAACTGAAAAGTAGGGCGTGCAATATTATTCGGCCCCCTTGCGTTAATACATGGTACTGCCACCCTTTGCTGCAATTACAGTTGCAAGTCGCTTGGGGTATGTCTCTATCAGTTTTGCACATTGAGAGACTGCAATTCTTGCCCATTCTTCCTTGTAAAACAGCTGGAGCTCAGTGAGGTTGGATGGAGAGCGTTTGTGAACAGCAGTCTTCAGCTCTTTCCACAGATTCTGGATTGGATTCAGGTCTGGACTTTGACTTGGCCATTCCAACACCTGGATACGTTTATTTGTGAACCATTCCATTGTAGATTTGGCTTTATGTTTTGGATCATTGTCTTGTTGGAAGATAAATCTCCGTCCCAGTCTCAGGTCTCTTGCAGACTCCAACAGGTTTTCTTCCAGAATGGTCCTGTATTTGGCCCCATCCATCTTCCCATCAATTTTGACCATCTTCCCTGACCCTGCGGACGAAAAGCAGGCCCAAACCATGATGCTGCCACCACCATGTTTGACAGTGGGGATGGTGTGTTCAGGGTGATGAGCTGTGTTGCTTTTACACCAAACATATCGTTTTGCATTGTGGCCAAACAGTTCAATTTTGGTTTAATCTGACCAGAGCACCTTCTTCCACATGTTTGGTGTGTCTCCCAGGTGGCTTGTGGCAAACTTTAAACAAGACTTTTTATGGATATCTTTGAGAAATGGCTTTCTTCTTCCCACTCTTCCATAAAGCCCAGATTTGTGCAGTGTACGACCAATTGTTGTCCTATGGACAGACTCTCCCACCTCAGCTGTAGATCTCTGTAGTTCATCCAGAGGGATCATGGGCCTCTTGGCTGCATCTCTGATCAGTCTTCTCCTTGTTCGAGATGAAAGTTTAGAGGGACGGCCGGGTCTTGGTAGATTTGCAGTGGTCTGATCTTCCTTCCATTTCAATATGATTGCTTGCACAGTGCTCCTTGGGATGTTTAAAGCTTGGAAAATCTCTTTGTATCCAAATCCGGCTTTAAACTTTTGGTATAAATTTCATTCCACTTCACAATTGTGTCCCACTTGTTGATTCTTCACAAAAAATTTGAATTTTATATCTTTATGTTTGAAGCCTGAAATGTGGCCAGAGTTTGAAAAGTTCAAGGGGGCCGAATACTTTCACAAGGCACTGTATGTGTGAGTGACCTCTTCATCTTAATGTCTTGTTAACCCTTTTATTTACTCTGTACAGTTTTGGCATTTATAAAAGGTTTCTGTTAGTCATGTCATGAAAAGTTTAAATTGATTAAAATGCTGTATTAGAAGCAAATGATAAATCAGTGGAAAAGTGTAGGACTAAATAACTAATAACGAAGATGCTACAGTATCTCACAAAAGTGAGTACATCTGTCACATCTTTTAATTGGACAACACTGAAGATGTGACCTTTTGATACAATGTAAAGTGAAAATTGCCAACACCCTAAAACATATGCAGCCTGGTGGCCAAGAACATGCAGCAGTTTAACAAAACAGGTTCCTATTAGAACAGACCTCACCATGGTTGACCAAGGAAGGTGAGTGCAACTAGAACCTGTTACTGGCAGCAACAGGCAGTAAAAAAAGAGAAATGTTTTGCCAAAATCTTTTCTGTTTCATAGCAGCTCTGCTAAGGAAGCAGTTCAATGCAAATCCTTTCCTAGGGTTTAGTGTCCTGTACGTTTCTGCTTCAACCTGACTGTCTCAAATAGTTGGATTATATCCCAACCCTATCTGTAAGTTCTGCAGGAGCCTGCATAACTTGATGCAGTCATTTAAGGTGATAGTTCAGAAGGTGGGGTCCAGTTAAATGAAGCTAATTTGTGTTGGACCACTTGTCTGCTGAATATTGGACCATTTGCACGTTGCTGGATGCCACTATGCCTTTCCAACGTCATCGGCCACTTTGTATCCAGGACAGTCCGTTACTACAAATCCCATCAGCCACTGTGGCTGATATGACGGGAGCGTCCCAAGTCTGACGTCACAGGAGATTATAAAGGAAGGTTACCCCCTTTAAAGAACGCCTTCAACTGGAGACCTTGACACGGTTACCACGCAACTGAAGCATCCTCTGGAGAAGAAGAGGTCCCACGTGGAGTCTTCATTTATTCTCGTTTGTTGGCCAACGAAAAATTCATAAAAGAGGTTTCTGGAATAAGAAGGCCAGAAATTTAACTTTGCCGATCAAAGACGTGAGTTTAACACGTAACCAAAAAAAAACCTATAGGAGGTTTCAAGGAGACGGATCGCCATCTTGTTTTGTCCAGTCGACTCCTGATGGTCAGATCATATTTTCCCCTTTTGCCAAGGAGGCCAGAGGACGAAGATTGACCGCTCTTCCTGAAGTTAACTGTGGACGCACGTTAACTTCCAACTCCCCCCCCCCCCCCTCTCTCCCTCTGCTCAGAGGAGACAACGACAACTAAAACCCATCCTTTATTTTTATTTATTTCTTAGACATAGTCTGGGCAGGGTAGAGGAGGTTTTAGTGCGATTAGAGTCGCCATTTAATCTAATGTGTTCTGAATTATATGTGCATGCCACCTTTTATTGAAACTTTGATGTGCTGTGTTGGATGTCTGGAAGCCGCTGTGCTACCCAGCTTTTGTGTGTTTTGCGGGGTTGTTTAACACCTGAGAGCAAGCGCAGGCGCGCTGCGGAACTGAACTGTTATAATAACCTCATGGGGAAATTCACCATTTTCTTTGTCTTCAACTTTACTGCTTACTAGGTTGCCACCAAAAGTTTTATAACTCTTTGTGTGCTCACCCCCGCCCAGAGTTGGGGGATGTTTTATGACTTAGTATAACTGAGTTACAGTTTGGGCTACGCTCCCAAACTCCATTCACCACCACATCCCTTTGTCATATTTTCATTTTTGCCATAACTGCTGGTTTGATCTCATACACACCCACTGCTGTTTTGCTTTATTTTGTTTAGTTAGATATTTTACCCCCTTTTTGTGTAGAACTTTGCATGTTTGAGTAGCTGAAAATTATTAAATCGGAAGAGCGGATTGTATCAGGCTGTGATTTCATAAATAGTCACATAGATAAAGAGGAGTCCTTTGGGTTTATTTTGTGCAAGAGTGATTTGTCAGTCAAAATAAGGTTAAAAGTTCCACACGTTTCGGCAGAAACGGTTGATTAAACAGTGACATCTTTGGTAATAGTTATCAATTATTACTGAGTATTTAACGATTGTAATTATCAAAGGCGTTGAGCCACAGTTACAACACCAGCAGACATCTCTGGTCTCGATTCATAAATGAGGATTTTGGTTAAGAAATTAATTTAGTCAAATTATGATTGTTAATTATAATTCTTGATAAATATTAATTAATCAATAATCATAATTCCAACATTTGTTAACTTTGGTTTGGAGCAGAACCACACTGTGGTAATTGCCTACTACAAGCATTTGCAAGCTATTGTGAAGTGTACTTTTTTAAAAAGCACACATTTAATACAACAGCAGAGAGAAATGCCTAATATCCATGTGATTAACTTATTAGGTATTTTATGGGACCCCCGCTATTGTGGGCCCCAAGGCAATTTTAGAACTTTCCCCAATAGTTAAGTCAGCCTCTTCATTCTGAGAATTTATGTGCAGTTTTGTGCAGCACGACCCCCACATTACGAATTAATGTGCTACCGTGTTAAGCTTCGTTGGTGTGCTTTATATAAGGTCGGTTTATATTGAATGTAAATCCGATTTTACGAGGTACTTTGGAAGCTAATAACAACTACTTTAAAATTTATGAAACTATGGTAACAAAGATAATAAGTGAGCTATTTTCATAGAAAATTATATTCACTATGCTTAGAGTGGTAGAGTTCTTGTAATAACAAGCATTTTTAGAGACTTTCTTTATAAAAAGGAAGTTGAATCATTGTTTTAGAAAGTTTTGACAGCACAAATCTTTCTGAGTGTCATCAAGGCCCAAATATTTTAGCTGTTTTAGTCCCGTTTTTATTCACACAAACCTCTGCGATCCCCTGCTTTATTCAAAACAACACACTACTGGTTCCTCTGAAATGGAGCATCAATTCTCTTTTGATGCAGTTATTTGTAAGCAGAGTGGTGACTCCTCTTATGTGTTAATAATGGCTAATGCAAAAGCTTTTATGAACAATCTCAGTTTATGAAATACAACCAGCACTGCACATACAATTGTGAAATATCTCTCCGCACTGCCTACCTACATCGCCTTTAACTCAGAGGTATTAGACGTATAAGACAGATAACATGTGGCAGACTTTGGTATTATGCTGTTTTACAAGTGCCACAATATAAAACAAATATAAACAGTGTGATTTAATATATTTTTCTCTTAGAATGTTGGCATAGGAATATGTATTATACCCTACAGATTTTAAGATGCACTCAGGCAAACGACTGAGTCTATAACCTTTATGAGCTCCAGCTTTTCTGAGTAGACCAGCAAGGTGGCAGCCTGTGTTCACAGGGGCTCACAGTGACAGATAAATATCAAAATTTCTGCATCGGTAACCAATGAAAGTTGTGTGTGTTGCCTCACTTGTTCTGTTGCCATCCTGCTCTTTGAAGCTCTGAGTACAGCCTGTACCAAAAGGCTTGTTCCTTCCTTTATTGGGGTGCTTAGTGCCTTCATTTGTTTTTGGGGTTGGAGACTTTTCAGATCGCTATTTTTTTATTTCTCTGAATGGCTGAAGGCAGACAAGCCAATCCTGTCAGGCAGTTTCCACCATGCAGCACTGTACCTACAACAATCTAAGTAGGGTCATGACTGGAGGGTATCTGCATGCTGGTGAACTGACTCTCCTCTGCAGGGATGGTGTGTGTTGTGTGATCTGGGCAGCTGTCAGATGCCAAAATAACAAGAGCCCATTCCACGGGATATCATAAAAAGCAGCATGAATAACCTGTAGTCAACTATGATTAGGTTTTGGCAAACTACATGTATCCTTTACTCATTTTTTTCTTTCTTTAGATGGATGTGTAGATTAATTTACTGAAAAGATTACATAGAGACAGTTCTCAGTAAAAATCAAAAATCAGTATAGACGTTTAATAGGTATATCATTGTATTAACCAGCAATCAGACTCTGGCTCAGACTCCTGCACTGGACATTTCTTGTCATCAGATGTAAAGATGTTTCGCAGCCAAAGGCATACAGTGGTTTGCAAAAGTTTTAATTTCACTTCAACTCTTCCTTGATTTTTTTTTCTTTCAACTAAAAGTCTGAAAAGCAAGGTGTATATTTGTATTCAGCTCCCTGAGTGAAAACTTTAAAGAACCGTCTTTTGCTACAGTTTCTGCTATGTTTTGGAGTATGTCTCTATTAGCTTTGCACAAATATGAACACATTTTATTCCAAGGTCTTGCCATATATTGTCAAAATAATTTAGGTCTGGACTTGCCTGGGCCAATCTGAAGCATGGGTATGCCTTAGTCTAACCCTTCTGTTGTAGCTCTGGAACCTCCAGTCCAGTCTCAAGTCTGCTATAGCTTTTAACTGATTTTCCTGAATCTCCTTGTACTTATTTCTATCAATTGCATCCAGTTTTCCAGCCCCTGCTGCAGAAAAATATCCCCACAGCATGATGCTGCCACAACCATATACTTTCTTCTTGCTACACTTTTCCAAAAGCATGGAGGTTCGTGTTTGTAATATCCTAAGTCTTGCACATCTTTCTGAACACTGTTCAATCCATCACCCAAAAACAGAAAGAGTACGACACAACAGAAAACCTACCAATTCATGGTCTTCAAACTAAACTTCCCAAGCAGACCATGGTAAACCCATGGAGGTCCACAGCTCAGGTGGGAGAATCTGTCAACTGTTAGTCATGCACTCTCCAAATTTGGCCTATGTAAAAGAGCTTATGTAAAAGCCTTATGGCTTTATTTGAACGTTATATTTCACTTGCTAACAGTCCAAGTGATTGGACAAGTAAGCTGATCTCTGCCTCTCCATGTATGACCCCCGCATGTCTCTCATTGTACCTTCTGGATTTTGGATTCAGTTCTGACGGATTGTCAACCAGCAGGGAGTGTCATAATTTGGTTTTTTGATGGACCAAAATTCAGGGAAGAACTCCTGAAGCTTGAGGTTGTAAGGTAAGATGAGTCTTTATTATCCATGGCAAGACACAGACAGGGTAGCCAACACACGAGATCGCACATACACATAACATAAGGAACCAGCGGGGAACAAACAAACCAAAAACAAAACAACCCGACCAGGGTGGGCGGAGGGGGCCTCAGAAGGAGGGCAAGAGTTCAGAGGCCGACCCCAGCAGACCCAGAGTTCAGGTGGCCGGCCCAGAGGCCATCCCCGGCAGACCCATAGTTCAGGCAGCCAGCCTGGAGGCCGTCCCGGGCAGATCCAGCAATCAGCAGGCCGGCGACGTAGGGGCAGGTGATCAGCAGGCTGGCGACGTAGGGGCAGGCGATCACCAAGCCGCCGACGTATGGGCAGACAATAAGCAGGCCGGCAGCGGGACCAGGAGAACCCACGGTGGAGCTCAGAGGCAAACCGCTGGAACCCAGGCGATCAGTGCAGAGACCACTGGGACCTTCAGTGAGGCCGTGGAGATTTATGGCGGAGCCGCCGAGGCCCAGCATGCAGAGAGAGTGCAACCTCGCACTTCTCAGGGACAGGAACAGGAAGTGGAGACAGGTCCTCCACAAACTCCTCCGGAACGGGAAGCAGTTCGTCCTCGGAGCCCTCCAGGACAGGAACAGGAACAGAAGCAGGAAGTGGAGGCAGTCCACCCACGAGCCCCTCACGGACAGGAAGAGAGTGTGAGGGCGGCTCAGCTTGGGGCCCCTCCGGATCAGAACTAGGAACAGGATCAGGGTGTGGAGGAGGTTCATCCATGAACCCCTCCGGAACAAGACCAGGAACATGATCGGGATGTGGAGGTGGTTCATCCATCAACCCCTCCGGAACAGAACCAGGAACAGGATCGGGGTGTGAAGGCAGTTCATCTATGAACCCCTCCGGAACTGGACCAGGAACAGGATTAGGAGTCAGAAACAGCAGCGTTGGCTGATCAGGAGCTAAACCATGAGCCAGAAAGCCGCCTCCAGCTTTAGTGGAGAGGCGAGCGGAGGAGGGGGCAGAAGGCCTCCTCATTCAAGCGGCGATTTCTCCCAGGGCCTTTTGTCGCTCAGCCTCAATGATGTGGTGAAACCGAGGAACAGCAAAAAAATCCCTCTTCGCCTCAAGCCAGTCTTGGAGGATGCCAACTATCTCCAGCCTCCTCCATGGGGAGCTGGGAGAGGTAGCAAGGTGGTAAACCAATTTGACCAGAATCTCGACCGTTTTGAATTCCCTCCCCACTCCTCCCGCTTGGTCCCGTTGGTTGGTTCCTTCTGTACAAAATACAAAAACTGACAAACGTGACAAGACAGTCAGGGGAAAAAACACAGAACATGTGTGGGCTTGGGGTGCAGGGAGACAGAAAACAAAGGACTAGACCAGGTAATATAACAAAAATACAAGGAAGTATGACAGGGAGACATTTAAAGCTACTCCCAAACTCCCCATTAAAGTTACCTGTTGTGAAATCACCCAGACCTGCCTTTCTCCCACGTCTTTACCGTTGGATACAAGTTCTTGTTGGAAAACTGGTGCATACAGACTTTCCTGGAAGTTTTCTGCTAGGACTCTAGGGTTCAAACGTTGAGAAACCAAGCAAGTGATCCATCATCTAAGAGGTTAGCGATGCTCTGTTTCAGTTTAATTAACTTACCCGCCATCTCTTCAGTCTCTAACGTCTTCTTCTCCATTCCAGTTGCTCCTGAACATTTGTGTGACCAGTTTGAGACTTCCATCTGTTACAGATTTACATTTAAGGAATCTTTTTAAATGCATTCAGTGTCTGGTAGAGTTATCAGGTCCTCTGTCTGCCGTCACACTGAGACTATATGACATGCAGGTGGACTCGATTTACTGATAAAGTGACTTCTGAATGCAATTGGTTGCACTGGAATTAATTTTCGGGTATTGAGGTAAATGGGACTGAATAGAAAAGCATCCCTGTATTCTTTCCACTTCACTATTATGTTTTACATGTTTTTGTTGTATCAAAATACCAGTAATATATATTGAAGCTTCTGGTTGCACCTTAATAAAATGTAAAAACCTTCAAAGTGTGAATAAAGTGCAAGGCACTGCATGTTTCAAATATTAGGGTAAAAAGGACTAGGACTTGTATGAGTAAGTGAAATGAGGTCATATTAAAAACATTTGTCCTTAGTATAATATACAGGTCCTTCTCAAAATAGTAGCATATTGTGATAAAGTTCATTATTTTCCATAATGTCATGATGAAAATTTAACATTCATATATTTTAGATTCATTGCACACTAACTGAAATATTTCAGGTCTTTTATTGTCTTAATACGGATGATTTTGGCATACAGCTCATGAAAACCCAAAATTCCTATCTCACAAAATTAGCATATCATTAAAAGGGTGTCTAAATGAGCTATGAACCTAATCATCTGAATCAACGAGTTAACTCTAAACACCTGCAAAAGATTCCTGAGGCCTTTAAAACTCCCAGCCTGGTTTATCACTCAAAACCCCAATCATGGGTAAAACTGCTGACCTGACTGCTGTCCAGAAGGCCACTATTGACACCTTCAAGCAAGATGGTAAGACACGGAAAGAAATTTCTGAACGAATAGGCTGTTCCCAGAGTGCTGTATCAAGGCACCTCAGTGGGAAGTCTGTGGGAAGGAAAAAGTGTGGCAGAAAACGCTGCACAACGAGAAGAGGTGACCGGACCCTGAAGAAGATTGTGGAGAAGGGCCGATTCCAGACCTTGGGGGACCTGCGGAAGCAGTGGACTGAGTCTGGAGTAGAAACATCCAGAGCCACCGTGCACAGGCGTGTGAAGGAAATGGGCTACAGGTGCCGCATTCCCCAGGTCAAGCCACTTTTGAACCAGAAACAGCGGCAGAAGCGCCTGACCTGGGCTACAGAGAAGCAGCACTGGACTGTTGCTCAGTGGTCCAAAGTACTTTTCGGATGAAAGCTAATTCTGCATGTCATTCGGAAATCAAGGTGCCAGAGTCTGGAGGAAGACTGGGGAGAAGGAAATGCCAAAATGCCAGAAGTCCAGTGTGAAGTACCCACAGTCAGTGATGGTCTGGGGTGCCGTGTCAGCTGCTGGTGTTGGTCCACTGTGTTTTATCAAGGGCAGGGTCAATGCAGCTAGCTATCAGGAGATTTTGGAGCACTTCATGCTTCCATCTGCTGAAAAGCTTTATGGAGATGAAGATTTCATTTTTCAGCACGACCTGGCACCTGCTCACAGTGCCAAAACCACTGGTAAATGGTTTACTGACCATGGTATCACTGTGCTCAATTGGCCTGCCAACTCTCCTGACCTGAACCCCATAGAGAATCTGTGGGATATTGTGAAGAGAACGTTGAGAGACTCAAGACCCAACACTCTGGATGAGCTAAAGGCCGCTATCGAAGCATCCTGGGCCTCCATAAGACCTCAGCAGTGCCACAGGCTGATTGCCTCCATGCCACACTGCATTGAAGCAGTCATTTCTGCCAAAGGATTCCCGACCAAGTATTGAGTGCATAACTGTACATGATTATTTGAAGGTTGACGTTTTTTGTATTAAAGACACTTTTCTTTTAATGGTTGGATGAAATATGCTAATTTTGTGAGATAGGAATTTTGGGTTTTCATGAGCTGTATTCCACAATCATCCGTATTAAGACAATAAAAGACCTGAAATATTTCAGTTAGTGTGCAATGAATCTAAAATATATGAATGTTAAATTTTCATCATTACATTATGGAAAATAATGAACTTTATCACAATATGCTAATATTTTGAGAAGGACCTGTACATATGCTAATCTTTTTTCCCTTTATAACAATTGACCAGTTGTTTTTTTTGTTTTGTTTTTTATTGGCAAGTATAAAATTGTACCGTTTTAGAAAAGAAACAGAGAAAGCTAATATATCTGTAAGCTCTGTGTGTGTGTGTGTGTGTGTGAGTGTGTGTTCCTGTCTTGGCATCACAGTGAGAACCATTTTTCCGATTTCACCATCAAATTGAGGACCGTTGGTATCAAAGTGAGGACATTTTGCTGGTCCTCACGACCTATTTTGCTAACGGTTAGGTTTAGGACTAAGGTGTGAATTGAGTTTAGGTTAAGGTTAGGGTTAGGCATGCACTGGTAATAGTTAGGTTTAGGTTTATTGTCAGGGGTAGGGCATAGAAAGGGTTGAAAATGACTGAAAATCAATGGAAGTCAATGGGAGTCAACAGATGGTCCTCACTACATATAGCAAAACAAGAGTGTGTGTGTGTGTGTTTTCTTTCACTGCATCCATTAATTTATAAGAAAAACTGGCAATGAATTGTACTAACCAATTCCATAAATTCTGTCTGTCAGCTGAGCATACTGTAATAATAATTTGAAGAGAAGTCATCCAAGAAGCAGAGCATCTGCTCGTGCCCCATTGGATCTATTTTAATATTTAATATACGGAGAATTTCCCATTTAGTATGTGATAGATGTTACACTGTACACATTTTTCAGGTTGTAAGTGTGCACATATGTTTTTCTGGTTGAAAGGTGAACTGTATTGAAAAGCTGAACCAATGTTTTTATTTTGTGCAGATTTTACCGGTGTAACAACCTAATGTAAGTGCGATAAGGAGACAGTAGTAGCAAACATCTTCACACAGCATCAAACTGCTCAGGTGAGTGGAAAGAAATATCCACAAGTCCTTACTAATTTATACTCATGCCTGTGCATGCTTTTCAGACTTAGCCTTGATCCTGGAGCTTCAAAAGGCGCTGTGTATTCTTCAGTGGCAGTATAGGTGTGTGAGCCTCTCAGAGTACTAGGATGTTAGGTCTCTGTCACTACAAAACATTCTCACAATTCCTCTTCACAGCTTTTTGAGTGAATAAGCCACAATGGGAAAAATCTAAAATATTAGATCAATTGAAACCTCTTCCTAATTTTTGTAATTATAAAAATCTAATCATCTAAAAACTTCAGAGGAGATTTAATTCCTTCTCTTTTTTCTAAGAAATCTTACTTGAATTGCAGCTGCTTCTAAACAGTATTTTCTTTCTGTTTCTTCTCAGGACAAATGAGATAACAGCATGTTGATATTACATACAAGATTACATTTTAAGATTACACTCAAAATGTTGCTGCAAAAACATGAGTATGTTCTTTTTTCAATTTTTAAGCACACTATCCTTTTAAAATTTTAATGCCTCATGTTGTGCCATGGAGGCATAGCATGAGGCAGGAGGGGCAAGTGTATACAGTTATTGTCAGAAATTGACATTTAGACATCAACTCTACTGTCATTTTAATTTAAGGCTTGTGGTGATGCATTTGAACCATTTGTTTTTTCTTGTGGGATGATTATAGAACAGACAATTTTAATTATGTTTGGCAAGGCTATTCTAGAAGCTTAAAGTCAGCCATATTTATCCATTCCAACTCATGGGGTACTTCATTATGACATAATGTCCCTGTTAGAAAACCCAACTGGATCATAGTTAGTTTCAACCATCTGACCAATCAGATGAAAGGAAATTTGTTCACTATAGCACATGCCTGAAATAAACTGGAAATTGCTGGACTACCAGTGTCAGTGTTGACTGTAAATACTGTGGACTAAGCCTGCTGACAAGAGAAAAGCCCTTGGTCCAAAACCAATACCTTCAAGTTTGACTAAAATGTATAGCTGCCCACATGAACAAGCCAACAATCTTTTGGTGTAAAGGAAAATATTTTAAGGTCAGAGTAAGATTAAACATTGCACCAGTCAGTCTGTATTTGGTATAACTGGTACGGGATGGAATGACGAAGTAGGTGGAATCTCTCCAAGTTCTCCAACTTCACCTCAACAGCTAGACAGCTGTTACTTGAACAAAATGTGGTATTTTCGAAGAACAATTATCAGAAAGAGACATTGAAACAGCTGGTTAAGGAATTGATACAACAGGCAAATATTAAAGTTCTGGAATGGCCCTGACTTCAACTCTATTCACATGTCTTCACACACATATGAACTTGAGTGACATGCCATTCTTAATCCATAAGGTTAACTATGATGTCAGCCAATCCCTTTGAAGCTATCACTGTTTCATCTCTTTAGGATGGTTTGTGGGTATTTTTGACCATTCTATACAAGGGCACATTTGTGAGGTCAGACACTGATGTTGAATGAGAAGGCCTGGTTCAGACTGTCAGCTCTAGTTCACTCCAAAGGTGTCCTGTTGTCAGGACTATGTTGAAGCCAGCCAAGTTCATCACTATCAAACTCGCTCATCCATGTCTTTATGGGCCTTGCTTTGTCTCCTGTCAAGCAGTCATGTAGGAACAGGGAGGGGCTATCCCTGATCTGTGCTCACAAAGCTGGGAAACAGTTCAAGATATTGTCCAAATAGTCTGGAGGTGTGTTTGCTACTGACTACAGAAAATTAGTGACCTCGGTGCACTTTGTGCCTCAGCATCTGCTGGACTCACACTGTCATTTTACATGGCCTATCACTTTGCGGCAAAGTTGCTGTCATTCCCAATCATTTTCGCATTGTTATAACACCGCTAACTCTTGACTGTCAAATATTTAGTAGTGGGGAACTATATATTTAAACCCTGTGTGGATTAAAGAAAATCCTAAGGAAATGCACAATAAATTCAACATAATGCAACCAATTATTTTAAAAATAATTCTTAAAAAATTCTGTTGTATTATCAGTCCACCGTAAAAAAGAACGATTCAAATTAATCATTAAAGGCCCAAATGTAATGTCATTCATGTCAGTGATCAGTGTTTTCTAAACTCCTCACTGGAACTGTATATCTACTGTACCTCTCTTGGCAGCAAGATACCTTCAGCGGGCAATGACAGAGAGCTGTATATAAGAAGACAAACAAGCAAGCAGGTCTCAAACAACCAGCGAAAAATGGGGTACTGCTGATAAATTGTAAATGTTATTTAAAAACTTAGAAGCTAGCTTCAACACCATGTCTTTCACTTCATCACATACTTTTAACCTGAGCTGTATACATTTTTCACTTTTGTGCAATGAAATGCTCACAGAATGATGAGCACATAGAAAGGTTATACAGTGAAACCATTAACCTTCTAACAACAGAACCTCCAATCGCGTCACAACCACCCCGGTGCCCTGTTCATAGGGTTGTGCCTCCAAAGTTGAACACCAGGTGGGAATCCTTATGGAGTGCTAAAAAGTACCATCTCACCTCATGCTTTCAGGGACATCTCTTTCCTTCAGGCTTTTACATTTTTGAACAAGGATTCATACAGCAACAAAGTGAGAGTACTTGAAGATCTCCGCACTTGCCTGACACATCCCTATTTCTACTGAAGCTTGACCTAAAAGACATTATGATTTATAGGGTTCCTTCAAGAACCAGACAGCCTTCAGGTTTCCTCACAACACAGACACTTGAATTACTGACATCATATGGAGTTTTTTTTGGAACAATAATAAGGAAAATTCATGTGATTTTGCCTAAACGTTTTAATGACGCTGCAATATCTGAATCCACAGAGCTGCGTCCACTTCAGCTTTCAAAGATATGTTTTTTTTTTTTTTTTTGTACATTTTTCTGTTCAGGTATAAATGCTGCTTGGATATTACCAGCGAGGATTCACAGGGGAAACACACAGCACCATGAGCTCATTTCCGCACTCCTACTTGTGCTAACAGAATTTTGAATCTGCTTTGTTTTTGTCTTCAATAACAATATTCAGACAGCGGGCCACTGTTGTCCCATTCTTATACCATTTGGTTTAGCAAGCTGCTCAAACAAGTCTGCTCCAAGCTGCTCTGTGTGCATAGCTGATACTTCTTGTGCTCTGATGCAATAATAGGGTGTAAAGAAAATCAACCTATTTGACAATAGGGACTTTTTTTTAATTTTAGGATCAGTTTTGGGCTCCTTTCTGTAGGTGAGGAACATGTTTTAACACTGTCCCACGTGGGATTTTCTCTATAACATACAGTCGTTTTGCTTTTGAATTGCTCGTTTTCAACAAGATCTGAATGTCCACAACTTCACAATAGCAACTGAGTACACCACCCACAGATGCAGAGCAGCCTACGTTCTTTTTTTCTGCCTCCCACACAAGAAATCTTTGTACTATTGCACAGAACTCTCAAGATTATGTTACATCTGTTACATCTGTAACCTTCACCAGAGAAAAGTGGCTGAGGTGGGAAAAAAGGCTGCAGCCTGTGAGGCTGTTTCATTCTACCAGAGATGTGTGCACACACACCATTTTCCGAACTGGCAGGAGGAAATTGTGCAGACTTACATGCATTTTACAAGCCTGAAAAAAAACTGTCCACCATCGCAACGAGATGCAAGGTCAAAAAAAGAGGATTTCATCGGCAGTGAGATATGACTCCTATAACTAATTGGTCATAATGCTTTACAATCAGACTCTGGACATCCAGACCTTCTCTTAAAGCAGCCCCTCTAAGTCACGGTATATCTGTGAAGGGCTAAAACTAAAAGATTTTGTGTTTTGTGTGTATGTTAATCAACTTTCTGTGTGACAATCAGACAAACACATTCTTCACTGGACCTTTCTTCTGCATGGCCTTTGTGGTAGAAAGAACTAGGTTTTAAAGAAGTGGAGCAAAACCCAGTTCTACTTAGGCATGCCGCTGAATGGGCATGGATACAGATCTGAAGGTTAATTACAGGTGTTAATCTCCACTAGTTTGTTAATCAAGGGAAAGTATAAGTCTCCTATAAAGTCCAAGCATTTAGTGCCAGTATTACAGTCTCAAAAATAGCCTATTAAAAAAAGGGTTACTATTTTTTATTAATTTGCTGCATCTCAATAAATTAGAATATAGTCATAAAGTTACCTAATTAATTATTTGTTACAGAAAAAAAATATGTCATATAGACTCATTATACACAGAGTAATTTATTTCCAGCATTTATTCATGTTAAATTTGATGATAATGACTACAAGCTAAAGAAAACCACAATTTTCAATTTCTCAGAACATTTTATATATTTTTTGGCCTGGTGTAAAATATGTCTCTGTACTGCACAGTATATTCAGTCAGTACTTGGTCATTGATCATTTTGCATGAATAACTGCATTAATGTACATGGCATGATCAGGCTGTTGCTCTGCTGAGATGTAATGGAAGCCCAGATTGCTGTTTAGCGGCCTTCAGCTCATCTGCATTTTTGGCTGTGTTGTTTCTTCTCTTCCTCTTACCCATATTTTGTAGATTCTCAATGAGGTTTAGGCTACTGATTTTATACTATGGTTATTAAAGCAGGTACATTTCCCAATGTAGATATTTAGCAAGTTGTGATGGAAATTCTTTTAAAAGCATTCCACAGTGTATGACCTTTGGGTTACCTCACTCCCCTGAACCTCTGTGTTATTGGAGAAAGCTGTAAAAGTCATTATCAGAAGTTTAATGGTTAAGGCCATTTTTTAGGGTGATGCCTTTGGGAGAGTAGATGGTTGTTCCTAGGTAACCTTGTCACCTTTGAACCCGAGAAGGGTCTGGGGTCGTAAAACACAGACTCTTTGCAGTTGAGATAACACTGTCATGTTCTGGTATAAATACTGTGTGTAAATAGCGTTCGGGGCTCTGTTCAACTGACTTGCTCGGTGACAGAGTCATTCAAACGCTGAATGCCTTTGAATAAAACTTATTAAGACAAAGTCCGGATTTTTTCTTCTTGTGAGTCAACTTCTCTCCACTTTGATAAGAAAATTCCACAACACAAGTCCTGCTAGAAAATCAAATCAGCATCTCCATAAAACTTGTTAGCCAATGGAAGCATGAAGTGATGTAAAATTCAAAAGCTATGCAAACTTTGGACCTAGTAAAACACAGTGGACCAACACCTGCAGATGATATGGCTGCCCAAATCATCACTGACTGCAGAAACATCACACTGTACCTCGAGTAGCTTGGATTCTGAAGCTCTCGACTTTTCCTCCAGACATTGGTACTTGATTTACATATGCCATGCACAATCTTAAATCTGCAAAGATGAGTTTGGATCACTGAGCAACTATTCAGTTCATTTTCTCCTTAGGCCTGGTAAGACATGCTTAACAAAATACATGGAACAGTTGTAGTCCATGTTTTGAGCACTTAAGTGTAAAGCTCCAACTCTCAGCTGTGGTCCATGCCTTGTGAATCTCCCCCAAGCTACTGAATGGACTTTACTTTACATCCTTTCATCTCTGCAGCTCTGTTGCTTGTGCAACTTTTTCTACCTCACCTTTTCCTTCCACTCAACTTTCCATTATTATGCTTGAAAACATCACTTTGTGAACGGCCAGCTTTTTAGTTATGACATAAGTAAACATCTGCATTTTTTTATTGGCCCTATGTTATTAAACATTTTTAAAGAAATTGAATTTGGGTTTTCATGAGCTACAATTTATTATTGTCAAAATTAACAAAAATAATCACTCTGTTTGTTATGATTCTGTGAAATGGTTTCTCTTCAATTTGAATAGAAGTGTTTCACTTTTGGAAATTACTGGATGTAATTTCTACCTTTTTTGAGATGCACCAGTGTATGTAAATTTTTCTAATTTTACCTAGTCTAAAATTAAGTAAATTGTCTTTGATTATGGGAAAATAAATAAATTATGGCAGTCTAGGACAAAAACAAATCTCCTGTAGCTAAAAACAAAGTATCAACATCAGAGCTCAGGGTAAAACAGAATTTACCTTCGTATTTATGTGTGTCCCTGTATGTGTGGATGGGGGGGTTCTTGGCAGTCAGAATGGTTTTTACAAGCCAGCCTATTTCCCTTTCTTTAGAAAGTGTACTGCCACTGCTATAAATTCCAGTGTCACCTCTGATTGATAATGTTAAACGTTCATTCTAATTTATGTCTGCATGAAATAACAAAGCTGTGCAGTTTTAATCTGAAACTGGGAAACTACCTAATTTACTGCATTCCGTAGCAGACCAAATGCAATAATAAATATCTTCAAAAGTTGAGGATCCGCCCTGTAGGTTTGTTGTGTTTTGAGTCGTTCAAGTTTGATAAATGGCCTTAAATTTTTTTATTTATTTCGAGTTGCAGAATTTATTCGTAGAAGAAGTTAAATTTATATGGCAGTGAAATCCCAAATATTGGGGAAAAAGGGGAATCATTTAAAGGGGACAGCTGCTTTTAGACAGTGTGTCAGATCAGGGACAAGCTGGAGAAAAACAACACCGTTATCTGTTCCAAGGCCCACCTCAGGCAGCACATATCCACACAGCCTTTCTAGGTGATATTGTAGCACTTAAGGAACCATGTTCATACAGAAACACACCATGCAATTACATTAAAGCTTTCTAGTTAATGCAACTGGCAGTGAGACATAATTTTACTCTGAAAAAAAATCAAAACTTTTAATTTAAGTTTTTTTAATTCCAAAGGGTAAATCCCATGCTAAGACATAAAAAAATAATTATTAAAGCACCCCTAACAATTCCTACAAATTTACTTTTAAAGTTGCTCCACATTTCTAGGGACTCCTGTTTAGTACGTTTAGTATGTTTAGTATGACTTTTACATGAGGTGAAATATTTGACTTGAGACAAAAGTCCATTTTGTTTTAGCTGTGGGGCATAAGGCTCGACAAGAGCCAAGGTTTATCTTGTCACAATGCACAGTGAGATGGATGGTAAGGGATATAAATAAAATCTCCAAAGCTCAATGTTAGAGAACTGCAGCAAAGAGTGGCATCTTGGGTTCACCAAATCTGCTAAACAACCACGATGTGTTATCTCCTACACAACCCCCTGTGAAAATTATAGGAGAAGGAGGTTTGCTATCTTGCTGTATGAAATAAAGGGTTCCACAAAGTTAAATAACTATTAATTTACTAACATTTACTTTCCTTCCCATAGAAAGGACTCCTGGATCAGTGCTTCTTTGTTCTCTTTGTGTTTCTGCTCTGTTCTCTCAAACCCCCAGTCGGTCATGGCAGATGCCCACTCACACTGAGCCTGGTTCTGCTGGAGGTTTCTACTTGTGAAAAGGGAGTTTTTCCTGTCCACTGTCGCTACATGCATGCTCAGTAGGAGGAATTGCTGCAAAGTCAACGCCAGTGACTGTCCACTGTCTCTACATGCTCATCCGGGAGGAGTGAATGCTGCAAGTCACTGACTGGATGCAATCTGCTGGGTTTCCTTAGACAGAAAAACTTTTTAACCAATTTGAATAAATAACTGAATCTGACTGCACTGTTCAATGGTTAGGATTAATTGGAATGTATGTACCTGACTTTTGTGAAGAGCCTTGAGACAACATGTGAATTGGTGCTATATAAATAAACTGAATTGAATTATTAATTTAACTAACATTGAAGTTTTTCACTTTTAAATAAATGTACTCAAATCAATGTTAGAATTTTTGTAACATTTTCAGTGTGAAATTGTATTGCTTTAATAAGACATTACATGCAGAACATTTATGTGCAGAACTAAAGTGCAAAATTCTATATTCCCACCTACAACTTTAAAAAGCAAAATCAAAACAAGGCTGTTATCGAAAAAATAGTTTTTACCAAGAGAGAGACTGGTGATTGTCACTGAGAATCACTTTTATTATAATCTTGGAAGAGAGAAGGATTTTTACAGCATTGGACATGTGCTCAGGAGTTCTGCCAAATCATTCTGACTAGACAAAGCAAAAGTTCTGTTTATAACAGCTTCAACAGCTTTCAAGGTAATTCCCATGAGACATAGACTCTCTGGGGAGAGAGACGAGGTGAAACCTGTTGTAATTCTCTCCTAGACATGCTGACAATGGAAATTGAACCTTACACAGTGTGCCATACATGTTTTCACATATGTGTGCTCTGGAGATGGCTGAGGAGCCATCTCTCTAAGACTAAACATAACCATTTGTCCTAACCCTTGTCATAGATTAAGTCAGAACAGAACAGAACAACACAGAAGACTTTCGAATACAAGAATCAGGTCCTGCAGATTTTCAGTCATAAAACAAGCATTTTGAGCAAGCCATGAAAATTATGTAGAGTATGAGTTCTGATTCACTAATATGAAGAAAAATAGGCTTAGGTGCAATCCCTGCTGCCTGTAGCACTCTGCCAGCACATCATACCACGGGAGTCTTTGTAGCAGCAAACCTGTGACCACCCACCGGTGCTGTGTCGAGGGGAGTCTGTGTGTCGCCAGGCATATTCCCACCAACTGTGCTTATACAAGGCATTCAAGTACAACTCATAAACTGATTTGTCTATATATCAAAATAACTCCAGAATGATTTTAACTGCTTTTTATGCAGTAAAATGCCATCATACCATCAAAATGTCATCAACACTGTCATCTTCAAGTAGCTTTATTGTTTTATAATCATTTTAATGTATGTATTACTCCTGATTTAACAATCTGAGAAATGTTTTTTGCAAAATTATGACAAAACAATAGATTTGTTGATGTGAATGCTTTACTGAGTCTTACTTAGTATGTTAAATGGAGAAACTAGTAATAATGATTTGCATTATGGACCGTTACGGCAGCATAATTACTATCAATTTATTCAATCTGATCCATTTAAGATTCTATAACTCTTAGTATTGTAAATTCTTTCTCCATTTCATCTTTTAATTCAGGATTAATGTGTTTCTAGATGTTTTTCATGCTGTTGGGAATACTAGCACATCTCTGCAACCTTGCTAAATCCAACGGGGGACAGTATGACCCCTACAGGATTGATCTCCATAGATCACAAATATAAACTGATTTTACTCCAGTTTCTAAAAGTTCAAAACAAAGTTCACCATTCTGAGAGTGGCATTACTGTCGTTTTTCACACAAGCAAATGCAGGGCCCAGATTATTCGTACTGCAGAATTGACAAGGTCTCTACGAAGATCAGATGTTTTAGGACATTCTGAATACAACAGAGGCCTGGATTGTTATTGTTTTTATAAATTAACAAGCCTAAATTTGAAACCAAAGACTTAAATGTAAGTATCATGCATAAATTGAAATTCTTAGGCTCACAACCTGACGGAAGTAGCCAATGGCACTTTGGCAGGAGAAATGCCTGTGTGCTCTCAACAGGGATTTAAGGATTAACTTTCCTTTATGTTGGAAGATAAAAGAGAGCCTGGATTAAAAGAGAAATGATTAATGTTGAGTTGTGCATAGACAAAGACCAATAAATATTCAATTATAATCCTACAGCCTATAATCAAGATGACAGACGCCAAAACAGAACTTGGATTTAGCACTCAAGGGGGAGTAAAAAACAGATATAAATCAGACTGAAACATCTGTAAACTGCAGCTGTATCTGTTTATGTGGGTTATTGTGTGATTAATATTGTAGTAGAATATTAGACAAGACAAAGTTACAAAAGTAAAATGCAAAATTGGTCTCTGTTAAGACAGTGGTGTCCATCTGACCATAATTACAATCAGCTGTATCAAATGTATCACTTTTAAAGTAATTATTTTGATTAAATATTCTAAGTACTACATTAAAATGAAGCACTGCACAAATGTGAACATTATGAAGAGTTAATAATCGCCATAGCAAATTTTGAATTATGTGATTTTTCACTCTTTTTTTATTGGACTATTTGGATAATTGGGACTTTTGATCAGTTTTATCTCCCAGTTTTAAAATCCCTGCAGTATTTTAGGTTGTAAAGAAGAGCTGGTCAAATGTAATCTGAATTCTTTAAAAACATTAATGTTTCCCACATGCTGCTGTTGAATGTGATGCTATGTACTACATGCCAACTGATCTTCGGGAAGACAGTCTGTCCTACCAGACTGAACCCTGTTCCACCAGTTAGCTCCAACAGGCCAGCCAACATCAAGGGGAAGAAGGAAGAAAAAAATTTAATCGCACTGCATCCAGAAAGAGAGAAGTGGGTTGACCAACTGCTGCAGTTTGTTATATATGCTGCACTGGATACATATTCTATAACTGCATAACCTGTCACAGTACTCACCTGTTAAGTAACTCATTAAAGGGGAAGGTACAGGCAGAATTTACACCCAGGGAACATCCACAAGGACTGTAGATCCACTCAATCAGAAATATGTGGCTGTTTTCCAGTATCAATTTTTCATAACATTTAGTTTCTCTGTTATGGATGTTAGCAAGTTGCAATTTTTTGTTCTAGAGTGGTAATAAAAGAAAATGTAGGAAGAGCACTGAACATATTATTTTCTAGCCTTCCTCCCATCAACACTTATTAATTATTGATATTAGCAGCAGAAATGTCATGCAGCTGCCAACATTACAAAGTCAAGTATGTATTATGAGAAATAAAGAGTCTGAAATAAAAGTATAAAGCTCAGCACCTTCAATTTACTATGTTCAGCCTTCCTGCCTTCTCTCACAATCTGAATGAACCACAGCCATGTGTCGGCAAATCATAGAAAATAGTTTGATTCTAAATAGCTTCTCACAACTCAGTGTTTCATTTGACTTCTTTTTAAGCACTCACTGATACTGACAACAACAAAGTTTGAGTCTTCTCCCCTCAGTAACAGCTTTCACTTCACAGAGGTCTGTTGTCAGCACATCCTGGTAGCAGCATGGTGCGGGTATTTGAGTTTCTGACCAGCCGGTCATCGATTCAGGCCAATCAAGCAGAAAATCTTTTAATTCCGGTTGACCAGATGATTTCTCTGTCAATCTCAAACAGAAACTGGACATATAGCAATATAGATGAATTTGATCCAGGCTAATGTCTAGAGACATTTTCTATCCTCATCAACCTCAAAACTGTCTGTTTTTTAGAGTTTTCCAGGGAACGGAAATGCCCTTCTGGCCAGATGTTTTTTAAACATTAGGTCAAAAATTGTTCTTAGAAATTAATGGAAAGCCTTTATTTTCATTCACTGGACTTAGATATTTGTAGAAACAACATTTAACCCATTTAACCTCTGAAAATTTTGCTAAAGTAAAAACAATGTTAGACATAATTGTAGAAAACAAAATAAGCTGGTCAATCCTTGCCACGTTATTTAAAGAACAGTAGTAATGACAACAATTCAGTGCAGTTTTATTTAAATAGCGCCATTTCACAACACGTCGTCTCAAGGCACTTCACAGAGTCAGTTCAATCGAATCATACAGATTTCAAGTCAGGTACATGCATTCCAATTAATCCTAACCATTGAAAAGTGCAGTCAGATTCAGTTATTTATTCAAATTGGTTAAAAAGTTTTTCTATCTAAGGAAACCCAGCAGATTGCATCAGGTCAGAGACTTGTAGCAACAGTGGACAGTCACTTGCGTTGACTTTGCAGCAATCCCTCATACTGAGCATGCATGTAGCAACAGTGGAGAGGAAAAACTCCCTTTTAACAGGAAGAAACCTCCAGCAGAACCAGGCTCAGTGTGAGCGGCCATCTGCCACGACCGACTGGGGGTTTGAGAGAACAGAGCAGAGACACAAAAAGAATACAGAAGCACTGATCCGGGGGTTCTTTCTATGGGAAGGAAAAGTAAATGTTAATGGATGTAGCTCAGTTAGTCGTTACATATAGAAAGAAAGAACAGATAAACTCTGAGCCAGTTTTCAAGGTTAGAGTCTGAAATAAAGCACAAAGAGTTAGTCACAGTAGAAGCTCAGTCAGTATCTATGTCTAGGAGAGAGAAAGGGTTAACACTGAAATACAGGGCCATGTGGATCATCAGTAGAAGGTGAGCATTAAGTTGTTGCCAGCAGAAGCTTGGACGATGCAGGTAGACACAGAGTCAGGCCAGGTGTAGCTTCTAGGAAGAGAAAAGAGTAAAAGTAAACAGTTTGTCCATCTAGAGCCCACTGATGGCCATTGTTATACTAAAAATCACAATGATTGGGATACCTCTCTCTGTCAGATTGACCAATATCCATTGGAAAAGAGAAGGGGTCATACACGTAGCAGAAATGGAGGGTGTGTTTGCACCTAAACCATAACTGAGCCGGTTTAGGCTAAACCTGACTCCTCCATCCAACAGGGAGGGAAGAAGATGGAGGTAAAAAATAAAGAAGATAGCTCAGGATAACCTAAGCCACTCTAACTATAAGCTTTATCAAAAAGGAAAGTTTTAAGCTTAGCCTTAAAAGTAGACAGGGTGTCTGCCTCACGGACTAAAACTGGGAGCTGGTTCCACAGGAGAGGAGCCTGATAACTAAAGGATCTGCCTCCCATTCTACTTCTAGAGACTCTAGGAACCACCAGTAAACCTGCAGTCTGAGAACGAAGTGCTCTGTTAGGAACATATGGACCAATCAGATCTCTGATGTATGATGGAGCTAGATCATTAAGGGCTTTATATGTGAGAAGGAGAATTTTAAATGAACCAATGAAAGCTTAAAACACGCCTGAATTAACAGTGCTATGACATGCAGCTATTTGAAGCTTAGACATATCGCATGCAGTCTGACTAATGAGAGTAGGGAGGTGAGAGATCTTCTGCATACCAAATAGACCGAGTGGATATGTTGGTAAATTAAATTGTAAAGTCTTGTGATACTCATTAGAGGACATTTGTGACACTGTTCGAGGCAGCAAATTGAAACCGGCTCTAATGAATAAACAGTATGGTTTAGTTCAGAAATGACAGCAGGGGTGATTCAGAAGTTAATAATGGAGGTGCAGGGACAAACTTAGGATGTTTTTTATTAAAAAAAACAAAAAAACATTGCCCTACACTTTACTGGGGATAAAGTTCTATATTGCTGTCAAGAAACTGTGCATATATGAAGAAATATTTTCCTTTTACCATTGGAGAGGGCCCAGGCAAATTAAGACAGGTTTGCCCTCTGAATACCAAAGAAAAGGATAAAATGAGGATAGATAACCAATTAGCAAGATGAAGCGATTGAAGGGGAAAAGCTGAAGTCTCCAAAGACAGTTTACAGGATGCCCAGGGTTTCTGCTGCCTTCAATTTACAAGTAATGTGGAAGAGATGGTCCCAGACATGCTCATAGTTGCTGCTGCGATGGACCCCAGTTGGCACAAAGCAGTCCCTTGCTGAGCAAGATTAGGCGTCATTGGAGAATTGAATTTCAGCCTGGCTTCTCATTTGCTTTTTTTACTTAATTTCCCCCCCTCTCTCTTAGTCATTGTGATTCACAAGTTGACTCAAACGACTAAAAACAGAGTGTCTGGGGCAAAAAGCATTTTGGTTGCATTAAATTTGGAACATTTGCAACATTGAGAAAGAATCTTCCTGGAGCTGCTGTAATGAGGTTGAATCATGTTGAAATATTTTTTGTTCTTTTTATAGCTCTGCCCCTAAATCAGTCTTAAGGTAAATGAAGGAAAAATTGCATACCTTTGTGTGCTTGCTTGCATGTTTGCTCGCTCGTGAAATCTTGCACATGTACTGTGAATTTAGCAGCTGTGAGCTACCATCATCCTGAGTCAAAAAAAAAACAAAAACATCGACCACATGTTAACCTTAAAAACAATTTTTTAAAAAGCCTTTGGTGCTGCTTTGACTTTTCTGTCTCAAAGCCAGCGACCTCAGTCCCATATGGCTAAGGTTGACACATGAATTCTCAGCTGTAAGACCTCATTTGGTCTAATTCACTTGAGATTTTCTTTTTAACCCCATGCACCACCATCATAGCTATTTGTGGCTGGATTGATATTGGTGGAAAGAGGCAGTAAAAATAAAACACCTTAAAATGCTTCTGAGTGACCTTTTATGATGTCACATAGTTTGACATTCTCCTGCGATGAACCAGAAATTGCTGTCAAATAGCAGCATTGACATGGCAAATACAGATGACATGTGAAAACAATGATAAACTGTAAGCAACATGTTTGGATATGATCTCCTTTTTCTGAAAGGACAAAAGTACCCTGAAGGGTTGCATTTGTGAAGAAGAAAAAAGTTGAAGGAACATGTAGAGGAGGACAAGGCAAAACAATTATGGCTGTCACTGATATAGGTGGCACTGGGTGTTAGACTGATGGTATTTAAGAATCGCTCACGCGTCAAGCCATTCACTTCTAATGTCAAAAGTGTTTGCACGCTAATTGAAGTAATCTGGTGCTGCTACTAGTCAGAGTTAAGGAGGTCACCTTTTTGAATTAGACATCTCAACTTGATGATCCTGGCACCTTTAAATCAATCTGCTAAAAAAAGGACAAAAAGGTAAGATGATACAGAGCAATGCCACTCTCAAGGGTATTAAGCTTTCAGTAACTTTTGGTTTGTCACAGAATGAATAATATTTTTTGAGTTAAAATATAAACAGCAATGTTGGTTGTTTAGTGAAGGTAAAGAGTTAATGATTACTATATTTGATCTTTTTCAGATTCAGAAGACTTAGAAGATCAAGCCAATTAGGATTTGAATTTAACCAGTTTAATGCCTTTGTTTGAATAATGCTAGAAGCAGTCACTCGCTTCGTATTTCGTACATAGTACAAAATGCACAATAAATAATTAAATATGGATGATTCGAACACCCTAGGGGAATTGTTCACTCTGATCAACGTTGTGGCATATGGATACCAAGCCCATCTGCAATCCAACGTTTCCCCTACTATTATCCAAGAGCCCCCACCCCCACACCCCGAAGTGAAAATAACGATATGTAGGGAATTATTAAAGGTCTGTACATGTTCACACATTGCAAATTTACTGCAGCAGGAGAGGAACTGTGTTGTTTCTAACTTATGGCAAAAGGGCACATCTATTCAAGTCTTGATGTAAGTCAGATGAATACATGAGGACCAGGAAAGGGGAGAACAAGGACAAATATCAGTGTTCCCCTTGTAGTTTTATTGGAGGTGCGGGCAGACCCCCCTTTCTCTGACAGTCAAGGTAATTTTTTTCAAATTTATTTTCTAAAGAACGCTGGAGAGCGCAGAGCAAAGAGGAAAAGAGCAATCAACCATGGTGGTTTATGGCCTGGTAGGGAAGGTCGCATTGGCCAAATCTCTAATTTACCTGGAACCCTTCCTCAAACCCCCCTTCCCAGACCAAAATTCTAGGGATACACTGTAATCCATGTTTCTTAGGGGCTCCTATGTGTTAAGTGGCTGCACAACTGATATGAATCATTTCAGACACTTGTTCTCTGTCAGACTTGTCTTACAGGAAACTCTTTATCCCTTGACTTGAACTACAAGTCTAGCCATATTTTCTATTGGAGTTTTTTCTCATTATAGCATGGATTATTCATCTTGTAGCAAAACATCCCTGTTAAACCTGCATGGTTTATTCCAGTTTATCTCTGTAATTGTCCCAGTATGTATATAGTAAACAGCATTTACCTTTGAAGAGACTTTCAGAGGATATTTTGTCACACAGCCCTAGTAAAACATATTTCCTGTCAATCTATTCATTGTATGTATGAATTCTATTTTTGGTTAGCTCCCTTTGTGTTAGGGTTATTATGGCATTTTTGGGAATGGAGCCATTGTTATAAAGTCTGTAACCAAGCTAACCACTATTAGCAATAAAAGCTAATAATATATTTCTCAGCAGGTTGTACTTTCATACACTTCAGCAGTGTGTTTACTAAAAAAGTTTATCTACGTGGAATGCAATTTCAGATGCCCTTTCTGTTATTACGTTTAACTTGAAATTTAAAAATATCAACCTTGTGTAAAAATGGCACCCATAATTCCACACCAGCATTCCACCAGTCGTTTAGTGCCAATAGGTAAAAAATATATTCAAGTCTTTCTTACAAATGTTTTAAAATGTCAGTCAGTATGGTGGTACTTAAACAAGTACTTATTGCAGTGGTATGAGTTATAAAAAGCTTGAGAACCACTGCCTCTTCCATCTCAACCTATCAACAAATTATATTTGCAGACACTTATGAAGCTAATTAACTTGTTTCAATATTGACTAAATGTGGGTTTCATCTAAGGTTTCTATACGTCTTTGACTATTTATTAATTACTCATAGCATAATGCCATCTTAAGAGGTTGAACATTTCTCCACAATCTTTAAACGTGTCCTAATCAATGTGTCCCAGTCAATCAGCTGTTTTGGTTTTGTCCAAAATGGCCTGTCTGAAATCTTGCTATATATAGCATAAGATATAGCTAAATAGAAGGGAGAGGGGTGCAAGGTTAACTGTTGTCCAGGGCAATCAGTGTGAGCAGCCAACTCCAAGAAGTGGAATGAGGAATCATCCATCTTTTTTCATTGTGATGAAGGGCCTTGTGAGCAGGAAATAGGGGTTCGCTGGTTAGCCTGACTTCTTCACTCAGACTAACCTCAATTCACAATATTGTTGCAGTGAAGGTCAGAATGAGAACAAAACACAAAATGACGGAGGAGTTCATGGAGCAAACAACCCGACAGTGAGTAGCCATCTGACACAACCGGCGAAGAAAATAAAGAATGAGAGCCTGAACATATATTAGTGTGCAGGGATATCATCCAAATGCTAATTAAAAACTTTTAACCATTGAGTTTTGTTTTGTCAACCAGTTATTGTCATGGTGTATATATACCTCCTACTTCCTGCCTGCTCTCAATTCTTGGTGCTCTTTGCTCCGTGTCCTCTGTTTCTGCAGTTTCCAATAGCAACCAGCTGAACTAAAAGAGATTTTTGAGTTGACACATTATTATGAAAGACATTTTTTCTCCTTTCCACTGCATCCTTCCTCTGTAGATCATGGTGTATGATGGTGTACATTTGTTCTCTGAAGCTAGGTGAGTTTCTCAGACAGGAAAAAAAATCAGCGGGTGAAAGGAAAGGAAAGTGGAGGGGAGGGCAGACTGTTGCACATGTCTGTTGCCATGGGGATTCTGGTGCAGTGACTATGCAGTAATGTGGCTGCAGGAATGGAGGATTTGTTTTCGCAAGGGAGGTTCAGGTAAAAAAAAATGGAGTAAGCATGAGCTGGAGCTTTAGCCCCCAATTATGTGGAAGGGGTATTTATTTTAAAAAGAGAGTTAGCAAGGCTTTACTTAGAGCAAGGTGCTGCCTCAGAGACCTTTGATGTTTTTATACTACCTCACCGTCCAGATTAAATTAAGGCCACCACCACGAGTGGTTAGGAGAAAAATCCATTTCAATAAGGGGGAACAATGGAGAGCTAATGGAGGCTTCATAATTGCACGTTCCCAAGATAAACGTGTTAATCAAATACAAAGCTTGCATAGAAAACAGTCATTTATTTTTCCAGAAGAGCAGAGCACTTGGAATATTGCAGATATAATCACTGGACTAGATAAATTGATTCCAATTAATAGTAAATAAACTCTGTCATTAATTTGGAAGTTATAAAAGTCAATGGTCAGGCCTTTGTAAAATTGAAAATGGCTTTTATACTTTGCCTGAATGTGGCACTTGACTGTTCACATTATATTTGTAGGTGGGCATGAAATTTGAGAAAAACATTACTGTATTGTATTTTACAGAACCAGTTATCATTAAAAACACCACTGACCAAAGGGTGGATGTGCGGAGGGAATTTCAAATAAACCAAATAAAATAGTAAATACTAAAATCTCTCTTTCAGAATGTTCCACTATTATGTTAGTATGTATATACTCTCTTGGAAATGATCATGCTTCAACAATTTACCAAAAAAATACATTTACTTCTCATGTCATATTAGGTTGATGTAGCCTGTGGCAGATTTAATAAATTATTACTGCTTTAAATACCAAACAATGTGCGAAGCGTGTTGGAGTAATTTAGGTACAAGCAAATGTAATTTTCTTCCATGGCATATTAAGGGTCAGACTTACAGTGGTGGAAATTAGTATTTTATACTCCACTGATTTTGCAAGTTTTCCTACATACAAAGAATTGAGAGGTCTGTAATTTTCATCGTAGGTACAGTTCAACTGTGTGAGACAGAATAAAAAAAAAAAAATCACATTGTATGAGTTTAATAACTAATTTGCATTTTACTGCGTGAAACACATATGTAATACCACAGAAAAATCGAACATTTGGTACAGAAACCTTTGTTTAAAATTACAGATGTCAGATGTTTCCTGTAGTTCTTGACCAGGTTTGCACACACTGCAGCAGGAATTTAGGACCACTCCTCCATACAGATCTTCTCCAGATCTTTTAGGTTTCAGGGCTGTCGCTGGCCAACATGGAGTTTCAGCTCACTTTTAAAGATTTTCTATTGGGTTCAGGTTTTGAGACTGGCTAGGCCACTCCAGGACCTTGAGATGACTCTTACAAAGCTGCTGCTTAGTTACCCTGGCTGTGAGTTGTGGGTCATTGTCATGCTGGAATACCCAGCCATGACCCATCTGCAAAGCTCTTACTGAGTGAAAGAGGTTGGTGCCCAAAATCCCGCAATACATGGCCCTAGCCATCCTTCCCTCAATGTGGTCCAGTTGTCCTTTCCAATTTGCAGAAAAGCATCCCCAAAGCATTATGTTTCCACCTCCATGCTTCACAGTTGGGATGATGTTCCTGGGAATGGACTCAACCTTCTTCTCATTTGACCTTCTGCCATGCCTCTTCTGAATCATCCAGATGGCAAACTTGAGACAGGCCTGGACATGTGCCGGCTTGAGCAAGAGGACCTTGCGCACTCTGCAGGATTTCGCCCAGGTCCTCCCGTGGATTCTGGGCTGATCCCTCACTTTTCTCACAATCATTGATACTCCACGAGGTGAGATCTTGCATGGAGCCCCATTCCGAGGGAGATTGACAGTCATCTGGAGTTTCTTCCATTTTCTACTAATTGCACCAGCTATTAATTCTACAATTCTACTAATTGTTGCCTTCTCACCAAGCTGCTGATCTATTGTTCTGTCCTGTCTCAACCTTGTGCCTGTGTACAGCTTTGTCCCTGGTTTCCTTAGACAGTAGACAACTAGTAAAAAACTTCTTAAGAATTAATCTGTAACTGTTTCTGTAAAGTTGCTAACACACACACAGATGGACAGAGAAACAAACTGAAAACATAACTTCATATTCTATGAAGCTCTTTCACAAGACTTAAGCTCTATCTTCATCAAGGATAGAGCTTGCAAACGGGTAATTTAGGTGTGCATTTAATATTTATTCACCAGAAAAGTTACTGAATGGTTCTGGGGATAATTTATTTCTCTACAGCTTAGAAATGTCATCCACTTTAAAACCAACTTTTCTGCTCTATTTAGCAGCTACATTTGGACATGAGGTTACTCTAGTGGTTTTGACACATAGTACATGACCACAGCTTTTTTTATTTGATTCATGACCTTTGCTGCATGCCATTCTGTCTCACCCTCTTTCTATGTTTACTGTTTTTGCCTTTACAGCAAAGTTTTATAAATGCAGAAAAAGTTGGAAAAAGTGGGTAAATAGTAGGCTCTAATTTATATAAGTTGTTAATACTTAAAAAAAACTTACTTTTCAGACATTCAGGCAATGAGGCAAGGATCTATTTATCCGTTGTTTTCCAACTATCCGAGATTGGGTCATTGGGGTTACAGTTGCAGGAGGGACACTGGTGTTACTGTCGAGAGAACAGCAACACTCTCCAGCTCATTCTGAAAGGTCCCAAGGAGCTCCCAGGCCAAAATGAAGATACTGTTCCTTTAGCATGTTCTGTGTCTGCACCAGGGTTTCCTCCATGTGTGAAATGCTAGGAGGCATCCTAACACCACATCATCCACAAAGACTGGACCCTGAGGTTCCCAAAACACACACTTTCCACTCAATGACTACAAATTGTGATCCTGTCCATGAACACCATAAACAGGATAGGTGATAAGATTCAGTCCTGAACTACAACCCACACTAGGAACAAGCTCAACTATGTGCCAAGCATGCGGCCACAGCAATTGTATTGGTTATATAAAGAACACACAGCCCTTAAAAGCATCCCTGGCACCCTACACGAAATTGATTTGAGGATATAGTCTTCCCCACATCCACAACGCACATGTCAACTAAAGCACTAGGCCTGCTGAGTGGCAGACAAGGGTTATGGCCAAAATCTTTAGAATAGGAGAATAGAGTGTGTGTTCAAACTATCAATATACACTACCGCTCAAAAGTTTCAGAAACACTTTCTAATTTAATGTTTTTCTTTTTTTCATGATATTGTACGTAGATTCTCACTGAAGGCATCAAAACTGTGAATGAACACATATGGAATTATGTAGGAAACGAAAAATGGTAAAAGAACTTCAGTCATTTTCTACTGCTTCTTCCATAGTGGGTCGTGGAAAAGCTGGTGCCTATCTCCAGCAGTCTATGGGCAGGAGGTGGGGTACACCCTGGACAGGTTGCCAGTCCACTGCAGGGCAACAAAGACACACACACAGGACAAACAACCACACAACCATTCATACCTAAGGGCAATTTAGAGAGACCAATTAACCAGTCAAACAGTCATGTCTTTGGACTGTGGGAGGAAGCGAAGAGAACCCACACATGCACAAGGAGAAGATGCAAACTTCATACAGAAAGACCCCTGGCCAGGAGTTGAACCCAGGACCTTCTTGCTGCAAGGCAACAGTGCTACCAACTGCGATATACGGTGATATATTCTGATTGTATGACGCTACCTTCCAGCCCCATAAAAAAAAAAAACTGAAAAAAACAAACAAGCAATACAGCTCCAACAGATGATATTTTGTTCAACATATTAATAACAATTACAAACTAACAAAAAAAATCTTGTTTAAGCAGCTGTTGATTTTGAGAATTTTATAGTTACTGATCAAACCAGACAAAGAACAACAATTGATAAAACAACAAATAAAAAACAATAAATATTTTTTTCATTATCACAAGCAAGTGAACCCTGTTTAAAAATAATCTGGTAAGTATAAACAATACAAAGCAACTTCACAAATTCTTTGTTACTCTCCAAATTAGTTGAAAACAAATAATTTGACTGAAGAAATGCGGACGTTCTAAATCACCTAAATGACTCATAAATGTGACCTTGCTTATATATATATATATATTATATTATATATATATATATATATATATATATATATATATATATATATATATATATATATATATATATACACTGCTCAAAAAAATAAAGGGAACACTTAAACAACACAATATAACTCCAAGTAAATCAAGCTTCTGTGAAATCAAACAGTCCACTTAGGAAGCAACACTGATTGACAATCAATTCCACATGCTGTTGTGCAAATGGAAAAGACAACAGGGGAAAATCTTTGGCGATTAGCAAGACTCACACAAAATAAAGGAGTGGTTCTGCAGGTGGGGACCACAGACCACGTCTCAGTACCTATGCTTTCTGGCTGATGTTTTGGTCACTTTTGAATGTTGGTGGTGCTTTCACACTCGTGGTAGCATGAGACGGACTCTACAACCCACACAAGTGGCTCAGGTAGTGCAGCTCATCCAGGATGGCACATCAATGCGAGCTCTGGCAAGAAGGTTTACTGTGCCTGTCAGCGTAGTGTCCAGAGCCTGGAGGCGCTACCAGGAGACAGGCCAGTACACCAGGAGACGTGGAGGAGACCGTAGGAGGGCAACAACCCAGCAGCAGGACCGCAACCTACACTTTTGTACAAGGAGGAACAGGAGGAGCACTGCCAGAGCCCTGCAAAATGACCTTCAGCAGGCCACAAATGTGCATGTGTCTGCACAAAGGGTTAGAAACCGACTCCATGAGGATGGTATGAGGGCCCGACGTCCACAAATGGGGGTTGTGCTCACAGCCCAACACCGTGCAGGACGCTTGGCATTTGCCAGAGAACACCAGGATTGGTAAATTTGCCACTGGCGCCCTGTGCTCGTCACAGATGAAAGCAGGTTCACACTGAGCACATGTGACAGAGTCTGGAGACACCGTGGAGAGCGATCTGCTGCCTGCAACATCCTTCAGCATGACCGGTTTGGCAGTGGGTCAGTAATGGTGTGGGGTGGCATTTCTTTGGAGGGCCGCAGGCCTCCTAATGCAGGACAATGCTAGACCTCATGTGGCTGGAGTGTGTCAGCAGTTCCTGCAAGATGAAGACATTAAGGCTATGGACTGGTCCGCCCGTTCCCCAGACCTGAATCCGATTGAGCACATCTGGGACATCATGTCTCGCTCCATCCAGCAACGTCACGTTGCACCACAGACTGTCCAGGAGTTGGTGGATGCTTTAGTCCAGGTCTGGGAGGAGATCCCTCAGGATTGTAGGGAGGTCATACAGGCACATGGAGGCCACACACAATACTGAGCCTTATTTTGAGGACATCAAAGTTGGATCAGCCTGTAGTGTGTTTTCCCACTTTAATTTTGTGTGTGACTCCAAATCCAGGCCTCCATTGGTTAATAAATGTGATTTCCATTGATGATTCTTGTGTGAGTTTGTTGTCAGCACATTCATCTTTGTGCAGTACAAAGTATTCAATGAGAATATTTCATTCATTCAGATCTAGGATGTGTTATGTGAGTGTTCCCTTTATTTTTTTGAGAAGTGTATATATATATATATATATATATATATATATATATATATATATATATTGCTTAATTACATTTGTACAAAGAAAATAGATATTCCAAAGCAACTATTTTCGATTGTCATACAACAAATGTTAGAAAATTCTATTTGAAGGACAGATTCTTTGAAATAAGATTGTTTTATAGTCCATCATGAGTAAATAGTCAAGCAGGCAACAGACAGCCAAATTAATATGCATCGGCCTTTAGTATTATGTATATAGTATTATGTTATGCATAGAATGTCAGGACCCACAAAAACAAACAAAAAAAAGATGCTTGATTCATTGCGATCAAATATGATACCTTAATCTATATGGCAAACTCAGAATGCTACAAGCTATTAGGTTTACCATTTTCCAATCTGACACATGTCACTGAGGAGGGATTTAGGCTTTAGATTACTTTCAGGTACCCTTGCAAATCACATAAAACAAGGTCTCCAAACACTTAGACTGATGTGTGCCAAGTTGGAAGGGCATTACTGTCACTGTAAGCAAATAGGAGTATAGGAAAAGACAGTTAAACAGTTTAATAACCAAGCTGCTGTAGTATTATCAAAGGAATTAGAGAGGAAGCCAACAGGATCAATATGTGGCCCTTCAGCCCATTTACAAGTTCAGCTTTTTGATTGAAGCAAGAACTCAAGAGACACCCAGCGTGCCTGTAATGAAACCAATTAAAACTTTTCATCAAAGTCTCAGAAGACACTTTGATTCAGTAAAGGGAGAGTTAAACTGTTTTTTGATACTGTGAGATTAAATTGCACGGGATATGTCTCTGACCCGTTAAAGAGCCAATGAGTAATTATTTTACTGTCAGCTGAACACTGGGAACATAACAAACAATAACCATATGTTATCCTTATAGAGGTGATCCTTTGGGAGGCTGGAGCTAATCGCCTTTACAGTTTTACTTCACTGAAACAGATGTAATAGACCTGGGAATTTCAGCTTTGTCCCTGAGACAAGAAGGATCTGTCCGTGGAGCCCTGAGTTGGAACTATCGTTACAAATTTCTCCTCAGTTTCCCACTGGGAATGCCTGAACATATGAGCTTCTTTAAAAGTCATAATGTGCTGTTGTCACTGTGTGCATTGCTTTCAAGCTTTATACAACTGCTTTTTTTGTGGGTTTTTTGTGATGTTAATTATTGATGATTAAAGCATCTAAATGAGTTAGTAAAGATTAACTGCTGTAACCTTTTCAAAAAAGTTTCTACAGTATATTTAAAACAACGTCAGATAAAATAGAGTCAGAGTATGCACTCAGAAAGACTTTTTCTGTGATTTAAATATAAGATATGACTCTGGATTAGAGGTGCTGACATAATCCTTTTGACCCTTATGTACTCTTATATGGCATATTTTAAATATGAAATTTATCAAAGGTTTCTTTTTTTCACTTTATATGATCAGAGGTACCAGTCCATGCTGGATGAATGGAACATAACATAGATGACAAGATACATTTGGGATCTCTTTGCACTCATAAAAAGGTACCATTTCTTGGATTCAGAATTATACAGGAGTCCTATTTCAGCACTTCAAAACTATTAAATAAAAAGCCCAGGGCAATTTCCTTCAGAAGTCAACTAATTAGAAGTGTGGCATGCATTTGTATTTAGCTTCACCTGAGTCTACTCTTTGTAGAACCACCTTCCACTGCAATGACAAATTAAGTGTTTGTCAGTACTAGCTTGGTACATCTATTGACTGAAGTTTTTGCTCATTCTTCTGTACAAAACAGCTCAAACTCAGACAGATTAGATGGACCGCATTTGTAAACATGAATTTTTAAGTCTTGTGATGTATCATGACTGTATTTAGTTCTGGACTTTAATTGGACCATTCTAACACATGGATATACCTTGATATAAAGTATTCTATTGTACCTCTGGCTGTATCTTTTGATACATTGTTCTGCTAAAAGATGAACCTCTGCTCCAGACTCAAATCTTTTGCAGCCTTCTAGCATTGCCCTGCATCTAGCTCCATCCATCTTTCCATCAACTCTGACATACTTCCATGTCCACGCTACAGAAAAGCATCCCTATAACATGATGCTGCAACCACCAAGTTCCATGGTGGTGAAGGTGTGTTCAGCATAATATGTAAGTTTAGGTTTTCCAATATTACAAGCTTTCCATTTAACAATCATATATTACTTTGCGCGTGTCTTTTTTCTAGAATCTCAATAAAATGCATTAGTTGTATCTTGAGAAATTGAAGAAACTGTCAAGGCTCTGCTGCAAAGCTCTGTACATTGGTCAGAAATTGGTGTCATTCCTCAGATGCAGTCTGAAGATGCATCACAACCTATGGATGTGTTGTGTCTTTTTCAAAAAGGAAATAACTGCTGTATTTGTTCATTCATAAGCAACCTAAAGGGAAGATTTTTGTACAGTAGTTATGAAATACCATTTGTGAATAAAAGGGAAGACACGAGTTACATTGCACCTTTTAACAATTTCTATGAATTCACACCCACATACTGGCACTCTTACTCTTGCTTTTCTGTCTCACTTTCTGTGGAGCACATTAGTTTTCCAATTCATATTCACACTGGGAAGGGACACAGAGCAATTTAACTTGACTCTAAGCCAGTTTGTGGAGACGGATAACTGAATGAACACAATGCCTTCATTGTTCATTATTGTACTTCAGTTCAATGAGAAAGTAAAGTATTCCCAGTGATTTTTCTAATGTTGGTTTTGTTTAGCTGACTGTTAATTAAAACTGACAACATTATGAACCCAGAAAAAAAAAAAAAACATCGTGTAAAATTCATCATGTGGTAAACATGATGAATTTTACACGATGTTTTTTTATTACAAATACATTCAGTTCCATTCAATTCAATTAAGTTTATTTATATAGCGCCAATTCACAACACATGTTGTCTCAAAACACTTCAAAAAAGTCAGGTATATACATTCCAATTAATCCTAACCATTGAACAGTGCAGTCAGATTCAGTTATTTATTCAAATTGGATAAAACGTTTTTCTATATAAGGAAAGCCAGCAGATTGCATCAAGTCAGGACTTGTAGCATTCACTCCTCCTGGATGAGCATGTAGAGACAGTGGAAAATCACTGGCGTTGACTTTGCAGCAATCCCTCATACTGAGCATGCATGTAGCGACAGTGGAGAGGAAAACCTCCCTTTTAACAGGAAGCAACCTCCAGCAGAACCAGGCTCAGTGTGAGCGGCCATCTGCCACGACCGACTGGGGATAAGGAATACAGAAGCACTGATCCAGAAGTACTTTCTATGGGAAGGAAAAGTAAATGTTAATGGATGTAGATCCTTTAGTCGTTTCATCTTTAAAGAAAGAACAGATAAACTCTGAGCCAGTTTTCAAGGTTAGAATCTGAAATAATGCACATAGAGTTAGTCACAGTAGAAGCTCAGTCAGTAGCTATGCCTTGGAGAGAGAAAGGGTTAAACACTGAAAGACAGGGCCATGTGGATTATCGGTAGAGGGTGAGCATTAAGTTGTTGCCAGCAGAAGCTTGGACGATGCCCCTCTCCAGAAAGGTGTCACAGGTAGACACAGAGTCAGGCCAGGTGTAGCTTCTAAGAGAAAAGAGAGAAAACATAAAGTTAGAAGCTGAAATAAACAAATAATGCAAAATTGGAGAGTAGTGAGAGAATGTAGCGAAGAGGGTGAAAGTGGTCTTTATGTCCTCCAGCAGCCTAAGCCTATAACAGCATAACTACAGAGATAGCTCAGGATAACCTAAGCCACTCTAACTATAAGCTTTATCAAAATGTAAAGTTCCTAGAGACTCTAGGAACCACCAGTAAACCTGCAGTCTGAGAACAAAGTGCTCTGTTAGGAACGTATGGAACAATCAGAGATCTGATGTATGATGGAGCTAGATCATTAATGGCTTTATATGTGAGGAGGAGAATTTTAAATTATATTTTGGATTTAACAGGGAGCCAATGAAGAGAACTTAAAGTAGGAGAAATATGATCTATCTTTTTAATTTTCATCAGAACTCTTGCTGCAGCAATTAGAATCAGCTGAAGGCTTTTAACTGCATTTTGTGGACATCTTGATAGTAAAGAATTACAATAGTCCAGCCCTGAAGTAACAAATGCATGGACTAGTTTTTCAGCGTCACTCCTGGATAGGATATTTCTAATTTTGACAATGTTCCGGAGGTGAAAGAAGGAAATCCTAGAAACATGTTTAATATGGGATTTAAAGGACATGTCCTGGTCAAAATAACACCAAAGTTTTTTACTTTATTATCCGAGGTCAATTTAATGTAATCCAGGTTAAGTGATTGACTAAGCAGTTTCTTTTTTAAAGACTCCGGTCCAAAGACGACAACGTCTGTCTTGTTTGAATTTAGAAGCAGAAAATGTAAAGTCATCCAAGTTTTTATGTCTGCAAGACATGCTTGTAGTCTATCTAACTGGTTGGGCTCAGCAGGAGTTATGGATAAGTAAAGCTGACAGTGAAAATTTATCCTATGCTGCCTGATAATTTTACCTACTGGAAGCATATATATATATATATATATATATATATATATATATAGTAAAGAAAACTGGGCCAAGTACTGAACCCTGTGGTACTCCACAATTAACCCTGGAGTTTGAAGATGATTTATCATTTACATGAACAAACTGGAATCTGTCAGACAAATAAGATTCAAACCAGCCTAGTGCCGTTCCCCTGATCCCTACAGAATGTTCCAGCCTTTCTAAGAGAATATTGTGATTGACTGTTTTAAATGCAGCACTGAGATCTAATAGAACCAGTACAGACACAAGTCCATTATCTGAGGCCATAAGAATATCATTAGTGACTTTCAGCAGAGCTGTTTCAGCGCTATGATGAGCTCTGAAGCCTGACTGAAACTCTTTAAACAGGTCATTGCTGTGTAAATGCTCACATATTTGAATAGCAACTATTTTCTCAAGAATGTTAGATAAGAATGGAAGATTTAATATAGGTCTGTAATTTTTTAACTCATCTTAATCAAAGTTTTCTTAAGTAAAGGTTTAATTACAGCTACCTTAAAAGCTTGTGGTACATATCCATTTACTAAGGATAGATTAATCATATCTAAAATGGAGCTGGTAATCAGAGGGAACACTTCCTTAAATAATTTGGTGGGGATTGGGTCTAACATACAAGTTGAAGGTTTAGATGAAGCTAATATTTCTGATAACTCAGGAAGCTCCACAGGATCAAAACAGTCCAAACACAGATCAGGTTCTACAGTTACTTCCAATGTTGTCTCACTTGCTGAGGATGAAGTAATCATCTTCGGGAGTATGTCAAGGATTTTTATTTTTAATAGAATCAATTTTATTTAGGAAGAATCCCATAAAGTCATGACTGCTGAGAGCTAAGGGAATAGATGCCTCAACCGAGCTATGACTCTGTGTAAGTTTAGCAACTGTACTAAAGAGAAACCTAAGATTATTCTTGTTCTCTTTTATTAATGATGAAAACTAAGGTGTTCTGGCTTAGCGAAGTGTCTTTTTATACAACAGTAGCCTATTTTTCCAGATTAAGTAGGAATCCTCTAGGTGCTTTGAGCGCCATTTTCTCTCTAATTTTCTAACATTGTGCTTTGAAGTATGCAGCTCTGAATTAAACCAGGGAGCCAGCCTCCTGTGAATAATTACCTTCTTTTTCAAGGGGGCTGCATTGTCTAATGCATCACGCAATGATGAAGTAACACTATAAACAAGAGAATCAATTTGTGAAGGGGAAGAAACAAAATTATTGCCCTCCACTGTGTTTTTCTATGATAATGAGGAAATTAAAAGTGGAACAGATCCTTTAAAGGTTGTTACAGCACTTTCTGATAATGATCTACTATAATGAAATTTTCTTTCATGTGTGTAGTACTCGGTTAAATTAAACTCAAAGGTTATTAAAAAATGGTCAAACAGGAAAGGGCTATGAGAAAATATTGTTTTGTCTTTACACTCAATACCATATATCAGCACAAGGTCCAGAGAATGAAGACAAAGGTGGGTAGGTTTGTTAATGTTTTGAGCAAAGCCAGTTGAGTCTAAGATAGCATTAAAGGCTATATTTAGGCTATCCCTTTCAGTGTCAACATGAATGTTAAAATCCCCCACTATAATAACCTTATCTGTATTTAACACTAAATCAGATAAAAGGTCTGAAAGCTGATCTAAAAATTGAGAGTAAAGGCCTGGTGGACAGTACAAAACAATAAACAGAAGTGGTTTTAGTGCTTTGCAATTTTGATGAGAAAAACTAAGGATTAAATATTCAAAAGAGTTGTAGCTATTGATTGGTCTGGGACTAATCAATAAATCAGACTGAAAGATGGTTGCTACTCTTCCTTCTCGCCCAGTATTTTGAGGAATGTGAAAATTTAAATAATTAGTAGGCGTTGACTCATTTATAGCAACATAATCCTCTTGCTGCAGCCAGGTTTCTGTGAGGCTAAATAAATCAATCTGATTGTCACAAATCAGGTCACTAACTAGCAAAGTCTTTGGAGAGAGATCTTATGTTCAGTAAGCCACATTTAATTGTTTTATTTTTCTTTTCGATCTGAGTTGTGTTTATTTTTATGAGATTTTCCTGATTTCCTCCTTTTACATTATTTTTTAATCTATTCAACTTTGGCCGTGTGCGAAACACTGTCTTAATAGGGTAATGGGTGGGTAGCGGTACAGAAGCTGGAGAGAGGAGTGTTAAACTATGACCCTGCTTCTTGGTCTGAACCCTGGGTTGTCAGAGTTTTGGTGAACTAATAAAGTCCGCCAGATTCCTAGAAAGAAGAGCTGCTCCAGTGGGATGGATGCCGTCTCTCCGGATCAGACCAGGTTTTCCCCAAAATGTTCGCCAGTTATCAATGTAACCCACATCGTTTTCTGAACACCACCTAGATAGCCAGTGGTTGAATGACAGCATGCGGCTAAACATGTCGTCACTGGGCAGATCGGGGAGGGGACGAGAGAAAATTAAGGACTCCGACATTGTTTTGGCAAACTTACACACCGAAACAACGCTAACTTTGGTGACCTCCGATTGACGTAACCGGGTGTCATTACCGCATGAATAACAATCTTACTGTTTTTATGCTCATCTTTATCCAGCAGTTTCAGGTAGGATTTGATGTCGCCCGTTCTGGCCCCTGGCCGACATTTGACTAAGGTCGCTGGTGTCTCTAGTGCCACGTTTCTGACTATGGAGCTGCCAATTACCAGAGTTGGCTTCTCAGCGGGTGTGTCGCTTAATTTATGTATGTCTTAATTTGAGACACATGCTGGCCAGGTCATGTAAATGATTCTATTAGAAAGTAGCAGGTAGATCTAAAACAGCGACTAGAGGACAGACAGGGTCACGAATATGCTTTTACTATACCATTTCATTGTGGTTCTGGCTGTATGTTTTGGCTCATTGTCCTGCTGGAAGGTAAACCTCCACCCATCTCAAATCTTTGGAGACTCTACCATGCTTTCTTCCAAGATTGCCAGGTATCTAGCTCCATCCATTACCATACAACTCTCCCTGTCTCTGTTGAAGAAAAAGCATTCCTCCCACATCCTGCTGCCATCACCATGTTTCAGCATGGGTATGGCATGTTAAGAGAGATCTTGTTATAGTTACACCACACATAACATGTAGGCCACAAAGTAAAATTTCGGTGTCAATTTACCAAGAGCAGTTTTTTCCACATGTTGGCTGTGTCTCCTACCTGGTTTGTGGCTTAACTGGAAGATTTTATAGATTTCTTTAAACAATGGCCTTTTCCTTGCTACACTGTGATTTGTAGAGTGTACAGTTAAAGTTAGTTGCAGTGGATTTTATTGAGGGATATCAGATTAAAGGGGGCTGCATGCAAATGTCTATCGCACTTACTGGATTTTTATATATCAAAAAACCAAGTAATTTATTATTTCCCCTTATCTTCATTATACGCTATGTTTTATTGGTCTATCAAATACATTTCCCACAAAATACAGTGTTTGTTGCAATAATGTCACACAATGTAAAAAGGTTTTATAAGGCACTGTAAGGTTTTTTGCAACTGCCCAGATCAGGCCATTGTTGCACCTGCACACCGATTGCGTGAGAACAATATCTACAAGACATGCTTGTTTTGACTGACTGCCCACTGCTCTGGCAGCTGCTTCAATAGATAACATTTGAAGATATATTGTGACAATGTGTGTTAGGAAATGAAATTGGTGATATAATAGTACAATAGATGTAATATTAACATACTCTTCTGTATTTGTGGTTTGTTTAAGAAGTATTATGAAGTACTAAATATTACAACCTCTTTTAAAAAGGTAACTATTCCATGTCTGCAATGTCAACTTTAAGTGACTTCAGTTTGAATTTTTTAGGAACTGTTCTCTTTATTTTTTAGATATTAATGCATTACTGCCAACAATTCTGCTCTGGTGTTTCTTTAGTGCCTATTTACACCAAAATCCAGCGTGTGGATTCAAACAGTTAAAAACTGACAAATCTGTTACAGCACAAACTGCATTAGTGTTTCCAGGAAGAATGTGATAAACATGTGATTACATATCATATGACAGGCAAACATATAGCAACAGCTACAGTGGTTCATTTCATTAGGTGCTCATAGTTGATGGTAAAACGTTTTAGCAACGGTGCTTATGCCTACCGTTGCTCCAGACATATTACAAGTTTGCACGTATCTTAATCAAAATCTTGTAGTACTGTCATTTTGCACACATGCTTTACATTAAAAATAATGTTCTGCAACCCACATTAGAGACAAATTTGATTGATAATAAAGCAAATGCATATTTGTTTTGTTTTTTGATCAAGGACATATTAATGAATCTCTTTATACATTAAATAACCCAATACATTTTTGGAAAAAGATGCAACTATTCACTCTTTGTGATTGTCATGACAAAGAGTGTCTTTCTTTCATTCATTGTCCTGGGAATCCAAAAGTATGCCCCAGTTGCAGAGAAATACTTGTAGCTGTGGAATGAAACCTCATTGATCAGAACTAATAATGATTAGATCTGATGAAGGCTGATGTTTCTGCGTTGTCAGTAGTGCCCAGGCAACAATCACAGCTCATTATTTATAATTACTCCTTTTTCAGTCTGTAACAATCATTTAGCTGGAGCAGAGCAGAAACACAAAAACTGCACTTTCAAACTTTTTTTAAACTTATTTTTCCAACTTAGCATTACGTAGCATTAAGTGAGTCAATTACTAGTGACCACTTTGACATTGTGTAGTTAAGCAGGGCTCATAATGACGGTAGTGAGGTGCAGTTATTGAATATTCTTGGAAACTACAGGTCCTTCTCAAAAAATTAGCATATTGTGATAAAGTTCATTAGTTTCTATAATGTAATGATGAAAATTTAACATTCATATATTTTAGATTCATTGCACACTAACTGAAATATTTCAGGTCTTTTATTGTCTTAATACGGATAATTTTGGCATACAGCTCATGAAAACCCAAAATTCCTATCTCACAAAATTAGCATATTTCATCCGACCAATAAAAGAAAAGTGTTTTTAATACAAAAAACGTCAACCTTCAAATAATCATGTACAGTTATGCACTCAATACTTGGTCGGGAATCCTTTTGCAGAAATGACTGCTTCAATGCGGCGTGGCATGGAGGCAATCAGCCTGTGGCACTGCTGAGGTCTTATGGAGGCCCAGGATGCTTCGATAGCGGCCTTTTGCTCATCCAGAGTGTTGGGTCTTGAGTCTCTCAACGTTCTCTTCACAATATCCCACAGATTCTCTATGGGGTTCAGGTCAGGAGAGTTGGCAGGCCAATTGAGCACAGCGATACCATGGTCAGTAAACCATTTACCAGTGGTTTTGGCACTGTGAGCAGGTGCCAGGTCGTGCTGAAAAACGAAATCTTCATCTCCCTAAAGCTTTTCAGTAGATGGAAGCATGAAGTGCTCCAAAATCTCCTGATAGCTAGCTGCATTGACCCTGCCCTTGATAAAACACAGTGGACCAACACTAGCAGCTGACACGGCAACCCAGACCATCACTGATTGTGGGTACTTGACACTGGACTTCTGGCATTTTGGCATTTCCTTCTCCCCAGTCTTCCTCCAGACTCTGGCACCTTGATTTCCGAATGACATGCAGAATTTGCTTTCATCCGAAAAAAGTACTTTGGACCACTGAGCAACAGTCCAGTGCTGCTTCTCTGTAGCCCAGGTCTGGGGAATGCGGCACCTGTAGCCCATTTCCTGCACACGCCTGTGCACGGTGGCTCTGGATGTTTCTACTCCAGACTCAGTCCACTGCTTCCACAGGTCCCCCAAGGTCTGGAATCGGCCCTTCTCCACAATCTTCCTCAGGGTCCGGTCACCTCTTCTCGTTATGCAGCGTTTTCTGCCACACTTTTTCCTTCCCACAGACTTCCCACTGAGGTGCCTTGATACAGCACTCTGGGAACAGTCTATTTGTTCTGAAATGTCTTTCTGTGTCTTACCCTCTTGCTTGAGGGTGTCAATAGTGGCCTTCTGGACAGCAGTCAGGTCGGCAGTCTTACCCATGATTGAGGTTTTGAGTGATAAACAAGGCTGGGAGTTTTAAAGGCCTCAGGAATCTTTTGCAGGTGTTTAGAGTTAACTCGTTGATTCAGATGATTAGGTTCATAGCTCGTTTAGAGACCCTTTTAATAATATGCTAATTTTGTGAGATAGGAATTTTGGGTTTTCATGAGCTGTATGCCAAAATCATCCGTATTAAGACAATAAAAGACCTGAAATATTTCAGTTAGTGTGCAATGAATCTAAAATATATGAATGTTAAATTTTCATCATGACATTATGGAAAATAATGAACTTTATCACAATATGCTAATTTTTTGAGAAGGACCTGTATGTTATGAAATTAATTTCAGTCAGAAGTAATGTTAATGTTAAACTCATAGCCACAGGTGCAAAAGAACAAGCGGTTTCTAGGATTTTTAATTGAAGCAAGTCTCTGCAACAAAATTTTTTTCCACAATTCTGATGCAAAAAAAAAGATTATTTATAATGGTTTTGTTTGTCTAGAAAACTTCCTGATAAAATCTCTTTATTCAACTTTGCCCATTAGTTGAGCATGTTAAGCTGACAAAATACATAGAAATAATCAAAGAGTGTATGTGCAGAGACAGTATGTATTTGAAATGCATTTAATAAAGAAGGTGCCAGTTGAAAATATCAGTCATGTGTTTATGGGAAATCTCCCCCATTATGCAGCTTTAACCAAGGTGGTCTCATTGTTCTACTTATGTCTTCAGAATAAATGTTGAAACACTATTACCAGAAAACTATACATACTTTCATTAGGTGAACTAGGCAGCTCACTATCACGTTCTGGGTTTGGATCAGACCAAAGTGCAGATAAGAGCTTGGCAGCCCCATGATGAAAGGAAGACTTTTCTTTAATTAAAGGTCTCCAAAACGTAACATAATCCAACAAGTACAAACATGAGTCGAGCCAAAAACTTACGTGTGTACATAGTTCTGTAACGTAGCAAAACTGAGCATAAACAAGGGTAGTGAACGAGGAATAGTGACGGAGGAACCAGCGGGGAACAAAGAACACAGACCAACTAATATACATGGAGAAAACAAAGGCAGGTAATCACAGGAACTAAGAACATGTGTGGCAAGGAGACATGAAGGCATAAGGGACAGGTGGAACTAATTAACAATAAAGGAAACCATAGACCTAAGAACGGTTAATACAAAAACACAAACCAAGTCCAAGGATGTCATACCATGACACTCACAACAAAGTGCTTGCATGATCCTGTAGACAAACAGGTATAATTACAACTGAAATAAAGTTAATGTGCTGCAAATAAAAAATTATCTGCTGTCATACAGAATTTTCCTCCTCATTTATATCATTGTTCATTTTTAATTCTGGCCGAGAGGCAGCTGTTACTTCGGATTTATGCACAACACACTCAATTTAAAGCGAGTCGTGTAAAATCATACAACAATACATGCTAAATAAAGCTAAATTGGCTCACGGGGAATGATGGGCTCCGAGGATTTAATGAACTTCCACCTCCCAGTGAACCAGATATACTCCCACTTCACCAGATGGCCGATCCTCCCCTGGCTCCTAAACTGGATTCTTCCTCTCTGAACAACTCTTGCTGAGGCAATGTAAAAAATATATTTTCCATAAAGTCCCAGCTGCTTGAGTTATATTCTGAGAAGGCAAAGAGATGAAGACTCAAGATTTAAGACCCAGTCATAAACAGGAAAGACAACAAATTCACTCTTATTTTACTACAAACATGTAACAATAAAACTGAAATTTAACCGTGCAATTTTCCCCACAGAGGGACAAATAAAGCATTAATCCAATACACTAATTTGGAGTTTGTCTCCTGTCCTTATCCTTCTAAACTCTGTATTCCCCCTGGTGAGAAAAAGTCAACATTATGTCGTCATATTTTAAAAAAAAGTTAAGATTAGTACATTATTGATTTCTTTCCAGTATGGATCCTATGAAATTTAATATTTCAACCTGTTCCATGAAAATTTTATTATATGTGCTTATTCCTTTGCAAAGATTTTGATTTGTGGCAAATAATACACCCAGAATTCATACTTTCCAAACAAACACTCAAAGCATCGTAAAACCACAAACTTCTCCTTCCTTTCAATGTTACAAAAAAGGTTAAGATAGAAAAGGAAAAAAAAACTACAAAGTAACTTTAATTCAAATTTAGTTTTCTTCAGAAATTCACATAGAACTGTTGTGACTATGAATCTGAAAATATTATTTAATATTTAATATTAATAATTTAAAAGCTTATCAAATAATATTTTGGTCTGTTAAGGGTTGTCCTGTAAATACCAACGATGTCTCATTAGCTCCCTTTATTAATTGAAATAATATTTAAAGAAATGTTATTAAGGAAATACTGTAGTAAAATATTTAGGGAGGTATTTTGGAAAAGAACCAAATCTTTCTGGAGAAATGGGGCTTAATGGTGTTTACATAGTTATCAAATTTAGTAAAATAATGTTAGGGAAATATTATTTACTGGATTGAAAACTAACAACCTTTCTGGGTAAATATTCTTTAGCAGCAAGCACGTGTTCTTACCTGTTAGCAGTTAAAGCTAACAAAAGAAGCTTATAGCTTAGCACCAGAATCAAACACATACCTTTAAAATACCGTCAATAAAAGGGTTAAAATGCATAAGCGCTGACGGCGCGTTTTGATCAATCTGTGTTTAAACTCACCCTTCAGGTAAAGTTTGTCTTAACTTTAAAAAACACACAAACACAGAACACAAAACGGAGCACGTGTGCCGCAGATAGCCTGCTAGCACTAAGATAGCTGAGTTTCACACAAACAAAATCAAACTTCATAAAATGAAAAACATTCAGATCATAAATCTTTCTCTATTACTGTGCCCAAACCCTAACCTCGTATGAACCGTGCTGAGGAGTTGTCCGGGCGACGACGAAGTTTGAAGAAAGCTCTGTGAACAAAGGGTTAGCTTCAGCTAACCTCCGGAGCGGTGGCGAAAAACCGCTCCACTCGGCTTTGTAGAGACAGCGTCTCTACTTGGGACTTCTCTGGAACACACTTTGCTTCTGCAGGCCCCAGAGAGAGAAAGTCAAGCCAGGCTTGTACCTTAATTATTACCCCTTTTCATGAATGAATACCGGATACACAAACAGTAATTCATTCTTACTGTACTTAACTTAGTGCATATGATCGATGATCGTATGACACTTGATCCAATTGAAGAGTTTATGTCGGTTTGCCAGCAAAGAGACATTGGCACGCTGTCTCCCCGGCCAGCCTCGCACGGAGTCCGGGTGGTAGAGATCGGACCATTGGAAAGGTGGGGGTTTTATACGGGCAGTGGCATCATGGGAAGTCCGCTGTTACCCCCCTTTCCCCTTCTGAAGTTGTGCTGGAAGTCGGTTAAATGTAATTTATTTTGAAAGTTCCAGAAAAGTTTGTACCAGAGTTTTCATGTTGAAATCCATGGCTGTGGGTCCCAACAGAACATATGAAACAACTTATGTTGGTCAAAGTGCTGCACACCAAAATAAATTTCAACACAAGTTCAAAGTTAAAAACCACTAATACCCTTTCAGCAAAAAAGAAAAAACAAAACAAAACAATATGACAAGACAACAAACTTTAAAGATACACAAGTTAACCTTCATGCTGTATTAAAAGCCAGTGAGGAAGAGACTTCAACATAAGAAGAGTTTAAGTGGGAGCTGGTTCCCCAGTTTAGGAGCTATAATAGAAAGGCCCAATAACCTGTTTGGTGAAGGACCCAAAAGCAGAGCTTGTTAGAGGTGAGTTTTTTTATATAAAAATAAATAAATAAGGACCTACTTGCAGAATTACAAGCACAGAGCATGCAGGCAAACAGTAGAATCCAATACAATGCAATGAAAACCCAACAATTTTAATGCAGAGGCGGGGGTTGACAAATAGGCAGTAAACCGGAGGAGCTAATCGCATGAAATGTGGAGCAGGTGTGGCAGGGAGAATGCAGAGCAACTGAGGGAGGGAGGCTAATTAACACAGATGAGCAGGAACACACAAAGGTCTAGGGGAGTAACATAAATCCAAAAAGAAATCAGCTCTAGATGGATTCAGAACACCAAAACAAAACAAAATAATAAATTAATAAGGAAAACACCTAAAACCAACAAGCATAAGGAAAATAACTAAAGACAAAATCTAAAGAACCAAGTAAATAGTAAAGAAATAGTCAAAATAATGTGCTCTAGGCTACCTAGATCTGGAGAAAACGAAGCGCTAAGATTTCCATTGGGAGCAAAAAAAGTAACTTCAGATTTATTTCCACTGAAGTTTTTTTAATTTTTGCCCATTCAAGCCTTCACCTCGGTAAGACAGTCAACAAGTGGTTGTAGTGAATAAGGGTGATTGCGCTTTGACTGAGAGTAGATCAGTGTCATTTACATCTGAATAAATTGATATGTTAAGGAGAAAATGTTGGACTTAAACCAGTCCAGTGCTGCACCTCTGACACCAAAGAAAGTTTAGCCAGAAAATAAAAATGTTGTAGTCATCTGTATCAAAGGCAGCTGTCAGATCTAAAAGCAGGATAACTACTGAGTTTACTGAATCTGTCGCTAATAAACGATCATTAAGAACTTTTAAAATGAAGTTTCAGTGCTGTGAAGAGTTTTAAAACTAGGTTTAAACATTCAAAAATGTTGTGCACAGTTAAAAAGGGCTGCAGCTGAATTAAAACCCGTAATCATACTCGTACTCTTCATCTTCCGCTTCATCCGGGACTGGGTCGCGGGGGCAGAAGACTTAGTAGAGACGCCCATACTTCCTTCTCCCCAGACACCTCCTCCAGTTCCTCTGGAGGAAAGCCTAAGGTGTTCCCAGACCAGCTGAAAGACAAAGTCCCTCTGACGTGTCCTGGGCCGTCCCCTTGGTCTCCTCCCAATGGGACGTGCCTCCCGGGGAAGGCATCCGATACAGATGCCCGAGCCACCTCAACTGACTCCTCTCAATGTGGTGGAACACGGAGTCTACTCCAAGCTCCTCCCAAAATGGTCGAGCTCCTCACCCTATCTCTAAGGGAGTGCACGCCCACCCTGCAAAGGAAGCTCATTTCAGCTGCTTGTGTCCAGGATCTCGTTCTTTCGGTCATGACCCAAAGTTCATGTTCATAGGTGAGGGTAGGAACTTTTCGGCTTCTCACTTTTCACTTTTCGGCTCAGCTCTCTCCTCACCACAACAGACCACACACCGTCCTCATTGCTGCAGCAGCTGCATCAATCCCTCTGATGATCTCCCACTCCATTCTCCCCTCACTTGTGAACAAGACCCCGAGATACATGAACTCCTCCACTTGAGGCAAGAGCTCCCATCCAACCTGAAGAGGACAAGCCACCCTTTTCCGGTCGTAAACCATGACCTGGGACTCGGAGGAGCTGATCTTCATCCCAGGCGCTTCACACCCGGCTGCAATCCGCCCCAGTGCATATTGTAGGTCTTGGCTAGAGGGGGCCAGCAGGACCATCTGCAAAAAGAAGAGACGAAATCCACTGGTCCCAAACCAGACCCCCTCTGGCCCTTGGCTGGATGGTTCATGTGAAGGCTGAGGGATGAGTGATCTGATGTTTTGAGTCTTAATAAAAAGAAAATGCAGGATCTTTTCACAGGTCTCAAAAGAGCTCTCAAGGGATATCGATGGACAAGTATTCAGAACAAAATGTGAAAAAAAGAACTAGAGGACTGTGGGAACTATTTGCAATAACACCAGAAAAAAAGACTATTTCAGCTTTGACAATGACATGATAACTACAAAAACTCTCTTTTAAATAAAAGATGTGTATTTAATCTTTTTTCTAATTTTGTTCAGCCCTCCTACACTCTCTTCTGGCAGACTTTGATTTGGGTCTCACATTTTTAAAGGGAGCAACACAATCATGAATTATTTGACATTTAAGATAATTTGAGGTGATCTCTTCAGTATTAAATCCAGTAGGACACTCTAAAACTTACAAAACAACAGAAAACTGTTGAGCAGCTAATGTGTTAAAACACAATGATGTGTCTGTATCAAAGGTTAAAACCACAACAGAGCAAATAAGTTTCAAACACAACAGGACAGTAATCAGAAATAAAGTTTGTCTGTAATTAATCTATATAATGTATTTTATTTAATGAATTGAGTTACTGAAATGAAAAGATTTGTCAATAATATTCAATTTTTTTAATTATGTGTCATGAGTCATCTGTGTTTTAGTCTGAAGTTTTTGTTGGTTTCCCTGCTTTTGTTCTCTTGTTGCAGTTATTTAAGTTCATTCTTGTGAAGATATATTTGTTACTTCCCTGGACTTCTCTGTGTCCCCACTAGACTGTGTTGATTAGCTTCCCTCCTTCAGCTGCTCTTCATTTCACCTGATTAGTTTCTCCACCCTCTTTATTTATATTCTTGTTTTCATTGCTCACCATTGGATTCTCCTGTTTGCCTCCAGATCCTGATTGTCATGCCTAGCCTGTCCATGACTGCTGTATACCTGCTCCATATTCGTTACCCTGCCTATGTTCCATGACCTACAGCTAGCTGTAAGTTACCAGTTAATTTATTAAATGTGGCTCCAACGCTCTTGTCTGCACATTGGTCCTACAAAACCCCAGCCAAATATGACAATATGACTGTATACAGTAGTGTGAATACAACTTGTATATTTGATTAACCCTGCTAATCAGCATGCAAATATTTACATTGTGCTCAGTGCTAGAAGTGACATTTTACATAACACCAATGGCCTTTTGTTTCTGATGATTTTACAATTTTTTGTACCCCCTCTGGTATTGACAGACAATTTTCTGTAAGTCATTTACACTGCAGAACATCAAGGGCATAGTAGATGACGGCTTCTTGGCAATAGTATTGATCTGCGTGTAAGCAGAAGCAACATGAAATGAATCTTGTCAGGCAGCAATCTATGTGGCAATGACTATGTCCTGAGCAGTAAAGGAAATTTGTTTTCCAATTTTAATGATAGAGGGTTTACAGGTCTCCAAATGTTTTTTGTGTTTGATTCAGTAGTATCACCAAAAAACTGTAATTTAGACACAACCGTTAGTACGAGCACTGTCATCTATTATAATATTATAAGCAGAAAGAGGGCAGGTGGTTTTTTTCTTTGATAAGTCCTTCTATTTCCATTATTGATAAAACCCAACCAACCAACCATCCATTTGTCGATCTAATTTATCGTATACAGTACAGACCTAAAGTTTGGACACACCTTCTCATTCAAAGAGTTTTCTTTATTTTCATGACTATGAATATTGTAGCTTCACACTGAAGGCATCAAAACTATGAATTAACGCATGTGGAATTATATACTGAACAAAAAAGTGTGAAACAACTGAAAATATGTCTTATATTCTAGGTTCTTCAAAGTAGCCACCTTTTGCTTTGATTACTGCTACGCACACTCTTGGCATTCTGTTGATGAGCTTCAAGAGGTAGTCACCTGAAATGGTTTTCCAACAGTCTTGAAGGAGTTCCCAGAGATGCTTAGGACTTGTTGGCCCTTTTACCTTCACTCTGCGGTCCAGCTCACCCCAAATCATCTCGACTGGGTTCAGGTTCGGTGACTGGGGAGGCCAGGTCATCTGACGCAGCACCCCATCACTCTCCTTCTTGGTCAAATAGCCCTTACACAGCCTGGAGGTGTGTTTTGGGTCATTGTCCTGTTGAAAAATAAATGATGGTCCAACAAAACTCAAACCGGATGGAATAGCATGCCGCTGGAAGATGCTGTGGTAGCCATGTTGGTTCAGTATCCCTTCAACTTTGAATAAATCCCCAACAGTATCACCAGCAAAGCACCCCCACACCATCACACCCACCTCCTCCTCCTTGCTTCATGGTGGGAACCAGGCATGTAGAGTCCATCCGTTCACCTCTTCTGCGCCGCACAAAGACACGGTGGTTGGAACCAAAGATCTCACACTTGGACTCATCAGACCAAAGCACAGATTTCCACTGGTCTAATATCCATTCCTTGTGTTATTTAGCCCTAACAAGTCTCTTCTGCTTGTTGCCTGTCCTCAGCATTGGTTTCCTAGCAGCTATTTTACCATGAAGGCATGATTCACACAGTCTCCTCTTAACAGTTGTTCTAGAGATGTGTTTGCTGCTAGAACTCTGTGTGGCATTGACTTGTTCTCTAATCTGAGCTGCTGGTAGCCTGCGATTTCTGAGGCTGGTGACTCGGATGAACTTATCGTCCGCAGCAGAGTTGACTCTTGGCCTTCCTTTCCTGGGGCGGTCCTCATGTCAGCCAGTTTCTTGGTAGCGCTTGATGGTTTTTGCAACTGCACTTGGGGATGCTTTCAAAGTTTTCCCAATTGTTCGGACTGATTGACATTCATTTCTTAAAGTAATGATGGCCACTCGTTTTTCTTTACTTAGAATTTGTATTATGGCAAGAAAAAAGCAGCTAACAGTCTATTCAGTAGGACTATCAGCTGTGTACTGTATCCACCTCCTGCACAACACAACTGATGGTCCCAACCCCATTTATAAGGCTTGGAATCCCACTTATTAAACCTCACAGGGCACACCTGTGAAGTGAAAACCATTTCAGGTGACTACCTCTTGAAGCTCATCAACAGAATGCCAAGAGTGTGCGGAGCAGTAATCAAAGCAAAAGGTGGCTACTTTGAAGAACCTAGAATATAAGACATTTTCAGTTGTTTCACACTTTTTTGTTCAGTATATAATTCCAAATGTGTTAATTCATAGTTTTGATGCCTTCGGTGTGAAGCTACAATATTCATAGTCATGAAAATAAAGACAATTCTTTGAATGAGAAGGTGTGTCCAAACTTTTAGTCTGTATTGTATATATATATATATATATATATATATATACACTGACTGACTGACTGACTGACTATTTATACATATATATACAGGGGTTGGACAATGAAACTGAAACACCAGGTTTTAGACCACAATAATTTATTAGTATGGTGTAGGGCCTCCTTTTGTGCCCAATACAGCGTCAATTCGTCTTGGGAATGACATATACATGTCCTGCACAGTGGTCAGAGGGATTTTAAGCCATTCTTCTTGCAGGATAGAGGCCAGGTCACTACGTGATACTGGTGGAGGAAAACGTTTCCTGACTCGCTCCTCCAAAACATCCCAAAGTGGCTCAATAATATTTAGATCTGGTGACTGTGCAGGCCATGCAAGATGTTCAACTTCACTTTCATGTTCATCAAACCAATTTTTCACCAGTCTTGCTGTGTGTATTGGTGCATTGTCATCCTGATACACGGCACCGCCTTCAGGATACAATGTTTGAACCATTGGATGCACATGGTCCTCAAGAATGGTTTGGTAGTCCTTGGCACAAGTATTGGGCCAAGGGAATAGCCATGATATGGCAGCCCGAACCATCACTGATCCACCCCCATGCTTCACTCTGAGCATGCAACAGTCTGGGTGGTATGCTTCTTTGGGGCTTCTCCACATCGTAACTCTCCCGGATGTGGGGAAAACAGTAAAAGTGGACTCATCAGAGAACAATACATGTTTCACTTTGTCCACAGCCCAAGATTTGCGCTCCTTCCACCATTGAAACCAACGTTTGGCATTGGCATGAGTGACCAAAGGTTTTGCTATAGCAGCCCAGCCGTGTATATTGACCCTGTGGAGCTCCCGACGGACAGCTCTGGTGGAAACAGGAGAGTTGAGGTGCACATTTAATTCTGCCATGATTTGGGCAGCCGTGGTTTTATGTTTTTTGGATACAATCCGGGTTCGCACCCGAACATCCCTTTCAGACAGCTTTCTTCCTCTTGCGTCCACAGTTAATCCTGTTGGATGTGGTTCATCCTTCTTGGTGGTATGCTGACATTACCCTGGATACCGTGGTTCTTGATACATCACAAAGACTTGCTGTCTTGGTCACAGATGCGCCAGCAAGACGTGCACCAACAATTTGTCCTCTTTTGAACTCTGGTATGTCACCCGTAATGTTGTGTGCATTTCAATATTTTGAGCAAAACTGTGCTCTTACCCTGCTAATTGAACCTTCACACTCTGCTCTTACTGGTGCAATGTGCAATCAATGAAGACTGGCTACCAGGCTGGTCCAATTTAGCCATAAAATCTCCCACACTAAAATGACAGGTGTTTCAGTTCCATTGTCCAACCCCTGTATAATGCCATACAGATATATTATACTTATATAAAATGCTATATAAATATATTTTATTTACTTAAGGTCCTCATGTGTATTCAAGGTACAAGGTAATTACATACAGTATCTATTAGTCTATGCTATTACACCTTTAATATACTATCGTTTTAAAATCAAGGTTCGATACGTTTCAGTTCACTTCAATTAGGAGCAACAAACAAAAGTCCACCATACAAGTGACACTAAGAATAATCCCCTGATATGCTTGTAGCAACCTCACTATGTTTTTTACAGTGCTTGATATGTAAATTATTTCTTCTATAATGAGTTTTCAGGATTGTATGGCTATAGAAACAAGAGCAGACATTTTGGGTAATGATATGAATTAAACACATACAGTAAAACTAATAATAAAGAGCTCTGTACGCTTTGGTATTTCAATCTGCATACCCACATATAAGGAAATCAACTAAGCAACACTCATTTATTTTAAAGTTTTGTTTTGTTTTGATAATTGGTCATTTAAAGTTTATTGTAGAAAACAAACTTTCATTTTACTAATGAATAGTTTTCTATTCTTTACCATTAGTGAAGATTGCTATAAATTATTTGCATTTTAATGTCCTGTTAAAGAATAATTTCTTGATACCTTGAACAAACCTTTTTATTCAAGGTGACAGGGATGCTGTTCTACCATCTAACAGGCAGAGGGAAATGGGGTTGTGTGGTTTGTAGGGCAGTGACACAGCATTACTTACCAATGAGCCATCATGGGGTTTTACAAAAATGGAAAAAAAAGGAAAAAGTCCATTTATTCTACATAATGCTGTTCATTCAAGTGTGCCTGTCTGATTGCACGCACACACTTTTCTGATGATTGAGTGTGGGAAAGATCCAGGACAGGCTTTTATGTTTTTTCAGTCATGACAATGATGGCGCATGGGACAAGTTTTTTTTTATCTCTACAACTGGGTATGATTTAAAAAGGCCATGTGCAAGGACAATTGCTATGTGAACGTATCATTCCACCTGACGTGCTTCATCTGAGCAAGCAGATACCAGCGCAGCCATTTTCCAGTTTTATAAGACAACTTTAGGTTGGAGTTGTATCATATTGTGGAGTTGCGTGAAAGTACAAAATCCTCATCCAATTCACCAAATAATTGAATCAAATGATACCTAAAACTAGCATACATTGTTGTGAAAAAGTATGTGACCTACTATCACATTTTGATAAGCGACAATGAGTCACTGGAGAGATTGTGACCACCATATTTGACAGTCAGTACAATGTTATTTTTCTGATATGCTGCCCAAAACTCTCAGAGATGATGAAGAAACTTATTTTCCGCAGACATGGGCTTTGGCCTTGTAAGTCTCCTATGGAAGCCAAGGGATTTTAAAGGACTGTACAAGTCTGGTGACAGTAGGCCTGGGCATGGTTGGTGAAACAGAAGTCAGGTTTAGAACACGTGGTTTATCACAGTTAATTAGTGATTTAACAAGGGAAAATAGACAGGTTTATTTAGACAGCTTTTTTTCCCCTAGTAAACTAAATATCTTTTTTTTTTCTTTTTCTGAGCGCTGTACGGCAGAGTAGCACTCAGAATTGTTGTGTGAATGCCAAGAAGAAGCCCAACAGATTTCCTTTCAAAAGTGGAGCATTACAGCTAACGCTTTAAAGCTCTGCTTGATATTTATAAAAGAAACTTTATTAGAAACTGCTTTGGGATTATTTTAATTGTTACGGAGACGGTAACGAAAAGGAAAAAATAAGAAGCACGAAAGAGAGAGAGGTAGGACAAAAAGGAAAAAGTTGGAGAAGGATAAAAGAATGGAGGAGAAAAAGAAGGATTAAGAGATAACAAGATAATACCCTACTTGCTTCTACACCTGCAGAAACATGTATAATAACAGCTTTTTTACCAAAAAATTGCACGGTACTCATAAATGTAAGGTGTATTTAGTGGTAAATGCGGCTCAATATAGAACATTGTGAATCTGTTAACACCTTAACCTAAACACCTGTGGGTCTGAGTGCGAGTGCGCTTGTGTAAATAAGGTTTCTCCATAAAAATATGGAATAGTGAGTGTGAGGAGCCACAGACCTGCCCCCTGGACCTGGGATAGTTACGGAGGAGATCCGTGCCACAGACATCCAAAGGCCCCCCAGAGCAGAAGAACCCCAGGAGAACCATCGCCAGGACTACCGCAACTCCCCCAGAGAAAAGCAGGGGAGAGTCCCAGGGGAACGCAGCCACAGTGCAGAAGCCCCAGGGAGCTGCAGCGACGAGCTCACAGCCCCCATTGGCAGCCGTCTACCCTAGAGCAGATCCAGCCATGGACCAAGAGGGGTCCAGGCCCTGGGAAGCAGCCACCGGGAGTGAGCCGGCACACACCAAAGCACCCAGCCCCGGACACCAAGAACCACAAGTACACCAATGGACAGAGACACCAACCACCGGCAGGTAGTGTGGCTGGAAAATAGGCCCCACACTTGATGGGGAGCCTAAAGTGATCCAGGAGAGGGAGCAGCCCAAGACCCAACCTGACGCAAAAAACAGGCACCCAGTCACAATCACACATTCTCACCCTTATGCGTTCACATAAAAACACTCACATCCATGCATCCAACGTAAAGACAAACAACAATGGACGTCGTACACTCACACTCCCCATACATACTCTATAGTCCGAGGTCCAGATGCTGATACCCCGTAGGGGCAACCAGCCCTCGAACCCAGGAGTTGGTCCCCTTCCCTCCGGGGTGTGGAGACAGGCAGACCACCCCAGCACCAGCCCAGACTAGTGCCAGCACTGCACGAACCTGAGCATCACCGGCCCCGACCCCGAGGGGGACATGTACAAAAGGGGGGTCAACCTGTTCCAAACGAGCCTGCCAACCAGAGCCGCCACAGGAAATAAAACATTTTATTAAATGAGATTATTTGATTTTGAATTTGCTCTATCATCTTGATCTGATATTAAAATTACACTGCAGCATTGCTATAGTTACCTCAAAATTCAGCCTCAAGAAGACTAACAAAATCCAGAAAACAAGCTCACCTTAAACTGAATTCAATGTTTCCTCTCTTGCAACCTTTGCTTTTAGAATTTAATGTGATTTTATAATTTTTTAAGCATTGTAGTGATTATAGTTGAACCTATTTATGTAATTAACTTTAAAATTCATTCATTTATTATTAAACTTACCTTTAGAACAGCTTTCCTGAATATCTGAAGGCAGCACTGTCATTATTTTCGAAATAGCTCTGACCCACATACAGAGAACACTCTGGAGAAAAAATGAAAAGTAATAAAGGTTGTTTATTTGGGAACAAAATGAATAGGGAACGTAAACAGGTGAAACTCCAACTGTTGGGGAAGAGAACTGGTAAATACAGGGAACACACGTAGATGGCAATACACAAGAAACATAAACGGCCAACTGAATAGATGTGGAGGGTGGACAGGTTACGCTTAGCTCTTGGTCCAAGAGATGAAGGTTGCAGGAAACTGACAGCTTGGTCGAAGATCCAGACAAAAACGAAGTAGAGAACGAAATCCACAAAAACGAAGTTTAACCAGGAAACCCCTAGCTCACAGAGTCCGTGGTTCAGAGACATAAATCCAAAAGGTCCTGGTACTTGGTCTGCAAAAACACATGAACAAAGTTAATCCAAAAACAAGAGACGAAGCATAGACTTTGCATTGGCTGAGCTTGTTACCACAGAAGGCAAAACACTCTGGCGTCGAAGTACTAGCAGCCTCCTGCTTAAATACTCCACCAAGCAATCAGCAGGATAAGTTGCACCTGTCACCCAGCACACCTGAGAACATCAGCACAGTCTGGAAACACTGAGACACAAGTTGCAAGCACAAAACACACAAACACAACCCAGATCCCGACAAGCACAGAGTATTGACGTTTATAAAGCAAACTAACAACATATAATTTTAGCCTTTAGTTAAATGTCAGCTATCCTGTCTTGCTTTTTTATTTGTTTATCAAATATCAAATTTTAGGTTAGTTTATTTTTTGTTTGATTCTATGGCATTTTTTTATTTTAATTTGATATTACGTATATTCATGTTTTAAGTCCACTCTATGTTTTTCACACTATTTTACTATTTACTATTTATCTAGCACATGTTTTTATGTTTTACAATTTTAATGTTATTTTTTTTTTCTATTGTTTATCCATCTCTGGTGCTTTTTCAGTAAAATTCTGACTAATTATACTGTCTCCATTTTATATTTTTTTTAGGATAACATATATTCATCTATAAAATAATTTATTTACTTAGTTTCTCATTTTTGTGTGGTCGTTAATTATTTCAAAACTTGTTTCTTTTGTACCATATGTAAATACTTTGTGTTACATTTAAATACATAAAAAGGTTCTATAAATAAAAACTGATTGAATGACTGATAAATGATGAGTCGGTGTCATTTTAACAATAAGTAAATTTTTACCACAATATAAAGTCTCATAAACCTTTTTTTTTTTCATTTCCAGATTTGACTTTGAAATGTGTTATGATCTAATTAAATTGTTACAGTTACCTGCATCAATTGTTTTAATCAGCAGCCTTGCAGATTTATGCCAACCTTGGCTTAATATGAATAAATTGACAAAGCTTCCACAATTGCCAGAAAACACGGTTCACAGTCATCTTTATTAAGATGTTTCTTTCCAGGCTTCAGTAAAATTATCATCTTGTTTAGGTGTATTACCTGGCAGAACACACTCAAGTTGCACACTGTGATGCTGCTGCTGATGCCATTGGCTATCTGCAAGTATCTGTTTATAGAGACTTGTGAAGGTGCTGATGATGGAATTGTTTTCATTAATGTGTTTGTATAAAAGTAATATTCTTATTTAAAACAAAAAACACCCACCCAACACTTTTTTATCATCTTGTTTCAGTCTATGTACATTTAGATTTTCCCTCACTCTCACACTCTTCTGGACAGTCTTTTTGGTTTAACTTTAATTTAGCAAACATTCTCAGATTATAAACCACATTTAAACAATACAACTGAACAACTTTGTTCTCGAAGCACCTATATTTAATTTTAGTGCTGAACAAATAATCCCACATCAATGTTGATACAAAAATCCTCTTCCTCCTTCAAAGCTTGTTATTTTGCGTTCTCCATCCGGCAAGCTTCCTTTCATTTAGTAATACACAAGCTCTATTATGTGTATTTGCAAGATGTAAAAAAAAATGACCCGCCAGCATGCATTTCAAAAGCAATAAAAAAGATAGATGGAATTGCGGTGCTGTTTTATTCTTTAAGCAATAATGAGGACAAGTTTAATATGCTATGTTGTTTGTTTTACAAGCTTTTATTTCCTCTGCCAAAGAGGCTAAGGAGAAGAAAACATTTGTCCCCACCTCCTTGATGGAATAGGACACCAATGTCGTTTCCTGGATTACAGAGCACAAGGACAGGTCATGCTTTTTTGTGTCGTGATCCGTGGGCCGGACAGACAGCACAATTGTACATGGTTGCCTCAGGAGAATGTGCTGTTACCTACAACAGCAGTCATAAATGTGTACACTTTCACATTACCTCTCTTAGGCTAGCGTGAATCATAATCCAATACATGTGTTTGGCTCAAAATATCCATATTCTTTCTACCTCATTTAACTTGGTTTGCTATGGGAGCAACTCCAAATGTGAGCCATTTGTTTTACTTTGAATCCTCTTTACAAACATCTATCAAAGACAATTTGACTCTTTAAAGGCCTTCAAATGACAAAGGCTTTAGCTTTTTCATTGCTTTGGAAGGAAATTTCACTGTTTTTGCATTTACATTTCAAATAAAAATGAGAGCCTAGTATGCTTGTGGTAACTGCTAAAAAATATTGCTTTCAGCAGCTATTCTGTACATGTCTAAATCTGTAGTTTGTATTTTTATTTGTACCTTCCTTCTCTAAAGGCTTCTTTTCTGGCTAATTCTGCCTTGTGTTCTAAGATCGGAAGATGCTTTAGTTATTTCAAACAGAAAGTGTCAGTGTCTTGTGGAAGACTTATCTTGGAGGTGTGATAAGAACCTGCTGCGTCCCACTGACTCTAATTATAAGCAAGCAGTCACTGACACCTATCAGTCATGTAGAGGTGAGAAGCTGCACATTGAGCCAGTCTGCAGACAGATAGCAGGTGTATGACCTGAACTAGGCTGACATTGATGGGGAGCCACAGGACAGCACACATCTTTATATGATCTCTTATCAAGGCAATATAGAAAATTGAGCTTGTGAATAAACAAACAGACTGAGCATAAGTTCACTGGCCTCCACCATCCTTTTTTAAAACAGTGAAACTAAATTGTTGAATCCCATTTACCAGTTTATACGCTGTAAGAATGAACAAGCTGTTTCAACCTTAAAACAAATCTAATTCTCTTCTCAAAGTATTTTCATTAATATCCCCTATTGTGTAAACTCCTGTGTTAGCTTGGTTGACATTGATTTGAAAATGATTGATTATTGAACTATTATTTATCTTTTTCAGCTTGATTAAAAGGGTAACTTATTCTTAACTTAACATATTCTTAACATAGGTAAACTGAGTGGAATAGGTTAATTAATTAAAATGCTTTGGGTAATTACTTAAAAGTATAAATCTGTTTTACCAAATAATTAAGTTTTTGATTGATTGAAGATTATTTTGTACAAAATATTGTATTGAAAAATATCCACCTGTTGTTTGGTTGAAAGAAATCTCAACCCATTGAAAATGTTACAAATAACAGTCCCAATGCCATCAAACAGTGACACAGATGATAGCCTTAAACTGCATTCTTTTTGAACTCAGAAGTCAGATTTTCAAAGTTACACTCTACAATGAACCTGGAAGCGGGAATTCTTACTTGAAAAGTTGGAGGTTGCAGAGCTTGAGTTCAGTGTCCAATATGGCTTCTATGCATTAAAAACATGTGAAAGTTGCATGTATAAAATATTTATTAAGGACTTCTGATGGTGTGTATCTCTTTAAACCAGGGGCAAATAGAACACGGTATAAAATCAATCTGTGAAAATATTGATTTCTTTGTCTGAATGCATAACTTGAGAAAAAATTAATTGCTGTTGTCCTGTTTTGCTAATAGTAGTTAGTACGACAACAAATCCCACTGGATTTCCAACGTTCAAATAAAAAAAGAACTCTAAACAGCTGTGACATCATTCTCAGTTTAAAGGTCTGACTTTGAAGACAAACTGAACACAGCATTAGCTATATAAGAGGACAAACAGCAATTTCATGTATTGTTAATCAAAATGAAATATTAAAATGTGCTGTAATTACAAAAAATTTAAAACCTGTTTTAGAGTACACGTTACAAGCTCCACAGCAGCAATCTGGTGCTTCAAGTTCGAGGGTTCGTCCACATTTCCAACAGTAAAATTTAAGCACATTTCAAGCATTTTCAAGGTTCATTTTCAAACTTTTCCAGCATCAAACTTTGGAGCAGTCTGTATCTCTGTGAGTCCTTTCTTCAATGTCAATGGAGACTATCCACAATCTAAGTTATTATTCAACTGATTCTGCAAATTATAGTGTTAATATGAAATGGACATATATGTAGAAGGAGCCCAAAAGACATTAGAGGCACAGCATGCATGATGGATCATTGCCAAGCCACAGCTACTTTTTGCATAATTAAACCTTTAGCTAACCACCTTTACTAACATTTTCAATAAAATGCTTTGTTGTTGCACATTTTAAAGTACAGTATGACATAAAACCTTAGCACGATCCACCCTTCAAACAATCAATTTGCAATTTATTTGCAAAGTTATAAACTAGGTTAAATTTAAGTTTCCCTCCAACTACTTAGAATATCAAGCCCTTTCAACTTTATACAGAAATTAAACACTTTCCCAACCTTACAAACACCTTTATTAAAATTCAAGCATTTTCAAGGATTTCAAGCACCCGAACGAGCCCTGAAGCTCCTTCTATAATTTTATCTCTGCATAATCTGCATTTTTAGAGTGTATTCTCTGTATATACACTGCAAGATAGAAGAATAGTAGAAAACAAGATCATCAACAGAAATTATGTATTAGTTGAAGCAATGTGTGAGTGTTTGTAGGAAGCCATCTGATGAACATTTAGGGTTAATTTGAAAGTTCCCCCTGAGCCAAACAAATGTATTAGTTCACTTCAGCATATGTCCAATATAACATATGTTCTGTGCAAGATACAAACCCCTCTAGCAGTTACAGTGTAGGCATTATGACTCCACATTAGTCTGTCTGGCTGGCTGTCTCTCTTCTCTCTATCTATCCTCAGATGAGTTGTATTTATTCCATTTTTGAAGACATACCCAATTGTATTCAAAATATATAGCTAAATAAAATTTCTGATCTCTGTCACTTTATTAGCAAACAACAGCCATGAATGCCTGTATTCAGCTGTTTGGCACTTTCAAAGTTAAAATAATTAAAGCCCACAAAGCAGAAAAATACCATTAGAAGATGAGTAATGAGTAGTTTTCAGTAAGCTGTATCCTCAGTTCATTATGTAATTAAGAAATGACATTTTAACTAACAGCAGAGGTCAATTTGGAGGTCTTGTATTGAAGAACTTTTGCAGAACCACTATAGGTTTGCCAGAAAATCCAATAAAAACTCTATTTGACTGCTAAAGAAACGCAAGAAGTTTTAAAAGACCATGAGGCAACAATGTATTGCTCTATTGTAGCACACCTCCACAAATATGACTTTTATAAAAGTGTAATTAGTTGTAAGAAAATCTGAACATTTGTTTGAACATAGCAAAGAACTCCACAAAATTATTATTGTGTTAGATAAAGCGACAGGGATTCTCTTAGCAGAAAAGCAATGTTGTGTAATCATTGGGCAGCTGACTTTTTATATTGCATAAAGGCAAAAAACCTGAAATTTCTAACGTATAAAACATACATAAATCACAATTGGCCTTTCCATTGTTTTTTTAAGTCTAAGCAGTTAAGCAATTTCAAAATACTATTGTGTGATTTAAAAGTGACCTTTTTTGTTTGAGTGGTGTGACAGACATAGTCCTTAAACACAAAAACAGTTGGACAGCAATATCACAGCAGTGCATTTAAACACTCACAGGTAAAACATGAACTGATTATGTGGAGAAAAGTAAAACTTGCACATCACTTTATGGCTTGCTAATAAGTATTCCATTCACACTGTTTTTCAGAGAAATTGGATTGCCAACAACCATGAATATCTGAGCCATAATGCTAGTCAGAACTGGAATGGAAATTTCATCTGGTTGAATGCGACCAGAATTTTAGTGTTTCAAATTTCTGTTTTTGTCACAGGTGGTTTTCCTCACTGAGGTGACTTACAGGCAGACTGAGGTCACCACAGAGCAATTTTAAATCCCTCCTTAAGCTGCTTTTACATAGGAAGCAGGGGACGCTGTGCATAGCTTCAAATCTCCGGGCACCCCACTCAGCCACTGAGTGGGGTGCCGACCAAGGGGAAATCTGGACCGGCAGCAACCGACACACTAGGGCTAGGGAGCACAGTGTAGCCAGCACACTGAACAAACTGTGGACACAGAGACATTTTAGAATGATGCTAATATTGCAACAAATGTTTGCGATATTGAATAAGTATAAAAAAAAATTCTGTGGTGCACAAGTGATATAAACAAAGCTGAAGGTTTTCCAAAATAAATTTTGTGTGACTTTTTTTGGTAATGTATTTTCAGAGAAGTGTTTGAAAGAAAATACATAGCAGGTGGATATGTAATTCCTTCTGACATCACTTTTCAGGTAGATGTGTGGGTTTGGTAAGTCAAAACACGGTTCAGGTGTGATAAAATACATTTGTAGTCAAAGTCTGCTGCAGGTGGGTAGGCTCGATGCTTACTGTGAGGTATCTGAGGTGCTTTTGACACAGTAAAATCTTAACAAAGGCTACAGAACCAATTCAATTTCCCTTTGTTTCTTATAGATGCTCTCATCATCTGCTTTGTCTTCTCACAGCAGTTGACAGGTCAAAACAATTATTTAGGAGTCGTCGTCCTTGGCACTGGGTCTAAAGGTTAGCGAATACATTTAAGAACACATCCTTTTAGTTTTACGGTTGTATGTACTGTATCAGGACAGAATAATAAAAAGAACATAATCATTACCAGACACTAAAGGTTTGTGGGAAAAAAGACAAAAAAAACCTTAAAGTAATCAATGTAGTAGTTTCACATTTAGTATATTATATTGTTTATTTGGATCTTTTTTTTTCAAAACAGTACTAAAATTTCCTAAAATGTTTATTTAACTTAGAAACCCTATAGTTACTTGGGCAGATCTAAATAAGAAATAAGTAATAAATTTAAAAGCTACTTTTTCTTTGATTTGGTAAATGTGTTCAGAACACTGAGAATTCCTTCAGGCTTATCACCAATGATAAATCATCAAAATACCTGTGGAAACATGCACAAAGCTGGTCATAAGACAGGTTTGATTTCTGTAATACATACAGGTCCTTCTCAAAATATTAGCATATTGTGATAAAGTTCATTATTTTCCATAATGTCATGATGAAAATTTAACATTCATATATTTTAGATTCATTGCACACTAACTGAAATATTTCAGGTCTTTTATTGTCTTAATACGGATGATTTTGGCATACAGCTCATGAAAACCCAAAATTCCTATCTCACAAAATTAGCATATCATTAAAAGGGTCTCTAAACGAGCTATGAACCTAATCATCTGAATCAACGAGTTAACTCTAAACACCTGCAAAAGATTCCTGAGGCCTTTAAAACTTCCAGCCTGGTTCATCACTCAAAACCCCAATCATGGGTAAGACTGCCGACCTGACTGCTGTCCAGAAGGCCACTATTGACACCCTCAAGCAAGAGGGTAAGACACAGAAAGAAATTTCTGAACGAATAGGCTGTTCCCAGAGTGCTGTATCAAGGCACCTCAGTGGGAAGTCTGTGGGAAGGAAAAAGTGTTGCAGAAAACGCTGCACAACGAGAAGAGGTGACCGGAACCTGAGGAAGATTGTGGAGAAGGGCCGATTCCAGACCTTGGGGGACCTGCGGAAGCAGTGGACTGAGTCTGGAGTAGAAACATCCAGAGCCACCGTGCACAGGCGTGTGCAGGAAATGGGCTACAGGTGCCGCATTCCCCAGGTCGAGCCACTTTTGAACCAGAAACAGCGGCAGAAGCGCCTGACCTGGGCTACAGAGAAGCAGCACTGGACTGTTGCTCAGTGGTCCAAAGTACTTTTTTCGGATGAAAGCAAATTCTGCATGTCATTCGGAAATCAAGGTGCCAGAGTCTGGAGGAAGACTGGGGAGAAGGAAATGCCAAAATGCCAGAAGTCCAGTGTCAAGTACCCACAGTCAGTGATGGTCTGGGGTGCCGTGTCAGCTGCTGGTGTTGGTCCACTGTGTTTTATCAAGGGCAGGGTCAATGCAGCTAGCTATCAGGAGATTTTGGAGCACTTCATGCTTCCATCTGCTGAAAAGCTATATGGAGATGAAGATATCATTTTTCAGCACGACCTGGCACCTGCTCACAGTGCCAAAACCACTGATAAATGGTTTACTGACCATGGTATCACTGTGCTCAATTGGCCTGCCAACTCTCCTGAACTGAACCCCATAGAGAATCTGTGGGATATTGTGAAGAGAACGTTGAGAGACTCAAGACCCAACACTCTGGATGAGCTAAAGGCCGCTATCGAAGCATCCTGGGCCTCCATAAGACCTCAGCAGTGCCACAGGCTGATTGCCTCCATGCCACGCCGCATTGAAGCAGTCACTTCTGCCAAAGGATTCCCGACCAAGTATTGAGTGCATAACTGTACATGATTATTTGAAGGTTGACGTTTTTTGTATTAAAATCACTTTTCTTTTATTGGTTGGATGAAATATGCTAATTTTGTGAGATAGGAATTTTGGGTTTTCATGAGCTGTATGCCAAAATCATCCGTATTAAGACAATAAAAGACCTGAAATATTTCAGTTAGTGTGCAATGAATCTAAAATATATGAATGTTAAATTTTCATCTAAGATAGATGGGAATTATAAAGTATTTGATCCTCTCTGGCTGTTCTTAGATAATTATATAATTATGCAGTGTTTTTGGTGTATTAGTATCTTCTTGCTTTGATCACTTAAAATATCCAGAAGCATGCCTTAAAAATAATGTGTTTTTCCATCTCCATTCTTCCCTTTTCTAGACCAGACCCCTTTACTGCAGGATCAACCTGAGTGTCCCAGTCCTGATCGCTTCTTCAACCAGGAGGACACCAGGCCTGATTTTCGGCTGAGCAGGGAGTCTCTGGCAGTGCTGCTTAATCTTTTGCACCAGGATAGGCAACATGGATGGGGTGCTACTATTGAGACCTTGGTTTTTCTTTTCTGGCTGGCAAGTGGCACATCCTACAGATTGGTCTGCAGAGTGTTTGGGATGCCTCGCTCTACTGTCCATCGCATCGTCCACAGAGTTACAGAGGAGATCGTGGCTATTCGTCACCAGGTCATCTACCTTCTAAAGACCCCTGAGGACTTAAGACAGTGTCCCGTGAGTTTGCAGGGCTGGCACGCCACAGAGCTTTTCTTGAAGCTGTGGGTGCAATTGACGGCTGCCATATCCACTTCAGGTGTCCAAGCAGCCCTGATGGCCAGTGCTGCAGGAACAGGAAACTCTTCCCTTCCATAATCCTGCAAGCAGTTTCTGAGAGCCATTTTATTGACACGTATGTGGGCTGGCCTGGGTCAGTGCATGACTCTAGGGTGCTCCGCCACAGCCCACTGTACAGTTTATCCTCCTCCAGGGCATTTTATCCTTGCTGATGGAGGGTACCCATGCCTCCAATATCCACTCCCCCTCATCACTCCCTACAAGAGGACAAGACAAGGTGTGGGAGCCCAGCGCTTTAACAGCCATCATTCCAAAAACACGTTCTATAATAGAGCGTGTTTTTGTAATGATGAAAACCAGATTCAGGGCCGTCTTCCTGCAAGCGCTGGAGGTGCATGACACCTTTGTACCTCACGTAAGTCTTGACCTAGATCCATTTTATATATACATTATACATAATATATACACATACACATATATGCACCCTCTTTTAAATTGTTTTCAGGTCATAACAGCATGCGCCATCCGCCACAACATCTGCCTTGGTGCTGGGGATGTCATGGCCCCAGAGGATGACCCAGAGGAGGCTGCAGAAGAGGATGAGGGTGAGTTCGGGACTGAGGCAGGCAGTGTTGCTCTCTGGTGGGACCAGCTTTCAGCTGAGGTGTCCGCCCTGGAGGAGGTACCACCAGAACATGACTACTGTGTGCAGCCAAGTATAGATGTGATTAATTTTTGAGGGGTATAACTAATTGTAATATTTTGTGAGCACCATCTTCTAATTCTGCATTTTTCCGATTACCCCTTAGTGATGTGGCAGCCGTCAATTCAGCCAGTCCTTAAACCCACTTGATGGACTTGTTGATCCTGCTGTCGCCATTGTAAATATTTGTAGTTTTATTTTATGCCTTTTGTCTTGTAATCTTGACCTGTTTGAATGTTTTCTTCCCACATTCTGTTTAAAATGCTGTTTGTATTTTACATAATAAATTCTGTTTATAACTTTAAATGAAGTTGATGTATTGTTAGATCAAATGTAAATAACTAGTGACAAAAACTATTTTGAAATTTATTAGAACACCTTAAAATTTTAAGAAACAATCTGAACAAAACTTAATATTTCTTATGTAGCATCTTATTTTGGTGCCATTCTTTGAAAAACAGTCTGTCCATTCTCTGTGCCCTCATGTCCTCCCTGATTAAATCCATCATCTCTGTCCCTCTTTCTTTTCTGACCCCTTCCTGCTGGCTCATTGTCTTCCTTCTCCGTCTGGTTGCCCACCGCTCCGCTTGGCCCTGGAGTGTCCTCAGGGATGGAGGCAATCAGGACAGGAGGTGTTGTGGAAGACCTCTGTCCCAACACCTCATCCATAAGGACAAACCAGGGCCAAGTAGCAGCAGTGGGCTTTTCACTGACTCTCTCCCCTGACCCTGGATACTTACAATCCTAAAGTTAGATGGAATAATAAAAAATAAAAAAAGAGTTGACTAAACAGAAAAATCAACAAGACTTTTAGAAATATTTTTTTATTTGTGTGTGACATGAGAAGTTCTGAACATAATCCAAATTCTTTTTTTTTTTTCAAATTGTCCCACATTGTTTTGGCCTGCAAGTGGGGTGACCTTCCCCTGTTGGTCCATCTTCTCCAGAATTGTCCTAAACCGAAAGAAGTATGTTAATCACTGGATGGATATTTATGAAAGTTAGAAAGATAGGAGTTATTGAAACTGGACAGAAACTGACTGCAAAGAATGTTGTTATTGTACCTCCAAGCCACGGTGGCTGAGTTTTTAGCTCCAGTAAAAAGGTGGTGGTCCTCACCCCTGAGCTTAATAAACTGGCCCGTCTGCTGCTTTGTACCTAAAAAAAAAAATATGAAAATACCAAAAAAAAAAACATCTTCCTTAATATCAGAGCAAAAATAAAGCCTTTTTTAATTTCACATTTGTCTTAATTTGAAGAAAATATTTCTATGCAAATGTCTAAAACAAGCTCTTTCAAACTTTTCACTTCTTTACTGAGATTCACTTACATTTGGAGGTGTATTCCTTGTCGGGTTTACCTGGAATCAGAAATTATAATGCTAACTGAATTATAAATAAACTTTTAAAACATATAGCACATTTCTTCATTAAAAATTCATATTGAAAAGCTTATTTATTCTCAATCACACTCTCCAGCGATACAGTTGGATTACATAAAACTGTCCATTTATTCTGGTTAACCTTAATATCACCTGAAATATTAAATCGATTTTCAGTAACAATTAAAATAATAACATAAACTGTTAGAAATCACTTGTGTTAAACGTTCACTGTGATGACTGCCAGCGGGAGCTTAGTGCCGATAGTCCGGTCAGATCTCTACCGGGCTAGCTCACCTCACCGCCGGTAGGGCTGGCGAGGCGAGCCGGTTACTACGCCGGGAACGGAAAACTCCGAACACGTCGGAGCACGTTTGAAATTAAGCGATGTCTAGATAAATCAAGCAGATATTTCACGTCTACATAGTTATATTCCCGCACTAAAAACATTGTAGAACTTAATTTGTGTCACAGAAAGTGTAATTTTCCACAATTTACTCACAGCTTTTGTTGCTATGGTCCGCCATGGCTTCCCCTGCTTGACCAATCCGCTTCGACCCGCAATGAATGATGGGAAATGATGGGCCGCGAAGGATACTCACGACCCATCCTTCAAATCGGGCAAAATAAGGACACATTTGTCGGCAGCATTTGCTCGGAATGATTCATGAATTGGGACAGCCTTCGTCGCCGCGCTGTAATGTAATCGGCCTACAAATACGGCCTTCGAAGGATGCAGCCCTGAGGCTGACTTCCGGGTCAGCCTCGGCGTTGGTACATTCCCTTTCCGGTTGATTTTCTGAAATGTAAAAGTGTTTTCTGAAATGTAAATTTGTTTTCTGAAATGTAAAAGTGTTTTCTGAAATGTAAATTTGTTTTCTGAAATGTAAATTTGTTTCGCATCTTGTTAAATTGTTTTCTGAAATGTAAAAGTGTTTTCTGAAATGTAAAAGTGTTTTCTGAAATGTAAATTTGTTTTCTGAAATGTAAATTTGTTTCGGTACTTGTAAAAGTGTTTTGCACCCCACGGCCACCGTACCAAACAGATAATTCCTGTGACAAACAGAAGATGTCCACCAGCATCAGCCGAGATGGTAACTGCTGAAAAGCCTGCACATAAAAAAATTAGGTAACATGAAAATGTATTTCAGCATTTTATATATTTACAATTTAGAAGAAATTGATGAAATACTGAATATACAACCTTAGCTGAAGGAAAATGGATTAAATGCCTTTGATATATCTCATCAATAAAAAGGTGGCACTTTCTTAGTTTTCAGAAACTGAGTTAATCCCACACATATGAGATTTCCAGGGTTTTTTGTTACCCTTTTTGCTCCTTTCTTTATCACACCCACGTCCTGTCTCTAGTCCTTTTTATTGCACAGCTGTTGGACTGAAGGAGGGTGAGAGGTTTAAAGGTCAGCTGCTGGTTTCAGGGTTATAAAACATCAAGCACCATCCTCTGCAGGGAAAGGTAAGAGTTGCGATGTTTTCTTGCATAATATGTGTGCTTTGTTTCTCAAACAATTAAACCACAAGACTCGAGGAGCCCCTACACTCTTTCCTATTTAAATTACAAGTGCACTTCTAAAAACACACTAAATAAATATCTCCATTTGTTAGCATCTGTATAATCACATTGAAGAGTCCACCAATAATCATGAGAACTCTGATTATATAAAGTGTTTCTTGCAGTGCCACAAAGTTAGATCTCCATGTAATTGATGAAAGCCCTCATAGGATTCCTTTGAATTGCCCTTGAATTCATTAGAGTTATTGTTCTTTAGTAAAGGGGCTGGCACACACAAATAGTTAATAAGTTGTGACAAAATATTTGGCTCAACTCATCTGTGGGGTGGCTCACACAATCAAAGAGAGATAAAAACAAAGTTTGTTTGACACAGTATTTTGTCAAAGAGCTCAGTGGGTTCAGAGGTGACACAGCAATGACTGATGACGGAGCACACCTTTTACCTCAGAGATCACCATACAAATTGTAAAATCCATTTACTGTTTTATTAAAACAATTTTTATTTTTATTTTGAGTGCAGCAGTTGATGGACACACCAACCCCAATGAGTAATTCAGATAAGAACTGAACTTGTAAACAGCTGTTGTTGGGGAAATTCTGTTTGTTTTGTTTTTGCATTTACACTTATTGTACAGAAATTACATTCATTAACAATGCTATTAGTGTTTTCTTTTACACTCATACACTGACAAGTAGAGAACAAAACACATTTAGTCATCTCAACCCCAACTCTTCCACAGCATTTAGGTTTGGCACTGTGATTGCAATGGAAGACGGTTGATTTTGTGTCTGATGAACCATGTTAAATCTGCCTTATTTTTTGGATCTGTACAAATACCCATCATTATAAAAACCTGACACACTTTCAGTTTACTGCTTGAGGCCGCCAAGTATTTATTCAAAGTCTCATGGGAATTCAAAAGGGTCTATGATGCCCTCTAACAAGATGATGCACTCTAACAAAGTTTACATAGCCTTTGAAAGAGAAACAGGCCTACAGCATCCCACGCCTCTATATACTTAAAAGTGGTCATAGAGTGACTGTTGCCAAAAAGCTGAATCTTGGCTTAATCTGACCAAAATGCACGATTATAGTTAATGTCTTACTCTACATCTTTATATTTCTACTGGAAAATATTTGTTTTCATTGGAACCACTCCCAAACACCAAGGTGGGATGTAGATAGCATCTAATGTTTTTCCTGGAGATGTTCGTTCGTTCGTTCGTCGTCTTCCGCTTATCCAGGACCGGGTCGCAGGGGCAGCAGACTCAGCAGAGATGCCCAGACGTCCCTCTCTCCAGACACCTCCTCCAGTTCCTCCAGGGGGAGCCCAAGGCGTTCCCAGGCCAGCCGAGAGACATAGTCCCTCCAGCGTGTCCTGGGCCGTCCCCTGGGCCTCCTCCCTGTGGGACATGCCTGGAACAACTCCCGAGGAAGGCGTCCAGGAGGCATCCGGTATAGATGCCCGAGCCACCTCAACTGGCTCCTCTCGATGTGGAGGAGCAGCGGCTCTACTCCGAGCCCCTCCCGGATGGCCGAGCTCCTCACCCTATCTCTAAGGGAGTGCCCGGCCACCCTACGGAGGAAGCTCATTTCAGCCGCTTGTATCCGTGATCTCGTTCTTTCGGTCATGACCCAAAGTTCATGGCCATAGGTGAGGGTAGGAACGTAGACCAACCAGTAAATTGAGAGCTTTGCACAGCGCCCCCATTACTGTGGCAGCCGCACCAATCCGTCTGTCGATCTCCCGCTCCATTCTTCTCTCACTCGTGAACAAGACCTCGAGATACTTAAACTACTCCACTTGAGGCAGGAACTCCCCTCCAACCTGAAGAGGACAAGCCACCCTTTTCTGGTCAAGTACCATGGCCTCGGTCTTGGAGGAGCTGATCCTCATCCCAGCCGCTTCACACTCGGCTGCGAACCACCACAGCGCATGCTGTAGGTCTTGGCTAGAGGGGGCCAGCAGGACCACGTCATCCACAAAAAGAAGAGACGAAATCCACTGGTCCCCAAACCAGACCCCCTCCGGGCCTTGGCTGCGTCTAGAAATCCTGTCCATAAAAGTTATGAACAGGACCGGTGACAAAGGGCAGCTCTGCCGGAGTCCAACATACACTGGGAACAGGTCCGACTTAGTGCCGACAATGCGGAGCAAACTCCTGCTCCGCTCGTACAGGGACCGGATGGCCCCTAATAAAGGGCCCCCGATTCCATACTCCTGGAGCACCCCCCACAGGGCATCACGAGGGACACAGTCGAATGCCTTCTCCAGGTCCACAAAACACATGTGAACCGGTTGGGCAAACTCCCATGAACCCTCGAGCACCCTGTAGAGGGTATAGAGCTGGTCCAGTGTTCCACGGCCGGGACGAAAACCACACTGCTCCTCCTGAAGCCGAGGTTCGACTATCGGTCGGACTCTCCTCTCCAATACCCTGGCGTAGGCCTTACCACGGAGGCTGAGGAGTGTGATCCCCCTGTAGCTGGAACACACCCTCCGGTCCCCCTTCTTATAAAGGGGGACCACCACCCCAGTCTGCCAGTCCAGAGGCACTGTCCCCGACCGCCACGCAATGTTGAAGAGGCGTGTCAACCATGACAGCCCTACAACATCCAGAGACTTGAGGTACTCAGGGCGGACCTCATCCACCCCCGAAGCCTTGCCACCGCGGAGCTTTTTAACCACCTCGGTGACTTCAGCCTGGGTGATGAAAGAGTCAAACCCCGAGTCCCCAGCCTCTGTTTCCACCACGGAATGCGTGATGGCAGGATTGAGGAGATCCTCAAAGTACTCCTTCCACCGCCCGATAATGTCCTCAGTCGAGGTCAGCATTCTCCTGCCCCCACTATAAACAGTGTTGGCAAAGCACTGCTTCCCCCTCCTGAGGCGCCGGACGGTTTGCCAGAATCGCTTCGAGGCCAACCGGTAGTCCTTCTCCATGGCCTCACCGAACTCTTCCCAGGCCCGAGTTTTTGCCTCTTCCACAGCCCGGGCCACAGCACGCTTGGCCTCACGGTACCCGTCAGCCGCCTCAGGAGTCCCACAAGCCAACCACAGGACTCCTTCTTCAGCTTAACAGCATCCCTTACTGCCGGTGTCCACCACCGGGTTCTGGGATTGCCGCCACGACAGGCACCACAGACCTTACGGCCGCAGCTATGGGCAGCAGCATCGACAATAGATGCGGAGAACATGGTCCACTCGGACTCTATGTCTCCAACATCCCCCGGGATCTGGTCGAAGCTCTCCCGGAGGTGGGAGTTGAATACATCCCTGGCCGAGGGCTATGCGCTTGGGCCTGCCAAGTCTGTCTGGCTTTCTCCTCCTCCAGCGGATCCAACTCACCACCAAGTGATGATCAGTGGACAGCTCAGCCCCTCTCTTCACCCGAGTGTCCAAAACATGCGGCCGAAGGTCTGATGATACGACAACAAAGTTGATCATCGACCTCCTGCCTAGGGTGTCCTGGTGCCAAGTGCACTGATGGACACCCTTATGTTTGAACATGGTGTTCGTTATGGGCAATCCGTGACTAGCACAGAGGTCCAATAACAAAACACCACTCAGATTCAGATCGGGGAGGCCATTCCTCCTGATCACGCCTCTCCAGGTGTCACTGTCGTTCCCCACGTGGGTGTTGAAGTCCCCCAGCAGAATAATGGAGTCCCCGGGAGGGCCACTATCCAGCACCCCCGACAGGGATGCCAAGAAGGCCGGGTACTCTGCACTACCACTCGGCCCGTAGGCTGAAATGATAGTCAGAGACCTCTCCCCAACCCGAAGGCGCAGGGATACGACCTTCTCATCCACTGGGGTAAACCCCAACACGAGACGGCTGAGCTGGAGGCAACAAGCAAACCCGCACCAGCCCGCCGCCTCTCCCCGTGGGCCACTCCAGAGTAGAAGAGAGTCCAACCCCTCTCAAGGAGATGGGTTCCAGAGCCCACGCTGTGCGTGGAGGCGAGCCCGACTATTTCTAGTCGATATCTCTCGACCTCCCGCACAAGCTCAGGCTCCTTCCCCCCCAGCGAGGTGACATTCCACGTCCCTAGAGCCAGCCTAAGCATCCGGGGATCGGGCTGCTGAGGTCTCCACCTTCGTCCGCCACCCAATCCTCTTTGCACCGGTCCCTCACAGTTCCCCCTGCAGGTGGTGGGCCCTCTGGGGGATGGCCTCGCGTCTCTCGTTCGGGCTTGGCCCGGCCGGGTCCCGCGAGGAGCAACCCGACCCCAGGCCTGGCTCCAGGGTGGGACCCTGGCTCCGCCGTACCGGGCGACGTCACGTGCCTCGATATTTTGTTCTTCATGAGGGGTTCTTGAACCATTCTTTGTCTGACCCATCACCTAGAGCCTGTTTGCCATGGGAGACCCTACCAGGGGCATTTAGGCCCCAGACAACATAGCCTCTAGGATCATTTGAGCACTCAAACCCCTCCACCACGTTAAGGTGACGGTTCAAGGAGGGGTTCCTGGAGATGTGACAACCCCAAAAAGCCATTCTTTGCTAGAGCACTTAAACAGTGAGCTTCTGAGATTTGCTTGACTTCCGTTACTTTCTTCCTCACTGTGTTGTGAGGAGGATGGTCCTTTGTTGATAAGATAAATGCGGTTCCTTGTTCAGCCAAGTGGCCGGTGGCTAAATGAAATGGGCATGTACTGTCATTTTTATACCCAAGGGAAACAGAAAGACATTGATCACTCTCAAGACGTTACAAGACACTCTAATCAAATAAGAGCATAAATTAAGAAAATGCTTCAGTTACTGTTTTTTAATAGATTTTTATGGGTACCAATAATTGTACCATTGGTAATTTTGAACAAAGCAACTCAAGAACAAGAGTAACTAAATTACCAAAATAAAACAGGAACTGCATATAAAAACAGAACTTACAGAACAAAACAACACAGTCTATCAACTCCGGACAGAAATAGTCATGAATTGGTTTATAGGACCACTAGAAGTGCAGTGTCTGACTGAAGAGGAAAAAGGTACTTTAATAATTAAATAGAGAGACTTACACCCAGTAGTGAGAAGAACAGGACATATAACATAGGAAATGGAATGGGCATGGAAAAAAGCAGGCACTGAGGAGAATCCAGCAGAGAACAATGAAAACCAGTGAGCTAATATACTAAGGCAGGGGCAGAAGATGACCAATGAACCAGAAAACCTAATCAGGGGGAAATGAGGAGCTGCTGAGGCAAAGTGAAGGCAGATTTGAACTGTACTTAGAGGAACAGTCATGATATTTTGGTTCGTTGACAAAAAATGTACAGGGGTTGGACAATGAAACTGAAACACTTTATTGTGGTTTTAGACCACAATAATTTATTAGTATGGTGTAGAGCTTCCTTTTGCGGCCAATACAGCGTCAATTCATCTTGGGAATGATATATACAAGTCCTGCACAGTGGTCAGAGGGATTTAAGCCATTTTTCTTGCAGGATAGTGGCCAGGTCACTACGTGATACTGGTGGAGGAAAACGTTTCGTGACTCGCTCCTCCAAAACACCCCAAAGTGGCTCAATAATATTTAGATCTGGTGACTGTGCAGGCTATGGGAGATGTTCACTTTCATGTTCATCAAACCAATCTTTCACCAGTCTTGCTGTGTGTATTGATGCATTGTCATCCTGATACATGGCACCGCCTTCAGGATACAATGTTTGAATCATTGGATGCACATGGTCCTCAAGAATGGTTCGGTAGTCCTTGGCAGTGACGCGCCCTTCTAGAACAAGTATTGGGCCAAGGGAATGCCATGATATCGCAGCCCAAACCATCACTGATCAACCCCCATGCTTCACTCTGGGCATGCAACAGTCTGGGTGGTACGCTTCTTTGGGGCTTCTCCACACCGTAACTCTCCCGGATGTGGGGAAAACAGTAAAGGTGGACTCATCAGAGAACAATACATTGTCCACAGCCCAAGACTGGCGCTCCTTGCACCATTGAAACCGAAGTTTGGCATGGGTATGAGTGACCAAAGGTTTGGCTATAGCAGCCCGGCCGTGTGTGTTGACCCTGTGGAGCTCCTGACAGACAGTTCTGGTGGAAACAGGAGAGTTGAGGTGCACATTTAATTCTGCCATGATTTGGGCAGCCGTGGTTTTATGTTTTTTGGATATAATCCGGGTTAGCACCCGAACATCCCTTTCAGACAGCTTCCTTCCTCTTGTGTCCACAGTTAATCCTGTTAGATGTGGTTCGTCCTTCTTGGTGGTATGCTGACATTACCCTGGATACCATGGCTAATGATACATCACAAAGACTTGCTGTCTTGGTCACAGATGCGCCAGCAAGACGTGCACCAACAATTTGTCCTCTTTTGAACTCTGGTATGTCACCCATAATGTTGTGTGCATTTCAATATTTTGAGCAAAACTGTGCTCTTACCCTGCTAATTGAACCTTCACACTCTGCTCTTACTGGTGCAATGTGCAATCAATGAAGACTGGCTACCAGGCTGGTCCAATTTAGCCATGAAACCTCCCACACTAAAATGACATGTGTTTCAGTTTCATTGTCCAACCCCTGTATTTTTCTTCATGGCTTTCCAAATATAGTTCGCATAACCTAATTTATACATCTATTTTAAGTATTTTCCTAAGTAAACCAAAAGTAAAATAAATTGGAATGCTATCTGATGTGAACTCTTTATATCTTGTCTGTTTAAAAAGTGCTCCACAATTTCTCATCATCTTTATTTCATTATTCCATTTTTGATTGTACTTTATAGGATGATTTCAGACTTATTTCTCACATTTCTCAATAATATCTTGGCAATTTATTAAAAACTGTCCATGACCCGGGGGTGGGTTGTGACACAGACTTTGAAAAACAATAGTCTATACACTGTGCCAGGTCACCGCAAAGAAACAAAGGTCATTTATCTGGAGGCAAGAGCAACACCCTTGGATCTATGCCGCTGCCCACATCCCAACAATAATTAATTAGTCTCCGAAGGCTGTGAAATAACACAGCCCACATTTTGAAAAGAGAACTGTAAATCTAACAAGTAGCTGTCATGTGCTGATTTCACATTTGAAGCTTTCAGTAAAATAAATATCTGCAAATATGACATGTCTCCATAGTCACTGTTAGCTTTCCCTGTCAACAGTGTTCTGAACAGATGACACAGTTTGATGACTAGAATAGTTTTATAATTATATGTCAACTGATACACTGACATATAAAGTACTTGTGAAACATCACATGCTTGACAGGAGAAAACTTTTGTTTGCTTTCATGAGAAGCTGAAGTCGTGACGGGTACATTTCCTTTCATTTGGAAGCCTGTACAGTTAACCCATTTTCCACTTCCGCCCCTGCAACCTAAATTACTAGGAAGCTGCACTTTGCTTATAGTATCATAAACACTAGTGAACACTCATTCAAATTGTCAGAGTCTGGTTGTCACCTTGCCTGCTCCTAACATTTTCCACCTCTAGGGTCCGCATTAGCTGGATGACCGAGGGTGTGACAGGTGCACATCATTGCCTCATCAGTTCGGAGGACTATATGAGGGTGGCTCGCCAGCACTTCTACACCTGAGTGTTTTTGCCCTCCGTGGTAGTACTACCTGGCCATCTACTTTGCCGGCAGGGCGCTTTGGTGGCAGAGGCCAAGTTTTCTAATCACAACCAGTTTGGCTGTACTTATGAGGAATTTATTAAGGACTTTAAATTAACATTTGATATAGATATGGATCGGTCAAGTGTGGCTCGGTGCCTTCGAGCACTAAAACAACATAACCCGTAACAGAATTTACTATAGATTTTCGCACATTGGCAGTAGCTTCAGGCTGGAACTCCATCGCCTTAAAATCGACATTTTTTCAAACATTAGATGAGGCATTAAAGGACGAGCTCTCTTTATTAGACGAACCCGAGGAGTTAGACGAGTACATCGCTCTGGCTGTCCGGCTGGACACCAGGATGAGAGAAAGGAGACGGGCCCGCGCAGAACGGGTCACCACTAGAGCGCATCTCGCCACCTCTCCCCACCCGCTGGCTCAGCCGGTGCAGTCACCAAGTCAGACCGAGCCCGAGCCCATGCAGTTGAGGAGGGCACGGCTCCCAGATGACGAACGGCAACGTTGTAGAGAGGCCGGCCAGTGCTTTTATTGTGGCTCACCTGAGCACCTAGTATCAGAATGCCCGGTCCGGCCAAAAGGGCATGTCCGTCGGTTGTGATGGGGCATCCAGTGGACCAAGAACCCAGTTTGCCCCCACAATTCACGCTGCCAGCCACATTAGTAGTAAACCAACACACAATCCCTTTAATTGCTCTGCTAGATTCAGGATGTGAGCTGAGTCTTGTAGACCAGGATTTTGTAAAACAGAAGCATATTAAGACTGAATTACTGTCCACGCCAACCCAGGTTCTGGCTCTTGATGGCATGACGTTTCATAGTATAACCTACAGGAGCGTGCTGTTAGAGTTAGCGCTGTCCGGTAAACACAGGGAGCACATATCACTTTTTGTTTTCCCTATTTCCCAGACCTCGTTGGTCCTGGGTTTCCTGTGGTTACAAGCTCATAACCCCCATCTAAATTGGCTAGATTTAAGGATAGAATTGGCTAGATTTAAGGATAGAATACTGGTCTACTCTACCTAAAACACATACGGCCTTAAAAACTATGACACAAATGTTTGCGAAGGCTTAGTTTTGTGAGGCTTGTCAATCCATCACCTTGGTTAAGATGTACAAATTCGCAACAGGGTTTTGGAATTTGTACGATGATTTGAGAATGGTGTTGTTTGATGAATTATTTGTTAAGAAGCCAATGTGTTCTGGCATACTGAGTTATGTACGACACAAAAATAATAAAATATTAATTTATATTTATTTATTCATGCAACACTCTAAAAACTGCTCAGTTAAGAAACATGATTTGGGATCTTTTTTGGTTCAAATATGGAACTATCCAGTGCTAGGTTGATTTACCCCACGGGTCAAACCCATCATACAGAGTTAGGTTTTCAGCCCCACAAATGGTTAAACTGACTATTTGTTAACGTTAAGGCTACCAAAGAGTGGTCTAAACAGAATACCCAATATGCTGGAAGACTAAAAACGTCACATTTGCTTAATAACGAATGATTTTCATCCAACCATCTATTTTTTAAAATAACTTCTTTATTCTTGCTCTTGTGTATCTCCAATTGACCTCCTGTCAATTGGAGATACACAAGAGCAAGAATAAAGAAGTTATTAGTGTGGTACACTCTGAACCATCACAAGGAACCATGGCTTTGACAAATATTTGGACAATAAAATAATTTTTACTGAACAGAAAAAAACAATACATTATTCTCCAGGGGCCACAGCAGCAACTGCTGCTTTTTGAGAAGAGTTGGAACGATACGTGATTTCTGCATCAAGGTGTGAAAAGGTTTCCAGTTCCACCAGCAAAGTCACTAAGTGGTTGTGACCTGAAGCTTTGAAAAAGAGTGGCTAGAGGTCTAAATACTTGCTAAATACAGCATCACTAAGTTGAAAATACGTTTTAACCCAACAAACTGGGTCACAGCTTTTGACCAATCAGCAAAACATGGAATCTGGATAAAACCAGCAACCAAAGAGTTTTTTGTTTAACATGACAGGTGTGGACTTGGAATAAAAATAGGCTCTGGACTTTATCATGGATAAGCAAATGCATTCTAACAGCCATTAACAAGGGTGTCTTGAAATCTGCAAATCTCACAATCAATATTTTCAAGTTCATAAGTCAAACCTTTTGCTCACACCTTCTCTTATGAGAACCTAACAAATAATGGTATACTTATACTGTGATTAATTCTCATAATTTATTTCTTTATAATCCTGCACCTCTAAGGAACTCCTAGGCCTGCATGGTTTGTACTAGTTCCACTATAACCCATCACAAAAATATGAAGAAGAAGACAGGGAGAAACAAACAACACTGATAGAAAACGCTTCAAAATGATTACCTACCCCAAATGTTTGATTAAAATCCCAAAATCTTTCCCCTTTTGTCCTACTATATTTTCCAGGTTTATTCAGAACCACTTTCTTTAGTGTAGCTGTACAAATCAACTGGCTACAGCAACAAAATGCAATGTGGTAACCGTCTGAATACTCTTTTGACATGTTTAGTTACTTTTGAATTGGCGTGAAAGGTGAGATTTGACACAGGTTTAACACAGCTTTAAATGACAAGCTGTTTTACATATCATCATCATCATCATCATGCAAATCTAGAAGCCCACAGAAATGGGACCTACTGGTTTCTGTCACTGGACACTTGTAACTGCTGCTCTGGTGCAATTTCCCCTGTGTTGGGACCCCAGCCATGAATGAACAACCTCTGAACTAGACATCATCAGAGGCCTGTATGAATCTCTGCACCTTTCAAAATCACACTAACCTATTCCTAACACAGCCCAGGAAGAGAAGGAGTCAGAGCTGGAATCTCTGACCAAAGAGCATGTTTCCCCCTTTGCTTGGCCTCATTCCGGTTGCAGACAGCGTCTAATGGAGGGAACCAGAGCACTCATCGGCTGAAAGCCGTGAAACTCAGGGGCTTCTACCGTGAAGAATCCTTGGATCTAAAAGTGACTACGATCACGCCCATCATATGCAACAAAGCTAAGTAATGATTTGCTTTTTTGGGTACCTATCATTCATTCATAAAAAGGTTGTAATAAAACAAGCGTGGCTTGACTTTTTGTCTGAGATCTCCAGAAGCCGCCCTCATGGAAGCAGATTTTTTCCCCATGGCCTGGAGAAGAAGGCATCAGGACTGGAGCACCGCACGCCTTCCTGCGTGCTTGTCCAGGTAGCGAGAGCTACCCTCACTGAAGTTGCTGCAGCGTGTCGTTGTCATACAGTTCAGCTGGGCCAGCTAAACAGCCGGCCCCTTACAGCTACTGAGAGATTAGCTGCAACGGTAGTCTCTTTAGAGCCCACACATGGATTACCGGGACAGTTTTGCTTCTAAACTCGTCGCCCAGGAAACCTTTTCCTCAGCACGGTTTACGTAAGAGGTAGTGTTTGGACAAAGAAGATTAGTTTAGAATGAAATAATCTAAATAATGTTCATTTAGTGACATTTGTTTTTGTTTGTGTTGAGAAAACTCAGTTAAGTGCTAGCAAACTAGCTCCTCAGCAAGTGATGTGTTCTGTGTTTTTAAGTTTAGACACACTTTATTTAAAGAGTGGTTTTTAAACACAGATCGGCCATAATTCACCGTCAACGCTTATGCATTTTGATCCTTTTATTGAGGGTATTTTAAAGATGCATGTTAGACTTTAGTGAGCTATAGGCTTTCTTTTCTTAGCTTCAACCGCTAACAGCTAAGGTAACACGTGACTTATGACTTACATCTTAAAAGCCCGCAAGCTTTGTCATCACCAAGTCAAGAATAATTTATCCAGAAAGGTTGTTAGTTTTGTAGAAT